>NC_067161.1:27826001-28169126 GCF_903995435.1 Acomys russatus
ATTGCTTCTTCCTGGGGAGTGGGGAGAACAGGAAGGGAAGATGGCATCAGCAGATGGGGTGTCAGTTAGTGAGGGATGAGGCCAGACGCTGCTCTTTCAAAAATACATTTTCTTCTTGGCTATAAATTCTGCAAATGCAAGACCAGGCAGCAGGACAGAGGCTATCTTTTAATTAATTCCTAATAGAGCCAAATAATCTTTTTCTGCTAAGATACAAAACAAGGTCAAGAGGAAACCTACTTTCCTATTGAGTCGAACACCTCGGTAACAAATGGTTTCCATCACCACCCTCTGGCCCCTTGCCAATCCAGCCTTCCATCGGCAGGAGCTATTCTAAAACCTCTGAAATCACCAGTGGCCCCAACGGCAATTCCACTTTTTTTAGAGCCTTGCCATGTAACCTAGTTTGGCTTCAAATGTTTGCTCTTCCTGCCTCAACCTCCAGAGGTCTAGGATTAGGCTATACCACCCTATCAAGGGCTCCACGCTCTTGAACTCAATGTCACGGCTCTGACTGCACCGAGCCTATTTGGAAACGCTTGTCCAGAAGTCTCTCCCACAGTCAGCTTTCCCCACAGAAGCACCTGCAGGTACATGGAGCTACTGCTTCTCCATCCTCCTTCCTACACACATTTCCCTCTCATATGTACACATATGTACCTCCCTAAAACACCTTTTCTTCAAGCGGTAAGTGACTGAGAACTATGTCCCTGGTAAGAGCTGACAAGGATCATGCAGACGGTTCCAGAAAAAAAAAAAAAAAGTCAACCCTGGGATGATGCACACCACTCCTCATGTGTTCAGTCAAAGCTGCCACCCCGGAGAACTGGCACAGAGCCTCAGTGGTCCCTGGGATTTCTCAATCTGGAGGCATCGTGCAGGCAGGAGCCCTATTTAACTTCATGCCAAAAGATAATGCGAGTCCTTGGGTGTCAGAAGTGGGGTTTTTCAGTCACCGTGTTCTCTAGTTAAGGAAGGTGGGTGAGGGTAATGTTTCAGCTCCTTTTCTCTCAGAGGTGAAAAGAGGCGACAGGTTTTTTTGTAAGGCTTATGCCACAGCTAAAAACGACTCCTTCAGCAAAGTATGAACAGTTCTTTTTATAAAAACAGGACCATGATTCTGAAAAGAGCCAAAGAAGTCATGTTCTGACACCTTTTTTTTTTTTAAAGGTACTCTGCTTAAGCAGAACAAGAGCCACTGCCCTCTACTTCCTTCTCCATCCCGCTCACCCAACTCCAGTCATGTTGCCTCTTGTCGTGTTCTTGGGGCTTAGGGATGCTCAAGCCACCGAAGGGGAGAAGCGGAGAGACTCGGGGAGCCCTGCATGACTAAGTGTGCCAGAACTGCAGAGTGCAAGATCAGCTCTCTTCCTCCAGAATCTCTGGGTGTTCCTTCCAGAAAGCATCCCCAATGAGATCACAGTGCAAGGCCACCAGCCGGGTTCTGGTCCGAGTCACAGTCTTCTTTTCCCCTTCCATTTCCGCGGGCAGCCTAACTTCTTGTGTCCTGACTTCATCTACCTACGGACAAAAGAGAAAGCAGGGACAGTGTTGAGTGTGGGATAGACACACTAAGAGAAGTATGGGAGAAATTCGCCTTTTCGTTTGATACGCAAACTGATGGCTGGAGTTTTATGTGTCAACGCGGTAGGCATCTCTCAACGTAGAAATATTTAGGCTGGCATGGAGCACACACCTTTAATCCCAGCACTTGAGAGGTGTGCAGATTTTTATTGGGTTCAAGACTAGCCTAGTCTGCAGAGTGAGTTTCAGGCCAGCCAGGGCTACACAGTGAGACCCTGTCTCAAAAACAAACAGAATAAAATAGTACTTTCAGGGCTGTGGCTGTAGATTTGTGATAGAGTTCTCTAGCATATGTAAAACCCTGGGTTGATCCTTAGCAACACAAAATTTTCAGCAGCAACTTTGGGAAAAGGTTACTAGGATGTTGAAAAATGATTGGGATGGGTTGTTTTAATGTCATCTTGCCACAACTTAGAACCACTTGGGTAGGAACAGTAAACTTCTTGACTGTCTTACTTGCTTTGGGTAAACCCTACACCTTCTAGTACCAGAACCAGCTTCCACTGTTGACCCAGCAACTCCAGGAGCCTTCCAGGGTTTCAGCGCCAGATTGGTAGACTGTGGAATCACGGGGTTCTCTGCCTTTCCAGTGGGAGACAGCCCCTAAGGGACGACTCTAACTGCTGAGGCACCTAGCCCAAGAGCAAGGCAACTAATGGGTTCTCATCCCCTTAGGTAAGAGACAACTGTTGTTACTATTTTAGTGTAAACTGATTTAGTTTATATATATATATATATATATATATATATATATATATATATATATATATATATGTATATGTATATATTTATATTCTGATTTTCTGTTTCTGTTTCTCCAGAGGCACTGACAAATACAGTGGACTTGGGGACAAAGAAGGGAACTCATTTCCTGGTAAAAGAACTAAAGGTACTTTTCCTCTGCCTGAATAAGCATCCAAGGCTGTCCTAAAGTATGAACATGTAGGAAAAAGCTAATAAGTGAGCCGAGGATGCCAGTGGGATGGCTCTCAAGGTACCCTTTAATTCTTGAAAGTACTCATTTATAAAAAAACTAACATGAAAAGAAATGAATTTATAGAAATAACTGCACTTATGAGCTGATAGCAGAGAAAATGTTGGTGGAATTAAGTATAGTGGCATTCCGGAATATTAAGGTAACTATGAATTTCTGGGAAATCTAATAAAATTGCTGAAAGTCAAAGTATCTTATTTGCTACCTCCATTCCCGTTTTCTGATGGCGCTTAGTGGGCAGTATTCGGCTGTCTTGAAGGGGATGAACCATTTAATGGTATTATCCAGTATTTTTAAAATGTCTTATAAATGCAAAATAGGTGTACCATATGCATGCTGTGCCTGAGGAAGTCAGAAGGAGGTGTTGGATTTCCTGGGACTAGAGTTACAAATAGTTGGGAGCTGCCATGTGGGTGCTGGGAGCTGAACTCGAGTCCTTTAAAACGGAACAAGTGATGGTAACTGCTGAGCCATCTTTCTAGCTCTATCCTCTACATATTAAGAGGGTTTATGTGATATGAGACACAGAAAAAGCGTGCACTAATTTAAAATTCTACGATACTATTAACATCTGCTTAGAGAGACTCCAGGCCACTACTGCCTGGCAAAAGGAGCATCCAAACTCGTCCTCTACAGTGCCTCCTTTTGGAAGTTATCTCTGTCAGGTTAGCAACCAGCACCTTAGCCGCACTTGGATGGTAGGAAAAACACAATCTGGAAGGGATTAGGGCTCCCACGCCCCGACCGCCAGTTTCTCTGAATTTGTAGCCTTACCTTCTGCCACACCAATACTGTCCCTTTCCTGTACATGTGTGGCTCGTCATTGTAGTTGAGGTGGAACTGAGAGAAGAGAATCTCATTCTTGTCTGCTGTCAGGGTTCCCTGAGGGAGGAGAGAGAGGAATCTCAGAATGTCTTTCTCCTACACTTCCACTGCCAAGAAAGAACTGTCAGCGCCCTCGCTCTCTCGTCTCACAGTTGCTCATGAATTTTCATTGTGATTAGAATTCAGATCACTCTACTACAGAGCTACACCCCAGCCCCTGACATTCTAGGCTAATCTAGATGTCTACACTCACCAAATCCCCCTCTGCTGCAAACCCTGGCTGCAGTGTCCAGACTGTGTGGGGCTAGTAGGAGCTAACAGTAGACAGGAACTATGTGTCTGTAAACGTGCTGTTGATGTTTCTTGTCCGATCACAGCGCTATCCCCAGTTCTGAGAAGAGCGAGCAGATGACCTTTACTCTCTTGTTTTGTTTTGTTGAGACAGGGTTTCTCTATGCAGCCTTGGCTGTCTTAGAACTAGCTCTGGGGAGACCAGGCAGGCCTTGAACTCAGTGATCCACCTGCCTCTGCCTCCCGAGAGCTGGGATTAAAAGCACACATCACCAAGTCTGGCTGTTTTTAACTCTTCTAAGAGGAAGCGGAAAGTGATTTTGGCTCTAACTAGCCATGGCTGCCGGCCTTCCTACTGGTGTTACTTTGTAAGTCTTCCCCTTTGATGCTGTTGGTAAAATCCACAGCTACTTCAGTAATCACTATGTAGAGACACGGCATCAGGACCTGGCACAGTGCTTTACATCACTGCGGAATCCGCCATCCCAGGCAGGCCAGTGCTTCCTCCGCACTTACTTTCCCATGTGTGTGGATGCATCAAGGCACACTCTCTCTATAAGCCTATGAGCTAAGAACTATTATTCCTAAACCTCACTAAAGCAGAGAGGATCCACAGAAGCACGGTTATCTGACCCTCAGCACCAACTCTCACCATTACTCAGCGGTTCTAAACCGAAGAAGGAACCAGAGCCCAGTAGGACATGAAGAGGGAAGAGGCCTTGCAGGACCAAGGAGAAGAGTGCATGCACTATCTAAAGAGGGCAGCCAGGATGCGACTGTAGCCAAGGCCAAGAGCTTCAGCTACTGAGGCCTTTATATCCTTTCAAAACAGAGCTGTAAAGCAAGCTAAAGAACGAAAACCGGAACATTCCGGAAATGCCACAAGACGAGAGCAAATGTCTCGAGCTGTGTTTCTGTCGTGAGATCTTTATACCTTTAATCTCTGCTGAGCTTGGACTGGCGTTAGCCCGGCCTGCTGGACAAGGGCCCAGAAAACTGTATTATAGAGATTATTGATATGACCTGTGAGGAAAACAAAACAACATTTGTATATACCAAATCCTAGTTTTACATGTGTATAATACTATGTATTATGGTATATGTGCTCTGTTTTATATAGACTGTGCTTCCAGGACACCACACCCCAGCTTCTCTCACTTTAAGGTACACAGATCTCACAGACATTTAGTGGCTACCCAGTCTGCACAGGAGCAGACCGGGAAAGGAGTCAGCATGTAAAATGTATTTCCTGAGAACAACTTCACTTGGTCATCTCAGTAGCGCCTTATGCAAATCTTGGTGACTTAGGGCGTTCTAAAAATAGTTTCCAAGCTACTTGATTCATATTATTTCGACTTTTTTTTTTTTTCATTTTTCTGACAAAATAAGAGCACACACACACAAACAACCCTGAGTCTCACTGCAATCATGCAAGGCAGGGATCTGATGCTGGCACAAACGTCGAAGTCACAGAGCTTAAGTAACTCAGAGGAAGCGCAGGGACTGTGCGGCTTAGGACTTCACATGTGGGTCTGAATGTGTGTGTTGCAAAGCAAAAAATGGAAATACAAGACTGCCTTATCTTCTGAGTTTAAAAAGAAAACATGGGCTGAAGAAATGACTAAATGGGTAGGAGTTCTTGCTGTGCAGGCCCGAGGGCCCGAGTTCAGATCTCAGCGCCCAGGTAAAAAGCTGGGCACAGCCACGGGCACCTGGAACCCCAGGGCTGTTAGAGCTAGGAGGATCTCTGGGGCTTGCTGGCTGCCAGACTTCTTGCTCTAGGTTCAGTCAGGAAATAAGGCAGAACAGAGTGACAGAGCAGGACCTCCCACTCTTCCTCTGGCTCTGCAACATGTGGACAGGCAAGCACATGTAAGCACATGCATGTACGCATACACTCATATAAAACATACACATACACAGAGAGAGAGAGAGACAGACAGACAGACAGACATAGAGCAAACAACTACAGATAAATTTTCCCATAAAATCTCCTAAGTTTTCCAATATTGTTAACTAATTAGTGTATGACAGAGAGCACACACACTATAACACAGGCCTTTTAGAATGGGCACAGAATTTGAAGTCAGCCTGGGCTACAGAGCAAGAAACCTATTGAAAAGGAAAAAAAAAAAAAATCATCTTTTAAAAAAAAAATACTGACTCCAAACAACATACCAATGAGCCAAGCTTGTATCAGGCCCACAGCTTTAATGTACAGTTTTGGTAGTTTGACTTGAACTGTGTGTACTTGGTGCCACTTACAGTCTGCCTGTCGCCAGCTGAGGTAGTCCTTCAAGGTCTGGTTGCTAGGATACAACACAACTCTTCCATCAAATCCTGGGGGATACAGAAGGGGCTGGTCCTCAAAGTAATCTCGCCAGTAAAACACGTAACTGGAGGCGAACTGGGAGGCCACAAGAGTCATGAACTTACTTGCAAAGGCAAAACACGTTCAGTGGAACAAGGAAAGAGAAAGTGTTTGGTATTAATTCGACACCAAGATAGGGCCTGTGGATGCAACAGAGAGATTACACACACTGTCCAGCCAGCTAGAAGATAAAATATATTCAGCTAAGAAAATCTTTTAACGTTTTGCCTGTATGTTTTGAACATAGCCAGCCTCTACTTAAAGCTATTCATTGTCTTAGCGTCACTACTGCTGCGATGAAAACACCATGACCAAAGCTACTTGGGAATGAAAGGGTTATTTGTCTTACTCTTCCACAGCGCTGTTCATCATTGAAGGAAGTCAGGACAGGAACTCAAACAGGACAGGAACTTAGAGACAGAGACCATGGAGAGGTGCCCCATGGCTTGCTCAGTCGACTTTCTTCTAGAACCCAGGACCACCAGGCCCAAGATGGTACGACCCACCATGGGCTGGACCCTCCCCCATCAATCACTAATTTAGAAAATGCCTAACGGGCTTGCCTATAACCTAATCTTATGGAAGCATTTTCTTAATTGAGGTTTCCACCTTTCAGGTAACTTTAGCTTGTGTCAAGGTGACATAAAACCAGCCAGCACACTTACTAACACCAAATTTTTCTATATAGAATGTGGTAAAAGTTTATGACTCAAGATTTTGTTGTTGGGGCTGGAGAGATGGCTCAGAGGTTAAGCGCAGCGGCTGTTCTTCCAAAGGTCCTGAGTCCAATTCCCAGCTATCACATGGTGGCTCACAACCATCTATAATAAGGTCTGGTGCCCTCTTCTGGCATGCAGGTGAACATACCAGCAGAATATTGTATTAATAACAAGAAATCTTAAAAAAACAAAAAAGATTTTGTTGTTGTTGTTTTGGGGTTTTGGTACTGTTTTTAGTCTTGGAAGAAAGGGAACTATTAAAAAACAAACCAATTCATCATATAATTTGATTCCCTAAGAGTTTCAATATATTACCAAATTAAATATCAGATTTATCTCCTCAATTAAAAAGTTTAAAGCTGGGTGTGGTGGGGCACACCTGTAATCCCAGCACTCGGGAGGCAGAGGCAGGCAGATCTCTGTGAGTTAGAGGCCAGCCTCGTCTACAAAGCAAATCCAAGACAGCCAGGACGACAAGAGAAGCCCTGTCTTGGAAAACCAAAAAAATAAAAAGTAAAAATAAATAAATAAATAAAACGTTTAAACAATACTTTAAGGCATTGGAAGAAATGGCACTGGCAAATCTACCTATGAATAACTAACACTATTTTTGTAGTCTCTGTTCATAGTCTAAATATTCAATGTAGGTCAGTCTGGAAGCTGGATGGATGGGATGTAGAAGGGAAAGAATCAGATAAAGAAAGCATCTTAAAAATATATATATATAGCACAAGAATGCTCAGATCTTTTTTTTTTTTTTTAGATTTATTTTATTTATTTATTATGTATATAGTGCACACCAGATCTCATTATAGATGGTTGTGAGCCATCATGTGGTTGCTGGGAATTGAACTCATGACCTCTGGAAGAGCAGTCAGTGCTCTTAACCACTGAGCCATCTCTCCAGCCCCCGAATGCTCAGATCTTAATGGAAAGAAACAGCCAAAATAGGAAATGCGCCCTGTAGATGCAGCATCCCCCACAGTCTTTAAGACCTCAGCTGCTGTCACGATACACAGAAGAACAG
Source organism: Acomys russatus (assembly GCF_903995435.1). Lineage (NCBI taxonomy): Eukaryota > Metazoa > Chordata > Mammalia > Rodentia > Muridae > Acomys > Acomys russatus. The sequence continues at coordinate 27,833,813 of NC_067161.1, forward strand.
AGGACAGGAGAACCCTAACGGGAGGCTGGCTTTGAGACTCACCTGGCTCTTCTTTTAAACCAATTGCTTTTCCTCCTGAACACAAAGCTGTACTCATCGCTCTGTCCATAAGCAATCACAATGTCCTCCAGCTCCTCCATTACTGTCTGGGCACATCTGGTCATCAGCTGGAGAGCACGACTGTCATTGGGTTTTGTAAAGTTGTGCTTCTCAGCAAACCTTCACAGCGGAAAGAAAAGGGCACAAATGGTGGAGAGTCTGTCATCACCACCACCATCCACGAAGGCAGTTAAAAGAGGAAGACACTGTAAGGGTGCTGCTCGCTACAACTTAACATATTTCCTTAACTACAGCACAGAGGTGGAGAACCAGCTCAGTAGCTAAACTGTTTGTCTTAAAGTGGTGCTGCTTGTAATCCCCACGCTGGAGAGGTGGAGACAGGATTCCTGGGGTAGATGACCGCCAGGCTAGAGTATCGGATGAGGTCTGAGGAAGTGCCATGAGAGACCCTGTCTCAAAACAAACAAACAAAACTCTGAGGAGTAACACTCAAAAATGATCCCACACTTACACATAAGCATATATGGGGGGGGAGGGGGGGAGGAAATGCAAGTTTTTCTTCCTTGCTTTGACCAATTGACAAACAGAGATACAACTGCTAGGCTTCAATTCATTTTCCTGTGAAGTCTCACCTTACTGGATGAATAGAGAATATTACTTTATCAGGTTGTATTGATGATTAGGCGATCAAAATGTAAGTATCCCTGGTTCTTCAGCACTCACTAAACATTATAGTTCTATGTACTTATACAGTTATAAAATGATAATAATAATAAATAGCCCTTTTTAAAATTGGGTCCTTTTCTTTCTTTAGGGTTTCTCTGTGTAGCCTTGGCTGTCCTGGACTCGCTCTGTAGACCAGGCTGGCCTTGAACTCACAGCGATCCACCTGCCTCCAGAGTGCTAGGATTAAAGGTGTGAGCCACCACGCCCAGCTTATTTTCTCCTTTTTCCCCCTGGGGGAAAAACTGCTGTCAGTCCATGCAAAGTAAAACTGACAATGAGAAAGGGCCATACTGTCAACTACCGCCCACAGACAGGCTTATGCAGGCCTCTTAACAGCCAGCCCTCAAAGATAAAAGGGTTGCACATTTGGCTGAAGTTTAAGGAGTGGACCCGGAAGTGAATTCCCGCCCCACAAAGTTCTTGCAAACTGGTTTCTGCTTAAGTAGCGCGGGCTCTTCACTAATTACAGTACCTCGCTCTTTTAAATATCTCAATCACCTGGCAGCAAAGTCTGACGTTAGCAAGCCCTTCGGGGGACGCTCAATGCTGAGTGCTCATTGGCTGCCCCGTTACCACGGTAACTGAGCGGTGCACTTCCCGGAAGTGCAGGCGCACCACGCGGCCTCCCGTCCCGTCAGCTCACCGGTGGAAATTGCGGCCGTCCAGCCGCACCACAACCCAGCAGTGTGGCAGGCAAGTGTCTTCAACCTCAAAATCCCGCACGTACTCAAACTTGCTCTTGGCCATGGCCACCCCCAACCTCAGGCACCGTCTTACAGTAACGGAAGTAGAGGCCAAGACACGGCAGATGTTAGCTGTGCTAAAAGCCCACATTCCCTGTGGGGAAGCAATGGAAGGGCCCCACCCCGGAAGTTCCTGTTGCTATCGGAGCCGCTCTAGCCCTGGTGGAGGTTTCTCTTTTGACTCTATGGTCTTCAACTCAGCAAACTGGCTGGATTCTATGTTCTCCTTGGCAGTGTCTTTCTGCTCCCAGCCTGGAGCAAATCAATCTTATGAAGCTATCAAACGCTGCTTTGTGACAAAGTTATGACGTTTCCCCTCTTATTTCTAAATAGCATTCATAAATTATTTCTAAGTAGCATTTCTAAATGCCTTGCAAAGACTGAAATACACTAAATTAACACTTTACAGCTCTGTGGGTGGGGCCTTCCAGATACTTCTTGCTGTGTTTAAACAAGGAACATAAACTAAAGCCGTTCATCCGCACAATTTTGTATTTTCTTCCACTGACCTGGTCCCCGTTCCTCCCCCCCCCCCCCCCCCCCGTCTCCCCCCCCCCCCCCCCCCGGGTTATTGACTGTTGGTTCCAAAATGTGATTTAAACAAAGAAAGAGCCATCGAGACAGCTCAGTCTGTAAAGGTGCTTGATGTCAAATGTGATGACTAAAGTTTGTTCCCCGAAAGCCACATGATGTGACCTTTCTCAGTCTTCCCAGTAGCTGATACCAGAGCCATGTCACCCTGCCATATGCCATTAGGTAAATTTCAATTTTGTACTCATCACTATTAAAAGATTTCTGTATGAGTGTAAGTTTGTATACAGCTGTGTTTATGTGCGTGTGGAGGTCAGAGGTGGACATCAAGTGTCTTCCTTGCTCCTTTAGATTGTCTTCCACTTGAACCTGCCTCTCACTGATTCAGCTAGACCAGGTGGCCCAAAAGTTTTAAGGAGCCTCTCTCTCCTCCTCCACTTCGCCCCTCCTCTCTTCTCCTTCCCAGTACTTGGATTACAGGTATAAACTTTACATCCCATTTTTAATACAAATGCTGGGAATTTGAACTTGGAACTCTATACTTGCCTGGCGAGCATATTAATTACTGAGTCATCTCTCCACTCTTGAATTTATGATTTTAAAAATTATTTATTTTTATTGTATATGCACGGGTGTTTTGCCTGCATGTATGTCTGTGTGAGAGTATCAGATCTGGAGTTACAGACAGTTGTGAGCTACCACTTGGGCGCTGGGAATTGAACCCAGGTCCTCTGGAAAAGCAGTCAGTGCCCTTAATCACTGAGCCATCTCTCCAGCCCCTGAAATTAGGATTTTTAAAAATGCATTTCCCAGCCTTGCCTATTGGGCAAAGATGAAGTGGCACCCTGCAAGCAATAGGCATCCAATTTTTGATTGCCAACACCACTCGTCATTAGAGGAAACTCCTAGAAGAAATGACTGCCTCCAAGTTAGCTGCATCACAGCAAACACAGAGTGAGACCAGGACCCATGTTGTGCCAGAAGGGAAAGACACTGCTCAGAGTAATAGGTGACAAAAGTGAGCCTAGATGAGGAGTGCTTCTACCGGTAAGAACAACAGTAACTGATTATGATACACAGAAAAAATGAAAGCCTACAGCACCATAGCAGTACTCAGAGAAGGGAACGTGTGTGTTAGTTGTAATTGTTATTCTAACTTCTTAATGCTGGTAACTGATTATTAAGGTAACAAGGCAATTTCTTTGTCTCTTATATAGAACTCTAATTCAATGCCAGTTGATGAGGGGGAAAGAGCTTCACAAAACAAATGCGAAGTTCGAATACAGTATGGTTGGCTCAGAGAATCAGTTTGTTTTGTGTTTCGTTTGTAAACTTCTGTGAGATAATTAATTCAAACATGGTTCACTAATGGATGCTAAAATTGTGATTTAGATAATTTGTGAAAAACATCCTATTTCCCAAATCTGGTGTCCCATAGATTATTTGCTGGTCACAAAGAGAAAAATACAGTCACAAGCAAGAGCACATGCCACCTTCACCTACCCTCCAAGGGAGTTCTACTGATTTTGCTAAAGCCTACAGCCACTGGATATGGTCAGTGCAACATAGCGGACACCACAGGGCTGCCTAAAATGACTCCAGTGTTAACCAGTGGGCTGCAGTCTTCCCCACATGCTAACGTTGAGGGATGCTTTGGAAACTGCCAAGACCCAGGCTGTTCACAGAACCGTTTCAAGTAGGATGCAGGCAACAGTACATTTTCTTTCTTTTAAATTCTTTTCTCTTTGCATCATTTAAATGAGATTTTCTTTCTTTCTTTTCTTTTCTTTTTTTTTTTTTTATTACTTGTGTATTCACATGTACCCGTGGAGACCAGAGGAGGGTGTGCCGTCCCTTGGGGCTGGAGTTAAAAGTAGTTGTGAGGACCCTAGATGTAGGTGCTGGAAATTGAATTGCAGTCCTATGAAAGAGCAGCTCGTGCTCTTCATCAATAAGCCCCTGGTTCTACACCTCTTGCACCTCTTTAAAAATGTAAAAACAAAAACAAATAACAAACAAACAAAGCAAAACGAACCCCATAAATGGAAACTCTGTGCACACTAAAAGTAAGTTATCATAGCATTGGGTAGGTGCACTGCATAAATTTGTGTCAAGAATTCCACCAAATCCTAGTAATGGCCTGTTCACTCTCTTTCCATCTATTTATCTATCAACTCTTTAGCAGTTTTTTTGGTGGTTCTGAGGCTTCCAGTGTTTAATAACTTGAACTTAAACTTTGTGTTTACTTTCCTTGTTTCTGCCACAAATGAGGTGGGTTTCACCATGGGAGTTTCTAGGAACTCAGGCCATTACCAACGTTCTACTGTATTTTTTTTTCAAATGAATGTTTTTATTGGTATGTGCCAACTGTACAAAATAATGGGTTTCATTTCATACATGCATGTAACATACTCTGATTATATTCATTCTCCACTGTCCTCTCCTATTGCTCACACATATTTCTATTTGATCCCATTCCTTCCCCTAAGATTTCCCTCTTCTATTTACACATTTTTTTAAGAGTCCTCATATGAGAGGGAAAAAAAGCAAAAGCCACAGTTGACCTTCTGTGTCTCATTTCTTTCTCTCGGTTGTGTTATACTCCTGCCGCTATGGTAAAATACTGGATATTAATAAACTAAAACAGGAAGAATTTATTCAGCGTATGATTTCAGAGATTTCAGTTCACCATGATGAGGGAGGGGCTAGTAGGGCATCACAGCTCACTTCATAGCATCCGGGAAGTGGGCCTGCATTCTAGTAATACGGCTGTCTTGGTTGTCTTAGTTAGGGTTGTTATAGCTGTGATGAGACACCATGATCATAAGCAACTTGGAGAGGAGAGGGTTTATTCAGTTCATTAAGGGAAGCCACAGCAGGAAGTTGGAGGTGGGTTGCTGGCTTGCTGCTCAGTTTTCTTTCTTCCTTCCTTCCTTTCTTTCTTCCTTCTTTCCTTTCTTCTATTCTTTTTTCTTTTTCTTTTTCTTTTTTTCTTGTTTTTTTCCAAGACGGTGCTTCTCTGTGTAGCCTTGGCTGTCCTGGACTAGCTCTGTACATCAGGCTGGCCTTGAACTCAGAGATCCGCCTGCCTCTGTCTCCCGAGTGCTGGGATTACAGGCATGTGCCACCACATCCAGCTTCCTTCTCTTCTCTCATTCCTCCCTTCCTTTCTTTCTTTTTCTTTTCTTTTTATTATTATTTTTAAAGATTTATTTATTAAGTATACAGTGTTTTGCTTGCATGCACACCTGCACACCAGAAGAGGGCACCAGATCTCATTACAGTTGGTTGTGAGCCACCATGTGGTTGCTGGGAATTGAACTCAGGACCTTTGGAAGAGCAGGCAGTGCTTTTAACCTCTGAGCCAACTCTCCAGCCCTCTTTTCTTTTTAAAGACAGAGTCTCACGATGTAGTTATAGCTGTCCTGAAACTGAAATTCACTCTGTAGCCCAAGCTGGCCTTGAACTCATAGAGATCCTCCCTCTTCTGTTTCCTGAGTACTGAGATTAAAGGCAGGTGCCACCATCTCCAGTTTAGTTTGCCTTCTTTTACAATCCAGGACCACCTGCTCAGGGTGGCACCATTCACAGGGCTGGGCTCTCCTGCCGGAGTCTGTATCCGGTGAGTTCAGTAATCTGGGACAGAGATGTGGAGTCAGCAAGAAGGAAAACTCTGACCACTTGTTGCAGCTTGAGCAAGTGGCCCTGAATACCTTGAGCCATCTTTATTTATAGAGAATTTTGAAGCATTACACATATATAATATCAGATTAGCCTTTAATTATTATCCAAAAATCTCAGTATTAAATTTCTCTTGTTCCCTCCATATCTAAGCAGTATAGTATTATAATCCAAATGATTATGTCATAACTAAATACACCTAAGTATGGAAAGCCAAATGATTATATCTAGTTTGGTTTGTGTTCAGGCTGGAAGCAAACATGCAGTTTCAAAGTAAAAACAATTAAAATCCAAGAATAAGCTTCTAACAGTAAAAACAACTTTTGTATCTTATTGTAATCTCAATCAATATATTCATAATATATATTAAATTTATAAGCCAGTTTTATGTAATTATACAATATGGTCCTACTCTATTACAACTTTCTCATTAAGCAGAAATAATTATCATTTGTCATTATCCAATACTATTTTCTTCCTTGTCCAAGGTGGGAATGAATCTATCCAATTTCTTTTAAGATCATGACAAATCTTTACTTTCGAGCTTGTCCTGAAGTTAAGTTAACTTGACCTAAGAATGAGCTTTTCACTACTGACCTTTAGGGCCTCATCTCAGTAAGTCTTGTCTCTTCAGGCCCTACCTTCTCTTGGTGTTGACCTTTCTCTCACCCTAATGCATTAGCATACTTAGGGCCTCAGAAGAAGCCCCTCTTCTTCCTCAAATATTTTTATCAATATTAAAGATCATGTACTAAGGAATCTTTATTATAAAGGTCTTGGCCAATCATGTCTTTACTTGACCGTTAATAAACAAGTAGTGGTCATAAGCAAGAATCATGGCTCCATCTCTCAAGGATTAATAATATAAGTCATTCTGGGTACCATTCCTACTGGATCTCGCCAAGTGGAAGAAGACCGCCAAGGGCCTTGCCTCAAGGAGATTACCCACAGAAGACTCATGTATTTTTCTCAAATGTCTTTCTGGATGGATCTTGCCAAGTGGGAGGAAAGCTCCAACGGCCTTGCCACAAGGAGATCACTCACAGAAGACTCAAGTTTTCTCAAGAGATGTAACATGACTCCCACCACTCTCCCACATCAACCGTTAATCAAGAAAATGCCCCCACAGAGAAGCTAATACGCCCATCCTCAGCTGAGGTTCCCTCCCTCCCAATTTATGTCAAATTGACAAAAACCAAACCAGTGTGCTGTTCCAGAGTGGAAAGGGCTTCAAAGTCAAACCAAACACAATGTACAAACGTTGGCTCTGTTCTACCTTCAAAACTGCTTTAAATGAATGGAAATGGTCTGATTATAAGCAGTCTTTAATCACCACTGTCTAGTTGAGTTTATTTCTTGTTCACCACTGCTTTTTCTCCATAGAGGCATTTCAATCCTCAAACTACCTCAAATTTGAGAAGTCTCATCACTAGGTGGTGCAGCATTTTTTTGCTTTTTTTTTTTTTTTTTTTTTTTTGTCAGTTTCCTACACACACCATGGTCTGTGATCATATTCACTCCATTACCGTCTTTTTCTACCTCATGCTCCTTGTGACCCACTTTGCCCCCAGCTAGTCTCCTGCCTCTACTTCCATATCTTGTTTTTCTTAACACAAGTCTTGTGCGTGTCAGCCACAGCTGAGTGCACCCATGACTGCAATGGCCACTCGATCATCACAAGACAACATTTCACAACACTCCCCTCTGTCTTCGGTTCTGCCCCCTCGTCTGCGATGCTCCCTGTGCCGTGGAGCCGATGTTATCGATGTTTCGTTTATGACCGGGGACTCTCAGTAGTCCCCGGTTCTCAGCAGCAACTTAACACTCACTCCTATGTGCTGAAGCAGTGTGACCCTGTGCAAAGAGTGTTCGGCAGGGGAGTGTCATCCTCTTATACAGCAGGGGGAAGTAAATAATTGGAACAGTAATGCAATCTGCTAGAAATGTTCAGTAATCCAAAGTAGGGAATTACGGCGGTCTCCAGCACTCAGGAGGCAGAGGCAGGTGGATCTCTTGAGTTCGAGGCTAGGCTCGTCTGCAAAGTGAATCCCAGGACAGCCACACTTACACAGAGAGAAACCCTGTCTCAAAGAAGAAAATAAAAAGTAGGAAATTATGGAAGATAACAGCTTTTTGTTTATACAGGTGTCTGACTAAACCTAGGAGATATCAGAAGTATTTGACAAAGTAAAAACATAGGTTGCCAGAAAAGGCAAAAGTGGCAGAATGTTAACAATTACTGATTCTAGTGGTTGCCCCTTGTTTCTCGTCTTTTCTATGTGTACATATAGAAAAATTGTGTCCCTTCCTACCAACATACCTTAAAGTCCAAACAGACACCCCCTGGCTGTAACTTTGGGTCCGTTTGTTAAGTGTCTGCTCAGTGCTTGACTGTGAACTATTCCTATCGCATGCACATAATCACGCACTGAGCGCAGCTCCCTCGGAGGTTGGGTCCTCCAGCTGTGGTACGAGACTTCTATCTTTGGTGGTTGGAGCGCCACTGATTGTTGGGTTTGTATTCCAGACAGGCAGAAGAAAGGAAAAGGCAGCTAAAGGCCGTACCTCTCGATGAATCATTTCTCTTTATGGGGTTTTCACTAAAGTGGCACTAATTCTGCTTTATTTCTGCTCTTTCTTCAGAAGAGGCCAGGATATGCAGGGTTGTTTTCTTTCTTTCTTTCCTTCCTTCTTTCTTTCTTTCTTTTTTTAAGCCTGGCGCCTGGCTGTCTCCAACAATGAGATTGGTTTTTTTTTCTCTTTTAAATGCCAACATGTTTCTGTTATATTTCTATTTCTGAGACTCTTCCATTCAGGAGCTACTTTTTCATAATGATTTGGCTGGTTTTCCCTTAACCTAAGCTTATTTTGAGAAAGGCTGACAGCATTTATTATAAAAAGTTGGCATTTGTTTTTACATTGCTGTTTCATCATCCATAAAGAACAAAACTGAGAGTCACAGCAGATGGCACTGAAAATAAAATAGTGCTTCTTTGCGCAACTTGTTTTGCAAAATGAAAAATATTTAATGCACCATTAAAAGCTGTCTGAGCCATCTTGGGCCTGGCAAAATGGCTAAGCAGGAAAAGGTGCTTGTCACCGAGACAAACGACCCAAGTTAAAACTTTGGAAAGCCACATGGTGAAAAGTGAGAACCAACTGCCCCAAACTGTCCTCTGACCACAACATGACACACGGGTCTATCCCCCACCTCTCTCTCTCTCTCTCTCTCTCTCTCTCTCTCTCTCTCTCTCTCTCTCTCTCTCTCTCTCTCTCACACACACACACACACACACACACACACAAACAAACAAATGTTTAAAAGTGGACGAAGGGCTGAGAGATGGCTCACTTATGCTCAGTTCCCAGCACCCACGAGGCAGGACACAACCACCTATAAAATTGTGTGTGTGTGTGTGTGTGTGTGTGTGTGTGTGTGTATGACACACACACATATGTGTACATAAAACAACATCCTTTTAAAAATACTCTCAAGTAGTATATCACTTTCTGTAATGGTAAGGCAGGTTAACACTTAGTGTTCTGTTTTTGCAAACTCTAATTTTACCTACTGAAAATTCCTACCCGTGATTAAGGACTTCATGTTTGATGTGTTTGAATAGAGGTGATATAAATGATAAAATAAATGTGTACGGTATGAAAGTTAGTACAAAAACAATTTGTCTACATAAATATGGGAAAAAGGCCCCATTGGTTTTTTTGGCCCCACATGTGGACTTATGCTGTCCTTAAATTTGATAGAAAAAAATCTCCAAAGAGTATCTAGTAATAAGGAAATAAAGCTGAGCAAGCAGATTTGCTGGAACTGGGGCGTACCATGATCTGTATTGGCCACAAAACAAGCAATTAATTCAAAACATTCGTTTCTCAGAAATAAAGTACTCAAAGATGGAAAGACTTTTTTCTTTCTTTCTTTTAATGGAGCCTATTAGATATCTTCATCTTAAATTCTATTATACTAGAAGAACAAAGTATTAACACACAGTTCTCAAAGACTATTCTTAAATGAAAATTAATGCTTTTAGATAAGCAATAATCTATGCTCTAGCTAGGTGAAAACCAGAATCCCAAGCACAGAATGACCTCAGAAAATTTACAGCACAGTGTAGATAGAGAATTTGGTGACGTCAGTATCTTCCTCATCACTTCTGATATCATCAGACTAAGTTGTTTCATCTTCTCCAGGGCCATATGTGTCTGTCTCATTCATTTTAGTGTGTTCTGGAAGTTCTCTATATGCCTTCAGACTTCTGGCTTTACCTGCATTATAATCGTCTCAGCTTTGTTACCCTGATAGTCTCGCAGATCAATCAATATAATATCTGAGATGTTTATCCAAGCCTTGTCCACTCTTTAGAAACACCAGCTCTCTCATTTCATGTTTGCACTCTTACCTCTGTAACCACTTTAGGCTCCTATACCTTCATTCCTTGCCATAGTCACATGGGCAGCCCTGGAGTACGTAAGGCAGTAAGAACTCTTTTCTGCAAGCTACTGCTTTAATGGACAGGTTGGAAGGAGATCAGTGGTAGATGCTGGTGCATAATGAGTTAGTTAGTTAGTTAGTTAGTTAGTTAGTTAGTTAGTTAGGTTAGCTAGTGGAAACTTAGTTACCTTGAGTCATGCACAGCCTATCTAGAAAGGCAGAAGAGAGGAAAAGGAGGAGACCAGATGTGTTGGGACTTTTTGGTAAAATGATCCTCCCTTGCCTCTGAGTACTCTTTCCCTTTGTCGCCTGCCTTAGCCCTGTCCCCAGTGCAATAACAGGCAGTCGTGTGCTGTGGGGGCTCCTAGGGAAGCTAAGGAAGGAGCACAGTCCCCTCACTTCCCAAAAGCAACCTGGGACCTTGCTACATTTTCCTGGTTTTACCATTACAAAAGAAGGTACCAGGAGAGCCGCCCACAGAGCCTGGAAGACTCCATCTCTCCATGGGTCTCCTGAGTTTGGGGGATGTACATGGGTGTTGAAGCCAGCAACATACCTACTCTTGAGTAGCAAGGAGGGAAAGGAGAAGAAAGTTATGGTGTGTGTAGTGGAGGTTTTGGTGTCATTAAAACCTCAGTTATGTTATGTAAGCATGTTTTTGTCTTAATCCCAGGTGTGGGATATGGGGCTGATTTGGATTGTCCACAGCAGCAAACTCTTTGCCTTGTGCTGGCTCTGAGAGGGGCTCTTTGCCAGCTGCAGATAGTTTAATTCTGGGGACTCTGGAGAGGGAATAAATGCCAGAGCCAGGAGAGAGACAAGGGGCGGGGTATAGGGGTGTGTGGATGGGAGTGTGAGAGGTGGGGGTTTGCCCCCAAAAAGAAGAATACTGGTGCTCCCCTTGCTGCTCCTGGTTGCTGTTGATGCAGTTTGATGAGAAGTTGAAGATAACCTGACTACAAAGATTGGACTTCCCCCACAGAACCCAACAACCCTAACCAGGAGGAAGCAGCTAAAGAGAAAGCATGCCCCCTCTCCCCACTAACCTTCTTTCTCTCCTACTTGGTGTTGGGGTGTTGGAAGGGATTGGAGTGGAGAAAGGAGAAAGAGGTATAAGAAACACAAATAAAATAGATTTTAAAAGTAGGCCTGCAGGTTTGTCGAAAGACACAGTGGGATTACCTCACTGCCTTGCCTCTCAGCCCATGAATCCCAGGAAAGGTGATGGTGGATTCAGTAAGGTCCTCCGAGGTTAGAAGGGGAATCAGGAACTAGGATTAAACTACAGGAGCACTGGGCAAGCTTAGCTGAAGTTAAAGACAGACAGCTGGCAAGGCCAAAGGGAACCTAAAGCTAGTCTTACACCCAAGAAACCCGAATAGCAATGGAGGGCCAGGCTGGGGCAAAAATGTCCCACCACAGCAACTCAGCGAGCATTTTCTAGCCAAAATGCCAAAAGCCAAAGGCCACATCCCTAAGGAGGGTCCTGCTTCCCTCCCAGCTCAAGCCTCCACAGCACTTGCATAGAGAATCCCAGAACCAGCCCATGTATCCCACCTTCAGTCCAATCTCGGGTATGTCGGGGCAGAATGAAAGAGCAGCCCCGCCCTCCCACTGCAAGCCCTTCAGCAAAAGGCATGGTCTATGCTGGGGTAGAAGTAAGGTTTCAGTAGCATGGTAGTCACAGACTGGGGTTGCAAAATCAGAGGTCAAGTTATCAAAGTGAATGAAATGTCATGAGATCTGCCAGTGGTGTGGATAAAGGATGAGTCAGTCATTTGACAGGGTGCATTTTAATGCAGGCACTACCTGAAATTGCAGTTGATAAGTAGTGTTTCGTGTTTCACTAGTTAAGATGAGTCACAAACCATGTACGGTATGAGTCATATCATAGATGACTGCCATCTATTGAGCACATCCAGGTGCCGTGTGACAATGGGTAATGACCCTCCATAGTTTACCTCTCCTGTTTTGGGGAGTGGGAGCAGGTAACAGAATCTCATTATGTAGTCCTGACTAGCCTGAAACTTAACTATGTAGATCTGCTGGCCCCCTACCTCCTGAGTGCTAGGATAAAAGTCATGTGTCACCATGCCCCACAAAGTCATCTCTTTATCCTCAGAACAACCCATTTTGCAAATGAAAAAGCAAACAGAAAATTAAAAAAAAAAAAAAAAGGTAGGAGCTGGGCCCAGTGGCACATGCCTATAATCTCAGCACTCAGGGAGGCAGAGGCAGGCGGATCTCTGTAAATTCAAGGCCCACCTGATCTACAAAGTGAGTCCAAGATAGCCAAGGCTACACAGAGAAATCCTGTCTCATAAAACAACAACAACAAAAAAGTGATTAAAAAGCTCCTTCTAGAGCCATACTGTTTCTTCAACCAACTACTATCAACTACTTGATATTGAGGCAGTATTCAAGGTACAGCATCTGGGTTCATCCCTTAGCCTCCACGCTGAAAATCAATCTTCTCATCTATCAAGTTTTGTACAATAGCTGTGGCGACACTGTGAAAAACAATCAGGAAGCTGGAAGACTTACTAAGTCTCTAGGGTTAGACCTGAATTCAAACTAGATGCTACCTGTCCTTAAATGGGGCTCTGCCAGAGGACGCACTCACTAAGCTCCATAAGAATCCACCTCGGGGAATTCTGAGGGAGGAAAAGTAAGCCCTGAGTCACTTTGAACTCTCATAATTGTCTTGTAAAACTCAGCACATTGGAGAATGTGAAACCAACCAACCAACCAACCAACCAACCAACCACCAACCACCAACCAACCAACCAACCACCAACCAACCAACCAACCAGAATTTTTGTATGATCTAACAAGTCTACTTTTTGGGTTTTACACTCAAAAGAACCAAAAACAATTTCTTTCTTCGGTGTTTTAAATTTTCTTTTTCTTCTTTCTTTCTTTCTTTCTTTTTTTTTTTCTTTTCCTTTTTCCTGAGACAAGGTTTCTCTGTGTAGCCCTGGGTTTCCTGGAACTCACTCTGTAGACACCAGGCTGGACTCAACTCAAAGATCCCCCTGCCTCTGCCTCCCAAATGCTGGGATTAAAGGCGTGTGCTACCACCATCCCGCTTAAAGTTTCATTGTGTAGATATTTCACTTCCTCCGTTAGGTTTATACCAAGGTCTTTTGTTTGCTTTTTAATTTGTTCTGTCTTGTTTATTTTATTTTATTTATTTATTTATTTATTTTGGCTGTTTCCATGGTAGTTTTCTCTTTCGAAAGACTATGGATTTAGGTATGCTAATTCCGTAGCCTGCCACTTTCCTGAATGTGTTTATCAGCTTTAGGAGTTTCTTAGTGCAGTCTTTGATGCCTCTCAGGTACAGAATCATGTCATACACAAATGGGGACACTTGGACCTCTTCCTTTCCCGTTTGCATCCCCTTCCTTTTCTTCTCCATGGTTTTGCTCAAGGTAGGACTTCAAGTGCTCTACTGAATAGGACCGGTTCAGATGGACACTCTTGTCTTGTTCTTGATATTGTATGAATGCTTGATTCTTCTTTTCTCCATTTAACATAATGATGGTGGTAGGTTTGTCATATATAGACAGCCTTTTATATGTTGATATGTTCCCTTCATCCCTAGTCTCTCCAGGGTTTTTATCCTGAAGGAATGTTAGATTTTGTTAGGATATTTGTACACCTATGACCATAGCTAAGATGCAGATATAGCCCAAGTGCCCAATAATGGATGACTAGGCAAGAGGAAATGAGATATGTGTTTATAACAAGATGAAAAAGTAAGAAACATATTTATAACATGGCTGAACTTTGGGGTCACCATGACACATGAAATAAGCCAGTCACAAAAACACAAATAGCATGTGGTTCCAATCATGTGAGGTGCCTGGAGTAGTCAAGTCGATGGAGACTGAAAATAAAATGGTGGTTGCTGAGGGGGACGAGAGTTTTTTATTTTGTTTTGTTTTGTTTTGTTTTGTTTAATGGATGCAGAATTTAGTTTTGTAAGATGAAACTTTGTAAGATGAAGTCTGGGGATTGGTTCACAGTTATGTGGTTGTACTTAACACTACTGAACTGTATACTTATCAATGTCCAAGATGATAAAGTTTGTGTATATTTTCCCACTGTTTAAAGAATTCTGCCGGGCGTGGTGGCGCATGCCTTTAATCCCAGCACTTGGGAAGCAGAGGCAGGTTGGTCACTGTGAGTTTGAGGCCAGCCTGATCTACAAAGCGAGACCAGGACAGCCAAGGTTACACAGAGAAACCCTGTCTCAAAAAAATCCAAAACAATTTTTTAAAAAAATTTAAAAAAAGAATTCTGAACATGACAGGTATTTATGGCCTACATCTATACTGGATTCTATTTTTTATTATTATTTCTATTACTTCAAAGACCACTTTAATGCAAAGAGAAGTAATTGGCTTTGATATGGAAGTCATATTTCAGTTTCTTTTCCTTCATGGTGACTCATTTTAATTTCACTAAGAGCTGCATTATGCAAATGAGAGTCCTGGTGAAAGACGGTAAAAAGGAGTAACTTCCCTTTAAATCCTCCTCCTCTCTCTGAACCACTCTAATCCAATTTCTGTCTGTGTCATGAATGTGCTTCCAGGAAAGGCTACTCAGTTCTGTCATAGTTTCCAGAGAGAACCATCAGGACATACCAGGGTGCACAAGGTTATGCAATCTGGAATGACTATTCTAGAAGAAGTGAATAACTATAGAGTCTTAAGATTTTTTTTTTTTTTTTTGTATTTTAAGATGTTTCTTATATAGCTCAGAATGAGTTGGTTTTATTTTAAGATAGTCATTGATTGTGTGCCCTTAAATGGATATATTTAGTCAACAGCTCTATTCAGCTGAATTCCAGAAGGATTTAGTTGCTAGAGGGATGGGGAAAAGAAGTTAAGAGAACAAAAATGGGAAATTAGATGTGATTTTCTAGTCCACTAGACTACATTTATATCATAAATTTACTCAATCATTGGACAAATATTTCTTAATTTCCTACTATGTTGTATGTCCACCCAGTGAAATGCCAATTATGCCTGCCTAATGGAATTCATGGTACATTGAGATGATATTTTAAGGCATATTGCAGCCTCTTCCCTCTTCAGGGAGCTAGGATTACCCATGAACATATCCCCGACAAAACAATACTTAAATTGAGACCCAACATGAGACTGACAGCTTGTTTCATAAGTTCCTGGAATTTTCTCTTGTAATGTTGAACGAACATTTTGCCTAACCAGTTCGCGTGTATAAGATTTTGGAAAGGTACCCAGGGCAAATGAGTTTTCACACTATGGATCAGACAATTCAAAAATATCTACTGAGTACCTTTGATATGAGAGAGGGAATACTGTTGAAGACAATAAATAATGACAATCACTTCAGGCTGTGTTAGTCACATTTCTTACTGCTGTGACAAAACATCTGACAAAGAAAAACTCCAAGGAAGAATTTATTTGGGCTCACAGTTTGAAGGGATACAGTCCACCATGGTGATGGACATATGGCAGCAGAAACAGTCTAACTATCACACAGGCAGAAGAAGCTAAGAATTTCCAACCAATCTCTCACACAGGGCCTCACTTTTTCCTCCCAGTGAGTCTACAGGTGAACCAAGATAGAAATTCTCAACATCATAAAAGAAAAAGTTTACGAGGGGGCAGGTCATGAAGTCGCTTTCTAGAATCTGGCTTCTAGAACCGAACTCAAGAATCAGTCCTCTTGCCTCCAAGTCCAGTGTCCTTGGTACCACTCTGTTTCTTCATGGTATAAGGAACAAAGTAAGTAGCCATACTTTTTGATTACCCAGCTTTCTAAGTTTAGGCCACATCAGCTCAACAATCTGTTCCCATAAGCAGGCAAAGTGGCTCAGGCAGAGATATCCTTATCTTACCTTTGTTTCAGGGTGAGCACAGTGCAAACTAGGAAAGGGCTCCGCTCCCCAAGCAGACCCAGACCTGAATTGGGAGAATGTGTGGTAAATACAGCCCACTCTGGGCTCCATACCATACTTGTCCACTTTGCAACAGTACAACTATCTGTAGTGTCCTTCCCAGGCTCTCAGATGTGGGTCGACAAATATGCAGAGATGCATATCTGACCCCAGCCAGGTGAATAAGATAGTTCAGTGTTGGCCAGGCGTGGTGGCACATGCCTTTAATTCCAGCAATCAGGAGGCAGAGGCAGGTGGATTGCTGTGAGTTTGAGGCCAGCCTGGTTCACAAAGTGAGTCCAGGACATCCAAGGCTACACAGAGAAACCCTGTCTCGAAAAACAAGAACAAAAACAAAACAAAAGATGGTTCAGTGTTTCCCATTGCATTGCATTCACTGGGGAAGAATATATTTACGAATTACATCCCTGTTCAAGTTAGGGTCACTGCTGCTGTGATAAAACACCATGATCAAAGCTACTTGGGAAGGAAAGGGTTTATTTGTGTTCCACTTCCACAGCACTGCTGAAGGAAGTCAGGATAGGAACTCAAACAGGGCAGGAACCTGGAGGCAGGCGCTGGTGCAGAAAGCACGGAGGAGTGCTGCCTATTGGCTTCCTTCTTGTGGCTTGTTCAATCTGCTTGCTTTCTTTCTTCCTTTCTTTCTCTTTTAAAGATTTATTTATTAATTATTAAGTATACAGTGCTCTGCTTGCATGTACAGCTGCAGGCCAGAAGAGGGCATCAGATCACATTATGGTTGTGAGCCACCATATGGTTGCTGGGAATTGAACTCAGGACCTCTGGAAGAGCAATCAGTGCTCTTAACCTCTGAGCCATGTCTTCAGCCCCAACTTGCTCTCTTATAGAACCCAGGGCCATCAGCTTGGGCATGGCATTACCCACAATAATCTGGGCCCTCCCCTTAACTTAGAAAATGCCCTACAGCCTTGCCTTCAACCTGATCTTATAGAAGTGTTTACTTAATTGAGGCTTCCTCGATTGACATAAAACTAGTCAGCACAGTCCCTGTAGAGGGAAGAAAACCTGAAAGACTGAAAACATTTTCTG
Source organism: Acomys russatus (assembly GCF_903995435.1). Classification (NCBI taxonomy): domain Eukaryota; kingdom Metazoa; phylum Chordata; class Mammalia; order Rodentia; family Muridae; genus Acomys; species Acomys russatus. The sequence continues at coordinate 27,851,004 of NC_067161.1, forward strand.
AGGACATTTTTGAGTGCCATGGTTGGACTAGAGACCCCTGGAGTCCTATAAGTCCTAAGAGAACAACAACTTTAATTTGTCAGGGAGGGTATTTGTTTGAGGCAGAGTTTCACTATCCAGTACAGGCTGTCCCCAAACTCATGACAATGCTGACTCAGTCCCTTCCCCCTAGTGCTTGGAACCATGAAAAGTGCTGTAGATTTTCAAAGCTCTATCCTTTATGCTGAGAAAAGTTACTGGCACATAGTGTTGGCTCTGTTTCTTAACAACTGAACTTTATTATACAACCCAACTATCTTACACAAGAGGGAAAAAAGGTTGAAGGAAAACAAGAGTGAACCTTCCAGTATCTGTTCCACGGGACGGGTCCCTAGGTGTCTCTGGCCTGCGTGCTGGTCTGGCCTGTTCGCTGATCCTTTTCCCGATCCATGTGCAGTCAAGCTCGGTCTGAACCTCCTGCCCCTCTTGTCCTCTCCGCCTGCCTGTCTCTCACGTGCAAGGGCCGGTCTCCTCCTCCCATCGAGGGTAGGTTAGAAACACAATAATCCAGGTGGAGTCCCCCTGGTCTGCTTCCGGAATTCCAGGCCCAGGATGGCTCCACCCAGTCTATCTCAAGGTTAATCTCAGGGAGTATCCCTGGTGTGTCCAAGGGCAAAGCCCGCCAAGGCTGCTTTCACCTGTGACAAAGTTTACAATCCTTCCCACACATAGGAAGCAAATGGTAAATATTTACCAAAGTATTAAGACTATGTATGCCTTTTTCTGTATATGTAACAGTTGTTTTTCATTTGTTTGTTTGTTTGTTTTCTTAATTCATCACAGTATAAATCATATATAAAGTAATATGCTTCCCCAATAAATACTTTTTCCTCTTCTCATTTCTTGGTAGTTAGTGACTACCTTTTAAAAAAATCTTGACCAGGGCCTAACAAGATGGATCAGTGAGTAAAGGTACCTGATGCCAAGCCTGAAAATCTGAGTTCAGCCCCCAAACTACATAGAATTACAACAATCTACTCCTGTGAGAGCTAACTCTGGCGTCATGAGAGCCTGTGAGCAGCCGCAGCACCTCACTTGGGCAGCACAGGGTGCCCGGATGAGGCATTCCCAAGAGTGAGAACATGGGAGAGCTGGCCTTGCCACTCATCTGCCATGAGGTGGCATAGAAGTAGGGGTGATGCCCTCTCCCTGTCCCCCCACACATCTGCAGTAGCTCTGAGAGATGATCCTGGAGTAATGAAAGAGAGCTAGTCTCACACCCTTACCATCTGCAGCACTCAGGAGAGAGTGCCCTGCACGTCACCTGGCCAATACAGTGGAGCTGGCCCTGATGGTGAAGGCACAGGTGGGCCAGCATGGGCTGGAGAGATGGCTCAGCGGTTAAGAGCACTGACTGTTCTTCCAGAGGTCATGAGTTCAATTCCCAGCAACCACATGGTGGCTCGCAACCATCTATAATGTGATCTGATGTGCATTGTATACACAATAAATAAATAAATCTTAAAAAAAAAAAAAAAAAAAAAAGAACAGGAGAGCTGTCCCAGCTCCTCACAGGCTGCAACACTTGGAGAGTGGGCCCCTAACCTTGATTGTCAGCATAATGAAGCTGCCTCTGGAATTGTGGGTGCAGGTGAACAGGCTTGGAAAGCAGGAGAGCTGACCCTGCCTCCTGTTGATGGTGGCCTCGCTGGAGCCGTGCTGGTGAGCTTGCTTTGGTGTTTCCGATAAGGGAGAGCCAGGCTGACCACCTCAGCTACCACCCAGGTCCAGAGCTAGGGGTCTGAATTGGCCTACCCCAACAGGACATGTAAAGGGCCAGTCCTGCTGTTCCAAAGCTACAGAATCCCCATGACACAGAAAATCAACAGGATAGCCAGGAGGGGTCCTGATGAGGAACCAATATTGATGGTGTCACAGAAACCAAAGGCTCATTGCAATGAACATTTGCAAGTGAAGATGTGTAGACAGAGGGATATACTCTGGGACACATTGTGACACACTGCAGCTTCTATAGTGTGATGTTTTCTATGCTTTGTGGGTTTTATTGTCATTTGTTTGCTTGTGTATTTTATTGGGGGGCAGTTGTAAGGGCAAAGGGTGGCTATGAGGGGGCAGGGAGATGAGCAGGACTGGGGCACATGATATGAAACTCACAAAGAAACAATAAAAAGTTAAAAAAAAAAAACCTACTTCTGTGAGTTGCCCTCTCATTTCACACTCACCTCTACCTGCAAAATTAATAAAAATGTGGTTTCAAAAAGCAAAATAAAATAATATTGACCAGATTTTCTTTTGTTACCAAAACCCTGAAGGTGTGTACAAATTACCAGTGAGTTCTTTTTCTCCTTCCTTCCTTCCTTTTTCCTTCCTTCCTTCCTTCTTTTCTTTTCTTTTTTAATTTTTTATTGACAGAATCTTAGAATCTTTCTATGTAGTTCTGGCTGTTTTGGAAGCCTCAAATTTACAGAGGTAGTCTTGTCTTTGAATCCAAAGTGCTGGGATGAAAGGCATATGCCACCAAGTCTGGCTACCAGTGATTTCTTAAGGTCTCTGAACTTAGAAATGGACTACTTTATATCTTTTCAACTTTGAGCCTTTGGCGTATTTTTAGAATGCTGGGAAAACACATTCAAATCCTGTCTATTAGGTTTTAGGGGAATCAAAAGCAAGGCATACAGGTGCACATGGTTGCTCTTCATTGTCAGCTTGACAGGGTTTAGAGTTTTACCGCAAAGACATACCTCTGGGACTGTTAGCATGTTTGCAGAGAAGATGTACTGAGAGGGTTTGTGCATTGGGTGGGATTTTTCAAGGAAGCCGAGGTATAAAGAGGGCTGAGGAAACAGCTGTGTGCCCGCCTGCCATGGCTTCTTCCTAAATACATACTTCCTGTGACATCAGAAGCCAGCTCCTATGGCTGTTGGATGTGAGTTCCACACCAGTAACACTGCACAGAGCTTCAGCCTTCAGCACCAGCCTGGGACTATAGAGATGGTCATGTTGTTTGTTTGTTTTTTTGAAACAAGGTATCTCTGTGTAGCCTTGGCTGTCCCTGGCTCACTTTGTAGACCAGGCTGGCCTCAAACTCACAGTGATCCACCTGCCTCTGCCTCCCGAGTGCTGAGATTTTTTTGTGGACTAAAAACCTACATGGTTTCAGCTCCTCCAGGACGCAGATGGCCATTGTTGGGATGACTGCTCCTACTGCTGCTGCTGCCATCACTGCCTTACTCTACCATGTACGTCAATCTAATAAGTCCCCTTGCACAAACCCTATCTGCTCTGTCAGGTTTGTTCCTTTGGAGAACTGGTCCCAATACAGGTGGATGTGAAGATCCAAAAAGAGATGGATAGCAGGCTATAAGGAAAAAAACAAACCGAACATGAGACAATGTGGACTTGAGATAAAGTACGAACTAAGGATTTGGCTTTGCGGTATCTTACATTTTAGTAAAATTAATTTGGCTGAGGTGTGAGGAGTAAAGGAGAGAAAAGGAAACCTGGAGGCATTTAGGCCAACTGAGGATCTATTTAGATATTTCAGCTATGAAGCATTGATTAAAAGGCTGGTTTTGATTTTAAAAAAACAACAAAGAATTTGTTCTTCACAAAATAAATGTTTTTCAGGTCTAAAGCCACAGGTTTTTAAAAATCTATTTTTAAAAGCTAAGGTGTTAAGACGTTCTGAAACAATATAACTATAATTGATAGGGTGGCAGAGGCATGCTTGATAAATTATAAATTATAGCATATAACTAGAAGTTATTTATAGGGCCATGTAATTTAGTGTCTCATAATTAGTGTGGGCCATAGCTAGATAGCCAGAACCACACAGGCAGATATACTACAACTTAAGTTTTTCAAACAAACAGACTGGGTTATTGAACAAGTCGACTTGAAATCTTCACACCAATTTAAACATGGAATCTGATACATACATTGAATTCCATTTGGCTGGTACACTTTGTCATGTTCATAGAGTGGACCTGAAAAAGTAAGAAAATCCAGTATAGGGCTTGGGGGTTTGCTTGAGAGGGTTATTTCCCACTTGTAACTCAATAAAATGGCCTCTTTAATTTTAGCAAGAGAAAAAAAAATTAACTAAAACCAGTATACGAGTAGAGAGCACAGAGAGTATGTAGTCAAGACTTATTTTAGCAGGTGAGAAAGCAAGAGTGGGAAGTGGATACACCAGAGCAGAGGGTGAACCAACCTGGGCACAGGCCACCCCATCTGTAGAGTAGTCTCCGGTGGCTCCTTTCTTACAACAGGAAGAGGTGCTTTTGTGTGTGTGTGTGTGTGTGTGTGTGTGTGTGTGTGTGTGTGTGTGTTGTGATTTAAATTTAAAATGTTTCCCCATGGGCTCAAGTATCTGAACACTTGGTTTCCAGGTTGTGGCACTGTTTGGGGAGATGGTACAGCCTTGGTGGAGGAGGTATGTTACTGGGGGTGCCCTTAAACAATCCATAGCTTCACTTCCAGCTTTACATCTGCTTTCTACATGGAGTTGGAGATGTGATCCCTCAGCTTCCTGCTTTTGCCTTCATGCCTGCCCCTTGCTGCTATGCCTCTCTGCCATGATGGACTTATCCCTCTAGAACCACACGAGGCAAATTCTTTCTTCCATCAGTTGCTTTTGGACATGGTATTTCATCACAGCAATAACAAAATAAGTAATACAGCACCTTTACTCATCATCCAGTGTTTTCCAATTAGATGCAAGAATAGTATAAAAAAGGCGACTATCTATCGGGTTGAGAGCTTTCTAGGGAAAGGGACAATGATGACTAGTGTAAGCTATTCAAGAGAGTGCCTAATGGGAACTGGCCAGAAGCTGCCCAGGCCAGCGTTTCCCAGAGCCTGTTCTTTTTCTTATATGGCAGCCTGGGTACCTTATTATGCTCAGTTGGAAGCCTTATTTGCCTTTCTCAGTGTTCCTGACCTTGACAATGTAACCCTACTGTTTTACTTATAACATTACCGCTAAAGAGATTAAATTGGAGAAGAGAAATCAAAGACCTTCAGAGGTCTTTGGACACTGTGTGAACTTACACCATTTAAGGAAATATTTTTTTCTCTGAGATCCTTTAGTTCTGAAGACGACTCCTTGAGACCACATTCTTAGATCAAATGCCAGCATCTTCTGCATGCTTGCATTTGACTCATCAAAGATATCATCTGAACGCGATCCTCCCTTTCAAGTGTTTGCAAGACGTCAAAATGAGAAGCTATAGTAAAAATCAGAACAAAGCTGAGTAGCATTATCTGCAGCAAGAAACCCCAAGTATCTTTACTCTATAACTACATGTGGGCTCTATTTTATAGGTCTAAAGAGGAACATTGCCTTTTTCCATTTCCACTTTGAATTTTGACCAGATTTCTCTTTATCTTCTCACTCAACCAGGCTTGAGATTTGACTCATTGTCATCTGGTCTCCCTTCTTCCTAAGAGCCCCATATTGAATGTTTGCTTTGGATTGAATGCTGTACTCAGTCTTTTCTATTTAGTATCTATTGTCCCCTAGTTAAGCATACGCAGTTACTGTGATCATTTTATAGCTGAGGGAACAGTCTTCAGAGATTTAGCATCTTATTCAAGGTTACATAGCATGTGACAGAGCAAGGATTAGGAAGCCAGGGAGGTAATGTAAAAACTTACTTTTAGCCAGTGTTTTTATACTTGCTGATAACAACACATTCATTTATTGTAGAAGGGATATCTTGTGTATTTGTATGGATGCAATACCTGTTTTTTTAAAGCCTATGGTCTGTTGCTGACTCAGGAAATAGGTGTGGGACATTTAGCAGGCAGAAGGGATACTGAGATAGAGCCAGGCACGTGAGATCCAGCCAGCGAGATGTGAAGAGGATGGACACATGGTTCCTGAGCTCAGGTAACCAGCCATGTGGCAGAATATAAATTAGTATAAATGGGTTATGTTAAGTTATGAACTAGTGAGAAGAGCCTAGCTATGTAGCTGAGGTATTTGTAAACTAATAATTGAGTCTCATAAGCTGTTATTCCAAGAGCTTATGGTGGGAGAGAAAAACAATCTATAGATTCTTTTATTTATAAATGCTTTCATTAAAGAAAAGATCTCATGTAGCTTAGGCTGGCCTCAAGCTCCAAATATAGTGGAAGATGACTCTGAATTCTGATCTTCCTATGCTTTTAACACTTTTTGAGTAGTTGTTGAGACAGGGTTTCCATAACTCAGTATGGTCTCAAATTTGCTATGTAGCTGAGGATGACTTTAAACTTCTGATCTCTTCACTCGCATGGCTGGAGCGATGGGATTGCAGGTCTGTGTCACCGTGCCCACCCTATGCATGCCAGAGTTCAAGCTGGGGCCTCTTGCATACTAGGCAATCACTCTACCAATTGAGCTATGTCTCCAGCCTGAGACTTACCAATCTTGAGGCAAGATGTCATTATACAGCCATGGCTGGCTTTCAACTCCTAATCATCTTGTGTCCACCTCCCAAGTGTTAGGTTTATAAGCCTTGCCACACCCGGCTGGTAATTATTACTTCCTTGACAGAGGAGAAAACAAAAATTTATCAGGTTTGTATTACCAAAACAGAAGATAACTTCCCCTGAATAGAAATTTGCTCTGAGTGGCGCCCAGGTGTTGGATCTAGAAAACAAAATCTTTAAAGAAACTATTAAGCACAATTTTAAAAGATTTAAATACAATTTCATAAACAAGTTATAAAATTGAAGTTTTAGAGTTGAAAAGTATGATTGCAATAAACATTTACCTAGATGAGCTTCAGAGCAGGATTGAAATCATAGAAGACTCAGTAAACCTGAAGACAGATCAGTAGAGATTATCCAACCAAAATAAGACATATAAAAAAGCAAAGAAAATGAACCTGCAGGAGTCAAAGCAAGAACAGAGCCCTGCAGAGAATGGAACGGATCCAACACATAAAATTGCAAGTCCCAGAAGAAGATAAAGAGATGGGTAGAAAAACACTTTAAAAAATTAACAGCTCAAAGCTTCCCAATTTCTTCTGATGTCTTGCTTTAAATAATCAGCCTGAGGGGCTGGAAAGAAATGGCTCACACTATGGAGTCCCAGCATCCAGGCCAGGCAACTGATAACCACCTATAATAGCAGCTCCAGTGGACCTGATGCCTCTGGCTTCCCTTCCTATGCGCGCGCACGCGCGCGCGCGCGCACACACACACACACACACACACACACACACACAATTTAAAAATAAATCTTAAAAACAGTTGGAGGGGCTTGAGAGATGGTTCAGTCATTAAGAGCAATGGCTGCTCTTTCCGGGGAGTCAGATTTAATCTCAGTACTCATATGGCAGTTTATAACTGTCTGTAACTCTATTTATAACTCCAGTTTCAGGGGATCCCACACCTTCTCCTGGCCTTTAAAGACACAAGCCATGATGAACATGGTATATAGACACACATGCAGACAAGCACTTATACACATAAAATAAAAATAATAAAAACAGGCAAATTGCCAACTAGTACTGCATTCTGTCTGGTGAGACTCATAGGTCATGTGGCGTGCCTGTAATCCCAGCACTCAGGGAGGCAGAGCCAGGTGGATCCATGTGAGTCCAGGACAGCCAAGGATACACAGAGAAACCCTATCTGGAAAAGCAAAAAGAAAAAAGAAAAAGGAAAGAAAACTCATTAGATAATATAGTCAGAAGAATATTGTCTCAAAAATTACTGTGAAAACTCTGTTAACCCTTGGAAAGCCTCCTGAGTGCTGGAATTGTCGCCATGTCTAGCTTAAGAAATAATTTCATGCTTTTACTTGATATAGAGATATTTAGGTTTTTGGTTTGGTTTGGTCTTCAAGGCAGGGTTTCTCTGTGTAGCCTTGGCCATCCTGGATTCACTTTGTAGACCAGGCTGGCCTCGAACTCACAGCGATCCGCCTGCCTCTGCCTCCCGAGTGCTGGGATTAAAGGCGTGCGCCACCTGTATTTCTGAGTCTGCTTTTTAAATTTGTATATAGTAACTGTACAAAACAATAGGTCTCCTGATAACATTTTAATGCATGTATGTAATATGCTTTAATTGTATCCATCCTTACTTTTCCTCTCTTGCTCCCTCTTGTTTCACGGGCTCTTCCCCTTTCCAACTAGTGTTTCCAATACTGAAACTCTTCCTGACCTGATAAAAGAATAAAGTAAGAAATAGCCTCAGCACATTATCAAAAGATACTTTCCTATGCATAATAACTTATTGGGAGTGACACCTCTTTCCATTTTCATGTTTCTTCTCTTTTCCACCTAAATTGTACATGTGAGAGAAAACATGCAGAGTGTCTGAGTCTGGCTGAGTCTACTTAATATTGTGCTATCCACTTCCATCAATTTCGTTGCCAATGAAGTGATCTCATTTTTCTTTATGACCGAATAATACTCCATTGTGCACATCTGCCACATTTTCTTTATCTATCTTTTTATTGATTGGCACTGAGGTTGATTCCATCATTTCTGTGTGGATATTTTCCCATTTCATCTAAGCAGTCATGTAAACTATTGGTAAAGGTTGTTCACAATATTATAATACTTTTGCCTCTCAGTAGTGTTCAGAATGTTTTCATTTTAATTGCTAACTTGGTAACCTATGCTATCTTTTTCTTTTCTTTCTTATCTTGAGAAAATCAATAGTCTAGATCTTTTCCTTTTTGGGGTGGGGTTCCAGAGAGACTTTCTCTGTGTAGCCTTGGCTGTCCTGGACTTGCTTTGTAGGCCAGGCTGGCCTCAAACCCACAGAGATCCACCTGCCTCTGCTTCCCAAGTGATGGGATTAAAGGCCTGCGCCACCACCGCCTACCTGATCTTTTTAAAGATCAAAGAATGAACTCACCACTTTTCTCTATTATTTTACTGTTGTTATTAATTTTTGTTATTTTGTTACCTCCTCTGTTTTACTTATATTGGTCCTTTTTATTTCTTAAGGTAAAGGATATTTTTTAATTATTAATTTTTAAATATTCCCTTTAAATCTTTCATAAATTTCCCCCCCCTTTGAACTGCTCTAATTACTTTGTATTAAATTTGATTTAGTAGAAGATGTTTACTGATTTTCCCAATTTTTTCTGTAACCCATCAGTAATTTAGAAACTGTGTGAGACTTTTACAATTTCCTTCTATTTGTTGGCCTGTAATTTAATTTCATGTGGTCAGTGTTGTGGAAGTTTCGGTTTCTTTAAAAAAAAATAAGTCATGTTATGTAAACATGTTTCTGTTTAAATCCCACGTGTGGGCCGGGATGCTCCAGTTTGTCCACAGTTAATAAGAGCCTTGAGAGAGGGCTGGTGGTCTTTGTCAACTTTGGAAACTGCCTCATGTGGAGGTGTGGCATTTGTCAATTTGAAAAATATGAGAGCCCAAAGTGGGGAGGGGGGGGAGGGAGGGGAGAAAGACAGGGATGAGAGCTGTAAGAAGAATGCAGAATGCTTGGAGGAGACAGTTGGTAGAGGTAGAGAAGGCTGTTGCTGCATTTACTATTGCTGACTGAGTACACCAACAATGAAGATGGCTATTGACCCAAAGAACCCGGTGATCCTAAACAGCAGGAAGTAACCAAAGAGAACTGCGCCCCTTTCCCCCCACTAACCTTCTTTCTCTCCTACCTGGTGTTGAGGTGTTGGAAAGGACTGGGATGGAGAATGAAAAAAGAGATATAAGGAACCCCAAATAAAGTAGGTTTTAAGAAATCAAAGCCTATAGGTCAGAGTCTGTGTAAGTTTGATCTTCACAGGTCTGTGTGGCTCGTTTTATGACACTGCATTCAGTCCCGGGAGAACATTTCAGTCACACTTTAAAGAACATATATAGGGGCTAGAGAGATGGCTTAGAGGTTAAGAGCACCTTCTGCTCTTCCGAAGGTCCCGAGTTCAATTCCCAGCAACCACATGGTGGCTTACAACCACCTGTAATGAGATCTGATGCCTTCTTGTGGTGGGCAGGCACACATGTGGGCAGAATACTGTGTAAATAATAAATAAATCTTTTTTTAAAAAGAAAAGAACGTATGTAGAAAACTACTGAGTACAATATTCTTATGGGCTGAAAGTGTTGCTCAGCTGTTCTGAAATCTTTGTGATTTGCTCTTCAAGTTATGTTACTACTTAGTGAAAAAAATATGGAGGATACAGCAGCATGGCTCAGTGGGTAAAGGCATTGGCTACCAAGCCTGGTAACCTGAGTTCCCTGAGACCCACCCTGTAGCATGTGCATTATGACTGAGTAATACTCCATTGTGCATATCTGCCACATTTTCTTTATCCATCTTTCGCTCGATTGAAATCTACATTGACTTCCGACCCCCAACACACACACACACACACACACACACACACACACACACGTTATACCATTCCACACACACCATAAATAAGTATAATTTTTAAAAACTTAAAGAAATATTGATGTATCCAAATATAATTCCTGGGTAGTCTTTCTCTTCTCCATTCAGTCAGCTTTTGTGTCACGTATTTTGGAGCAGTGAAGTTGTGCTAACTACTGTATTAGCAAGTACCAAGCTCTGATGAGTTAGGCATGCTGGTCTCTAGCCGTGTTTCTTATATTAAAATATGTCTTCACATAGCTTTGCACAGTCTCTGTGACCATTGCTTGCTTGGTGATATCCTTCCCTCTACAATTATTCTTAGTCTACTGTATGTTAATTTCTCCAGTAAATGAAATAAACATTGAACCTTATTCCCAACACTGACAATCTGGTAGTTTGCCTGCCACACCCTTTTCCTCTTTTTTTCATAGTATTTTTTTATTGTATGTCTTCTTAGTGTACCAATTAAAGTCTGTTGCTTTCTCTAATATAAGCACTGGTTTTTGTTGTTGTTGTTTGACATGCTGGAATGTTGAACCTAGAAAAGTTTTTTAAATCCAATTTTGTTTAGCTTGGTCTTTTTGAGAAAAAAATCTTACAGTGTAGTCAGTGTTGGACTGTAACTGACATATAACTCAGGTTGGCCTCAAACTTGTGGCAATCAACCCTCTTGTCAGTTTCCTAAGCACATTTTAGAGGTCTAGTTGTCTGAGAGTATTGTGTTCTTCTGTTTAGCACTACTGACAACTGAGGGTTAGAAAGAATTCAATTAGTCTTTGTCTTGGATATGAGGCTCATCTACCTCATGATAGAGCTATAGCTTTGAGTCAGGACCTCTAGTGATGCAATAAATGCTTAAAGAATTTCTCGTTTATTTGGTGATATTTAATGAAAACTATACACAGTACTAGTTAAGAGGTACACACGTGGAAAAAAATTAGAACGAGCCCTTAATATACACGGTATCACTATTTCATTAGTCATGACAGTTCTTATTCATTTCCTCATCCAAAAAGCATTTATTGAACTATTTCTCAGCAGTTGGTACTGAGGATTCAATGATGAGCAAAACAAACGCAGTTCTTCCCTCAAAGAGGTAACAATCAACTGGAAGAGGCAACAGAACAATCACACAAGGAAAGCACTTCAAAGGATGTGATCAGTATGAGCGCATAAAAGAGATTCGAATGGGCACTGAGTCATTGTTTGAAGAGTCAGTTCAGCTCCAATTCGTAAAAATAAGCAGGAGTTACAGAGACATAAAAGTTTGACATGCTAAAACGTCCTGTGGTGAAAAAGAATGACATGGGGAGCAATGTAGTCAAAGCGCACAAAACTCACACAGAGGAACTGTAGGTAGAACCCAAGCCACCACCAGACTTAACAGGCTCTGCCAAGAATTTCAGACTTTCATCTCACGACCAGTGGAAGCTGCAGACAGATTTGGAGGAAGTGTGACAGGATTAGATTTGTATTTTTAGAACTACTGAGGAGTAGTGGGACAAAGTCGAAGAGCAAGACTATGGGAGTACTGCAACATGGACATGGATGTGAAGGACCAGAATAATGGCGGGTGGAATGTCAAAAAGTGGATGAAACTGGGTGGTCTTTTGGCAACTACTTGAAAATTCAACTACTAAAATAGTTCTGAGTCAAACCATTTCTAGTAAGATCGATCAATGAAATGAGGTTGGTGATAAGTTGCAAGATGTCCCCATTGTCCCTCAAGAATGACTAGAAAACCCTCCCATACTCCGGCCTAATGAAGACTCAAGGCCTTGTTCCCCAGTCCGCAAAAAAGGCCCACACTTCATCATAGGAGGTCATTGGTAGAGGCGTGGAACGGAAGAGTTTCCTGGGCAACGCCATTGTCGCGCTCCAGGTGGGGGGACGGGGTAACCAAGGACAAGGCCAGAAGAGAATCCGGAAGAGAGGGAGCGTGAAGAGGCGTGGAAAATGGGACACAGGAGCTTCGGCCCGGGATATGGCGGATGATTCCAGTGTTCTCGCACACAGCTAGAGCGGAGGGTGGGAGGAGCCGATGAACGTGCCTGTGATTGGCTGGCCGGGGATACCGGGCCGCTCATGATTGGACGAGACGAGCCCGAGGCCCGAGTCTGTGGAGCGCATAGGGTTCTGGGTAGCCAAGGCCTTGGAAGGGTCTTAACTGAAAGGGGGAGGGGGAGGCCTCCAACAAACGGCTGAGCTCACAATCCCAGCCGCGACCAAACCGGGCGCCCCCTCCCCCCATGGAGAGAGCCAGGCCGGAGCCGCCGACGCCCACGCCACGCCAACCGCCGCGCCCGTTGCGCCCAGCTCCGCCCGCGCATCCCGTCGAGGCCGCCACCTTCCGGGCCTTGGCCTCCGAGCGTCCTCAGTCGCCACAAGCCCAGGCCACGGCCGCCATCACCGCGGTGGCCTCGTCGTGCGGAGAGGCCGCGGCGGTAGCGGCGGCGGCGGCAGGTGCGCAGGTTGGGACACGACGCCTGCTGCAGGTGAAGCCGGAGCAGGTGCTTCTGCTGCCCCCCGGACCGCTGCTACCTCAGGCTCCCGACGACGACGACGACGACGACGAGGAGAGCACGGCGGCCGCCTCGTCCGCGCAGGCGCGCCTGCTGCAGCTGAGGCCCGAGCTGCTGCTCTTGCCTGCGCAGTCCGGGGCCACCGCCGCCGCCGACGGAGGTCCCTGCAGGCCTGAGCTGCGCCCCATGCAGCCCCGGACGCTGCTCGTCAAGGCCGAGAAGCAGGAGCTGGCGGCGGGCTTGGACCTGTCGGTGGGATCTCGGAGGACCACCGAGGCCGGCACTAGGGCCTCCAGGGCCGCCAAGTTGGACGGCACCGGGAAGGCCCTCGATGGCCGTCGAGGGGATGAGAAGAAAGCCAAGCTGGAGGCAGAGGAGGCATCGAGGGATGCGCTGAAAGGCGGGGACAGCAGGAGCCTGCTGGCCATCGGAGAAGGGGTCATCAAGACCGAGGAGCCAGACAGACTCAGGGACGACTGCAGGCTGGGCTCGGAGGCCACGTCCAATAGCCTCATCCATGGCAGCAAGGAGGGCATCCTGGCCCAGCCGCCCGGTGCCTTTGGGCCGCACCAACAAGACCTAAGGTTCCCTTTGACTCTCCACAGCGTCCCTCCTGGGGCCCGAATCCAATTTCAGGGTCCTCCGCCTTCTGAGCTGATACGGTTGTCCAAGGTCCCCCTGACACCAGTGCCTATTAAAATGCAGTCCTTACTGGAGCCTTCTGTAAAAATTGAAACCAAAGATGTCCCCCTCACCGTGCTTCCCTCAGACGCAGGTATTAGAAGGCAGGGGGAGTCTGGTTTTCACAGTTATGTCTATGTTGCCCATAGCAAACATATTAGCAGTTTAGGAGCCGAACATCAAAAAATAGAATCACGGTATTGGTTCTTAGCTTGCACAGGGATTGTCTGTGATTGATTTGCCCTTATACTGGTAAAATACACTTAAGTGTGAAGGATTTCCACACACACAAAAATTTTTTTTGAAAAGTCAAGTTTAAGACTTAGTAAACAGGTTTAGGTAATAGACACAACAGAATGCATTGTTAGATGATACAGACCCTCCCCCAGCTTATACATAGGTAACAACTTCACATTTCCTGATGTAGTAGCGTCATAGGTTTAGGTTTATCAAGAAGTAGAACAAAACCAGTGTTTCAAGAAAAATAGTTGTTTGTTCTGATTGTAGAAGTTATTCTTAAAAGAGATCTGTAACTTTTCTTGGAGATACCATGATTCAAACATAACATTTTAGTATTCTTAAAGCTAAGGGTTTCCAGAAATGTTAATAAAATGACTAAATAAGCTATTTATTTAGTTATTATAGTTAAATAGTAGAAACTACAGCCATATTTCCAAGTATATTTCAAGCAAGTCTTTAGGATTAGTTCACACAGAACACTGTATTATGAATGTCTTGGGAAGTCATAACATTCTTCATGTTTTCATGAACTTCTATTTTTTATTTTTCAGTGCTGGTTCTACCCACGCTACTCCTATGCTTTTTACCTTTTACACTTTAAATTTCCTTTTTCTATTTATTTCCCAAGCCCTTCTGGGCACATACCACTTTACTACATGTGATTTATATAGTATTGGAAATTGAATCCAGGGCTCTAGGCATCCTAGGCAAGCACTCTACCAACTGAGCTACATCCTCAGTCAGCATTACTTATTCTAAACATCTTTTGCAAGTCTAAAACATTTTCACCTGTCAAGTAACCCTAAAGTGAATTAATGTGAAAAGTTTGTGGATAGTACTTTTTATGAACTGCATAGGGATACAAATTCAGTGAATTTCATTTATAGGAACTTGAACTGCACTGTGACTCTCAGGGTCGCTTATACTATTTTTCTTCCAGGATATGATGCCAGTTTTAATGATTCCATGTGGCAGGAGTTTCGTCTTTGTAGTGAAAAGCTGATAGTGTTAAAAGCTGTTAGTGAAAAGTGTTGCATTAAAGGCACTTCAGCTGCTTCTGTAGTTGACGTCTTTCAAATACTTAACTAACATCTACATAGTGCCAGGTGCACAGTTATAAATAAGTCAGAGTTCCTGGTCACTAGTGGGAAATAAGTTAATGTTAATTAATATTAAATATATTAGTGAAGCTCAAAGAAGCAAATAATCGTCCATTGTGTCCCTAATATTACTACACAGCATCTTCAACAATTATACTCTGGGGGTCACTCTAAGCCACAATTTAGAATGCTGAGTTCAAAGAGTATAAGGACATTTGGAATATTGGCAGTACTTTGGGTATATTGTAGTTTATGTTTTCAGGTACTTTATAAGTATAGATGAAGGTACACATCTCTTTAAAATTGCATATGTGGCACATTAACTTAGTCTCTTAATTTTTGTCATATAGGAATACCTGATACTCCCTTCAGTAAAGACAGAAATGGTCATGTGAAGCGACCCATGAATGCATTTATGGTTTGGGCAAGAATCCACCGGCCAGCACTAGCCAAAGCTAACCCAGCCGCCAACAATGCAGAAATCAGTGTCCAGCTTGGGTTAGAGTGGAACAAACTTAGTGAAGAACAAAAGAAACCTTATTATGATGAAGCACAAAAGATTAAAGAAAAGCACAGAGAGGAATTTCCTGGTAATCAAATGAAATGAACAAAGGCTCTTTCCAATTTCTTTTAAATTTCTTTAGGTAAAGATTAAGTTAGGTTGAGATTTCCTAATGTGTATGTGAGAAAGGCAAGCATAACTTAATTATGCTTGAATTAATACTAAACATACATTTTCTTAAATAGAATGTAGTTGTGAAATCTGAATTTATATTTCCAGCCAATGCAAATTAGGAGACATGTTTTATTGTAGTTTTGAGTAAATACGTATATCTACATACAAACATACATATGTATCTATAGCTATAAAATTAACAGTAAATCACCATAGTTCTATTTTGTAATATAGTAGAGATAATAAAGAATCATGGCAAAAAAAAAACAAAAAAACAAAAAAACAAAAAAAACCAAAACAGTTCGCATTTGAAAAGTAATTAAAATGCAGAGGTTAATATCCTGCTCTCTTTTAATGTTAAGTGGTTATCAGAACACAGTCCTGTGTTTTGATTAATAGATTTATTCCTATCACAATACAGTTCGAAATGATTTGCCCTCAGCAATAAGCGCATTGAGATAAAAGTTGAAAACTGTGTATTCTTTGTGGCATTTTTAACTGTGCATAGTGGGGAAATAATTTGCTTTGAAACATTAGCAGAAATATTTTAGGCAAGATTCTGAGGTACCAACTGGATGGAACCAGTGATTTGTTTATGTGACAGTGCGACACTTCTGTCTTTGGCAGGAAATTAAGCTGTTTGTGGTTTTAGTAATTTTTAAGTCTCAGAGTGATTTCCTAAACCAGGCATAAAAATAGTGACTGCTTATAGTGACTATTACATTGTAAGCACTACATTGTATCTTATGGTGTGAGGAAAGAGGAGGTGAACAATGTCTTATGGGGTATTTTGCTTCAAACCCAGTGACTGGCGTAGACTCTGCCACAAAATCAGTCTGTCTCTGAGTAGAAGGCATTTGACGTTCTTCTCTGTTGTGGGTTGCAAAATTAACAGAATAAGAAGCTATCTGGATGTTAACATGCACAGTGGAGGATTCGTTCACAGAAATAGCATCATGGAGCTGGAAAATACTTTTAGACAAACCATTTTCTAAAATTTTAGAGTGTCCTATATTTTTCATATGAAAAGCTAGAGTCTGTGTATTCATATTAAAAAGTCTCTCTTTCTCTGTAGGTTGGGTTTATCAGCCTCGTCCAGGGAAGCGAAAACGCTTCCCTCTAAGTGTTTCCAATGTATTTTCTGGTACCACACAGAATATTATCTCTACAAATCCTACAACAATTTATCCTTATCGCTCACCTACCTACTCTGTGGTAATTCCTGGTCTTCAGAACACCATCACTCATCCAGTTGGTGAGTTGGTCCTATTGTAGATTATTTATAAATACCTACATCAAAATTTTACCTCTTAAATAGAAATTTAGTTTCTGTTAAATTCGAATTTAGGAAATAGTAAAGGAATAAGATCAAGAGAGGAAGTGAAACATTAAATGAGAGAAGGAGCAAAAGTGGTTCCATGTGGAAAACTTTTTAAGCAAGCCAAAGTGATCTCCTACATTAATCAGATAGTGAAGGAAATTGTTGGTGTAATTAAATAGGAAATAAGGATGTTTCTCACCTCCAGCCTACAAGACTTCTTTCCTAATGGGGTATGAGGTGTCCTGTCATGGAACTCAGTAAGACTATTGATCTATTGAAGGCGATTCTCTTGCTGCTGCAGAAAAGCAGTGGAAGCTCTCCATATCCAAATGGACTTGTTTGGTCTGTGTTGCTTACAGTCTGGTCTGTGGATGGTAGAAATGCTAAATTTTGCCATCTGTTACATCTTTGGCTTGTTCCCCCAGAACTTCTGTGACCTCGCTTAGGGGGAGTACCATCCATTCACTTTGCTATCACTTGTCGTAAAGCTGCTCTTTGCAGTTCCTGCCTGCCTGGATTCTCCTAATGATAAAGCTGGCCCTGTGTGTTAGAGATGGTTAGATCTTGGAAATGGACTTATTAATATTATTATTTTTTAATTAAAGATTTTTATATTATGTATACAAATGGTTTGTTTTCCTAAATGTTAAGTACACTGTGTGTGTGTGTGTGTGTATGTATGTGTGCACGTGCTCACATGTACACCTAGTGCCTCTGCCGTTTGCCACTGGGAACTGGTTGTAAGCTGCCATTTAGGCACTGGGACCTGAAGCTGGGTCCTCTTCCAGAGCAGCAAGTACTCTAACTTCTAGGATGTCACTCCAGCCTTCATTTTCAGTGTCTTTTAAACTGTGTCAATTTAGCCAATGGAAGTAACAAAGATGCAGTCAAGATACCTCTGTTCAAGTAGAAGATATACAAAGTTGATCTGTAAGCTTGGTGCAGTGGTTGCCTGCAGTCCCAGCTCTCAGGGAGGCAGAGACAGAGCAAGAGGGGTCTCTGTTTGAGGCCAGCCTGGTCTACAAAGTCCTGGACAGCCAAGGCTATACAAAGAAACTCTGCTTGAAAAACCTTTAAAAAAATTGATCTGTAGCCTCAATTTTACAATACAGGCAGGCACTCTTAGTGTTGCCTGTAATACTGCATTTCAAATTAGGCTTAACTATATCTCTGCTTTGGTTTTGCATATTCCCCCAAGACTTTACTTGCATCTCTTTTGTTCATTTTAAAATGCTTATGTTTCTCAGGAACAGATTTATCATTGTTCTTATTTGAAGCAGTTGAGATTTTATACAATATATCACTTTTACACCATCTGTACAAAGATATGCTCTGGAAGAAGAGTAAATATTTTTTTCTGATATTGGTAGGGTTTGTGCATCATGATTTTGTTATTGAAGTATGGTAGACAGAATTACCAGAAACATACAAGCAGTAAACAAAAATGTGATAATGAGTCTTTGTTGGCTACTTTAAAAAATTATTTAGAACGCCAACATTGTATGGACCAGAGATGTACAGACTCATTTTCTCGATCTCAAATAATAAGTAGAACTTTGTATAAAGATAATTTGAGAACTGTTTTTAGATAAAAATTATTTATAGTAAGATTTATTTACTACCATGCTGCACAGTTGTGCAACTTTGAAATATGTTTAGTTATTCTATCAGCTTGGTATTATATTACTTACAGGTGGTAGTATAACTAGGAAGTTTAGGCTGTATCAAAAGTCCCTTAAATAATTGTAGTTATTGGATAGGCATGGTGACATACACCATTAGAGAGGCGAAGACAGGTGTATCTCTGTGAGTTTGAGCCAAGCCTGATCTATCAAACAAGTTTCAGGATAGCCAGGGCTGCACAGAGAAATCTTGTCTCAAACAAACAAATGACCATATTTAAATCTTTGCAGATACTAATTTTAATACCTTATTTCTTCATTTCTTTCAGGTAGTTTTATGTTCTAAATATAAAGGCATGGTAATGTCAGGCATTTAAACATTTATTCTTGTGGAAGAAAGATTATCAAGGTAGTGAAACATGATTTTTCTTTTTCAGAGTAATTATTTTATAGTAATTTTTGTGTATTTATGATACTATATAAGTGGCTAACTTTTTAGGTACAGAAAGTGATTCACTAAGCTAGTGTGCACAAAGTCACCATTTGAGTAACTAGAAATCGTATTTTTTGTTTCTTTGCTGTGATATAAAAATTCGTAGGAGAGAAAGGGTTCATTTTAGTTCGCAGTTCTTGGTCACAGGCCATCTCAGGGATGCAGAGGCAGCAGGCACAGCTAGTCATGCCATGCCCACATCAGGATCAGAGAGATGAACGGATCTATGCTGCTTGGCTTTCTGTTGCTTGCACTCAGCTCACTTTCTCTACTTTTAACAGGACTACCTGCGTAGGTATTGGTACCACCCACAGTGGGCTGCATCTTCCCATATCAGTTAATACAGTGTGGGGGGGGGGAGAGGAGAAGATAGAGAAGGAGGAGGAGGAGGAGAGGAGAAGAGAGGAGAGAAAGAGAGGAGAGAGCAACTCAAAGTGAATGATCCCTCAATGAGACATTTCCCAAGTGATTCTAGGTTGTATGAAGTTGACTTTTAGGGCTAATTGTTATAGAAGTGATGTAGACCTAGCAAAATTGCTCTGGCAGAAGCTACTTCTATCTACATTATCTAATATCTTATGCTTTACCTTTCAGTTTTGCTACAATAACTATATGATAGCTGAGATCTATTACTGTCAGTTTGTAGCCATTATATTGTATTGATCTAGGGTTCTCAAACTTCCTTCTGTGAAAATTAGGTTCAAGAATCCTTACATCTTTAGTAGGAAGGATTGTGTTGAGTCTCCACTCTCTCTTCAGTTGTCTAAGCCAGTGATTCTAAACCTGTGAGTTGCTACCCCTTTGAGGTCATGTATCAGATATCCTGTATATAAAATATTTACATTACAATTCTTAACAGTAGCAATAAATTAGAGTAATGAAGTGACAATGAAATAACCTTATGGTCAGGGGCCATCACACCATAAGGAACTGTATTAAAGAGTCACAGCATTAGGAAAGTTGAGAACCACTGCTCTAAGAAGTTTCAGTGATTTTGTTCTTTCTGGTGAAGAATTTATCAAGTCAGGTAGTACACCTTATAGTCACTTGGTTTTTGTTAAGTCAGTTTCCTTCCAAACACCTGATTTTTAAAAAATTTTTTATTATTAATTTATTCTTGTTACATCTCAATGGTTATCCCATCCCTTGTGTCCTCCCATTCTTCCCTCCCTCCCCTTTTCCCCTTATTCCCCTCCCCTATGACTGTTCCTGAGGGGGATTACCTCCCCCTGTATATGCTCATAGGGTATCAAGTCTCTTCTTGGTAACTTGCTGTCCTTCCTCTGAGTGCCACCAGGTCTTCTCCTCTAGGGGACATGGTCAAATGTGAGGCACTAGAGTACGTGAGAAAGTCATATCCCACTCTCCACTCAAGTGTGGAGACTGTTCTGACCATTGGCTAGATCTGGGTAGGGGTTTAAAGTTTACGGCCTGTATTGTCCTTGGCTGGTGCCTTAGTTTGAGCGGGACCCCTGGGCCCAAATCTGCCTATCATAATGTTCTACTTGTAGGTTTCTAGGACCCTCTGGATCCTTCTACTTTGCCATTCTCCCATGCTTCTCTCATCTAGAGTCCCAATAGGATGTCCTCCCCTTTGTCCCAGTTTCCTGGTAAGTGAAGGCTTTCATGGGACATGCCCCTTGGGCTAGTATGCAGATATAAGTGAGTATATACCATTTAAGTCTTTCTGCTTCTGGGTTAACTCACTTATTATGATAATTTCTAGCTCAATCCATTTATCCACAAATTTCGGGAATTCCTTGTTTTTAATAGCTGAGTAGTATTCCATAGTGTATATGTACCACAGTTTCTTTATCCATTCTTCTACTGAGGGACACTTAGGCGGTTTCCATGATCTAGCTATTATGAATAAGGCTGCTGTGAACATGGTTGAGCAAATTTTCTTGTTGTGTGCTGGAGCATCTTCTGGGTATATTCCAAGGAGTGGAATAGCTGAGTCTTGAGGAAGCCCTATTCCCATTTTTCTGAGATAGCACCAGATAGATTTCCAAAGTGGCTGTACTAGTTTGCATTCCCACCAGCAATGAAGGAGTGTGCCTCTCTCCTCACATCCTCGCCAGCATGTGGTGTCGCTTGAATTTTTGATCTTAGCCATTCTGATGGGTGTAAGATGGAATCTCAGAGTTGTTTTGATTTGCATTTCCCTGATGATTAAGGAGGTTGAGCATTTCTTTAAGTGTTTCTCAGCCATTGATATTCCTCTGTTGAGAATTCTCTGTTTAGTTCCAAGCCCCATTTCTCAATTGGGTTATTTGGTTTGGTGGTGTTTAATTTCTTGAGTTCTTTATATATTTTGGATATTAGACCTTTGTCAGATGAAGGGTTGGTGAAGATCTTTTCCCAGTCTGTAGGCTGTCGCTTTGTTCTCTTGACAGTGTCTCCAGCCTTACAGCTTCTCAGCCTCATGAGGTCCCATTTATTAATTGTTGACATTAAGGCCTAGGCCGTTGGTGTTCTGTTCAGGAAGTTGTCTTCTGTGCCAATATGTTCCAGGCTCTCCCCCACTTTTTTTTCTAAGTGACTTAGTGTCTCTGGTTTTATGTTGAGGTCTTTAATCCACTTGGATTTGAGTTTTGTGCAAGGTGACAAATATGGGTCCAGTTGCATTTTTTTTACACATAGACCTCCACTTAGACCAGCATCATTTGTTGAAGATGCTATCCTTTTTCCATTGAATGGATTTGGCTTCTTTGTCAAAAATCAAGTGACCATATGTGTGAAAACACCTGATTTTTTAAAATGGTGTGTGTGTGTGTGTGTGTGTGTGTGTGTGTGTGTGTGTGTGTGTGCTTGCCACTAATTGGATGTGCATGAGTAGGCCCGAGGGATCAGATAGTTCTGGAGCTTGAGTTATGTTGTGAGCCACTTGACATGGGTCTGGGAATCAAACTTAGGTCCTCCCAAGAGCAGTTAAGTGTTCTACAGCCTCCAACTACCTAATTTCTATTTGCACTGACCTAAAACACATAGACTAATTTTTTCTTTTTTTTTTGTTTAAAGATTTATTTATTTTATGTATATGAGTACAGGGCATCAGATCTCATTGTAGATGGTTGTGAGCCACCATGTGGTTGCTGGGAATTGAACTCATGACCTCTGGAAGAGCAGACAGTGCTCTTAACTGCTGAGCCATCTCTCCAGCCCATAGACTAATTTTTTCACACAAGATTTTGATAGGTTTTTTTTTAATTTGACCAATTAGCTTACAGCTTTATAATCTTAAAGAATGCTTTTTCTTCTTTGTTAGCATTTTTGTGTAAACAACCACTTTTGTATGAAAGCATTTTTGTGTGTAAACAACCAGTTTTATATGAATGTTTTACTTTAGTTGTCCTTATTAGTCTTCTTCCATTAACCAACATTTGTAATTCAAAAAGATGAAAAAAATCCTCATTATTCAATTAGTGATTTAGAAATGTGTTATTAAATATTTCACACCAAACTCATGGATATTCTGGTAATCTTTCCTTAATGCTCAACCAAGCTTACTTCATTTTCCTGTGTATTCTACCAAGCCCACTTCTTTTACTAAGCAACCATTTGCACTGCATCACATTTTTCCAGAACACTTCATCTCATTAAGATATTAAATATACTTGAAAACTGAAAGTACACTTCAGGATTTTCTGTTTCCATGAATCTTTCTATCTCCACTATCTTCTGAGTGAATTCAACGCCATAGTTGCAAACCTGCCTATCTGACCCCTCTACTGCCTAATATTTATCAGGCACCTGCTGTGGGACAGGTTGTGTTAGGGACAATATAAATATGTTTCCTTAGACCCTCTTGTCAAAGATTTTATAGTGTAGTTATATACAAGACAGATACCGATAAAACTAAGCTTCCTAGTCCTTTGATCAAATCTACAGCAGCTTCTAATCTGGTGTTCTTTATATATATATATTGCATTGTTTGCTCTGCTCATGTTTAATGTCACACTCTAAACTGTTCTGTTTCTAGTCTCTGAAAGTCCTGATAGCATGATTGTCTAGAACTGTCTTCAGCTATATTTTATCGAACAGCTTAGGTGCCAGCCTCCCTATTTATATTAGCATTCACATTATATAAATGTGAAGGTATATAACAGGCTTTGGGGCTTCTTTAGAAAATACATTTATTTTACCTACTATAAAATATTTACTTGGCCATAGATGCACTTTTCATTAAGTTCTCTATTTCATTTGTCCAGCCTGAGATTGGTTTTGTTGATTATATCATTACTTAGTTGACAGTCTTTCGCTCTCTAGAATTCATACTTTTCCCCCCTCTAAATGTTTTAGTTATATTTACCACCAGTTTTTCAACTGTGTGTCATTTAGTTCATATACTTTTCGAATAAAACAATAAGAAAGAAAACTTTGTTGCTAGTACTGTTGTAATCCAAAAGTCAGAAGGCCTGTCTTGGCCTTAAGATCCACTCTTAAGAAGGTGTTATGAGGTCCATTGGAAACTGAGATCTGGACAAAAAAAAAAAAATCTCTTAAAAGTTGTATAATCTAGGTAGGACACAACCATTCTGACTTTGAACTTATAGCAGCTTTGGCTGTCAAAATGCATGAAGGGGGGAAGGTCCACATTCATAAGATCTTGCTATTGTGGGGCTTTTGCAAATCCAGCTTGCAGTTTAATTATGACATGGAGACTTCTATATAGTTTAAAGCTGTTGGCCTGTTGCTGGGGCTGTCTCTCAGCACTACCAAAACTTATCCTGACATCTCCACTATCCCATCTTTCCACGCTGTCTTCACTCTTGCCTGCAGTTCCATCCATCTTCCTTCTGCATCTTCTCTTCTCCCAAGTCTCTCTGCCTGTGTTGAGTTTCTGCCTTCCTGGAAGTCCCACCCCAATATTTTCTGCCCCAGCTCTGGACCATCAGTTCTTTATTATACAAAGAGCCACATTCCAGTTTGAACCAATCAGCAGCAAGACAACTTCTTAGCTCCTAAACAACTTAAGCTTTTGTCTTTAATCTTTATAAACTTTACACATCTTTTGAGTTTTCTTTTTTGAGACTGATAACATGGAAAACTGTAAGACTATAACTATCTGGTCTTCAACACCATCAGAGACCTGAAAATGATAAATTTTATGTGAGTATAGGAGTGAAGAGCAAACAGCTTCCAAAACTATAAAAATGACAGAGATTTACCGGCTCTCTGGACAGTCACCAAAGGTTCATCTTTGCCAATGGGGCATCCATCTACAACTATCAGGCCCAGAAAATCTGAGACACTTTCCTGTGAAGCAGGAAAGTTTAAAGGCTATCTCACCTGGTCTTGGCAAAGTGGGACAATCAACTTTTCAGTATCCTGCTTGTCCAGTGTAGACAGCAGACTGTCAGCAGTCAAGGTAGAGGGCAGTTTATATAGCCCAGTGGCCAGCTTTGGCACATACAAAGCAAGCTTTAGCTTGAGGTTCTTTGGTGCCCATCATCTTCTTCAGAGGAGTTTGTGCGTGCTGCCAGGAGTTGAACTGACTGTTATGAAATGCTTTTTATTAAAACACCTTAAATGCCATATTCTGATATTTGAGGACCACCTATCTAAAGTGTATCTAAATAGACAAAATTGCTTGCTTTTTGTTACTTGCTTTCTGCTTAACTTTGAAAACAATATGTAGGAGGCTAAATACAGCTTATTTCTTTAATTAAACTAGTACCTAACATAACTGCAAGTGTATTTCTGAAAGCGTATGAAAGGATATGATTATTTATAGGTGACTGACTATGAACTTGTATTTTTTAATTATCCCTAACAGTTTAAGATAGTAACTTTCAAAAGATTTGGACTATTAATTTTTTGGGGAGGTTCAAGACAGGCTTTCTCTGTGTAGCCCTGGCCATTTTGGACTTGCTTTGTAGACCAGACAGACCTAAAACTCGCAGAGATATGCCTCCTTCTGCCTTCTTGAGTGCTGGGATTAGAGGTGTGTGTCACCAAGCCCAGCTTACATTACATTTTTCAATGAGTTGCATATGCACATATATCCTAAACAAGAGTTGAATTATATATACATTATGTTGTAGCAAATATAAATGTAAATTTCTATAACCATACAAAAATCCATACCAATCTATATTTGAGACTTGTTACTTTCTAGTCTAAAAGGAGATACAATAACCCACCTCTGTTATTTTCAGTGAGGTATAATAATCTGTCCTTCTTTGTTTTTTTAATCGCCTTTCCTCTCCTTTCCCCCTTCTACACCCTAATACTAGATAGGAGAGAAAGGGTAGAGGAGAGAATGAGAGAGAGAGAGAGAGAGAGAGAGAGAGAGAGAGAGAGAGAGAGAGAGAGAGAGAGAGAGAGAGAGAGCGCCCTGAATATAACCTCCTTCCCTTTGTTTCCTCACTGACCAATAACAACTTGCAAATAACCCCCCTAAATGCCAAAAAAAATCACAACCCACTGAACGACCAAAAACCACTCACCCCACCTCTTGTCAGTGAGGGTGCCATGTTCTTTAAATTGCTTCTTGCTGTCTGGGGGTGATGGCTTATTCTGGGGACTCTAAAAAATTGAGATATTGGCCAAGTTCTGGGAGAGCTGGATGCCCAGGCTCTGTGGGATCATCTGGGGCTAGAAAAGTGCAGAGCCTAACTGAAGTTTTGTCTGAAGCAGTCTGTAAGTGGGGCTAGCTACTTTGTCTTCATTTGTGTCTAGGCTTTTTTTTTTTTTTTCTGAAAACACAGAAACTTTAAAGGTAACTTTGTAGGGACATTTTTGCATTAACACGTGTGGAATATGCAATGTGCACAAATCAGCTAAAGATGATTCTCTGCTGTATGCTTGAGAAGGTGAAAGGCATCTGTCAATCTTTAATAGGGTAATGTACATCTCCATCCATGCCATATGAAAGGTGGCATGTAATAATAAATTACGAGCCAAAAAGATGCGTTGGCTACTGCAGAGACAGTCATGTCTCAGCCAGTCTCCAGAGCTGTTTCCATGTCAGGGGATCATTCATGTCAGCTGCTTTGTTGTTCTAGGGCTCTTCCCTTGCCTCTTCCATATCGGCAGCCAAGATTTTCAGGGGGTCTCCTATGGTCAAATCTAATCTTTATTAACTTTGAAGGTATCCACAGCTTTTCATTTCCCATAGAAATAAATATGTAGCCTCATTCCCAATGAAACATATTTCTTGACTTCCATTCTGAGGTTAACATATCTTTATAGTTTGGATGCTGATTTAATTCAGCAGTCCTTTCTAAAATCCAGTATTTTTCAGCATCTGTGCTACCTGTGCCATTGACATTTTAAAAATTTAAAATTAATAAAGCATTGTGTAATCTATATCTGAGAGATTTCATATCTTCCTTCTGTTTTATGAGCATTTCTTTTAAAATGCAGTTAGATCTTTCCATAATTGCTTGACCTGTAGGATTGTAAGGTATGCCTGGAACATGTTTATTTTATAGTATTTAAAGGAGATTCTAAGTTGTAATAAACCTGTAGGCTGAATTACTTTATTAATTGCTCACAGATCTGTTAGCATCCTCCATTTTCCAGATTTCTTTTTAAGGGCAAGGAATTCCAAGGGCTGGTGGAATCTTCTGTATGTTGAGCCTCCAGCTGTTCTTGGACCAGCAATTCTAGAGCCTGTAGCTTTTGCTTATTTAAGAGCCACTTCTCTATCCAAAGAGGCTTGTTAGTTAACCATTTTAAGTAGGGCAGTTGGTACTTTATCAGTAGTGGCTCCTCCATGTAAATTTGGAGAGCTAACACTTGTTGTGCCCTGCCTATGGACAGGATGGATGGTGTGTGACTGATTTGGGTAACACTTTTCAGCATCTTTACCAAGAACATATCCTATTTGTCCATGAAGTTAAAGGAATGCTAATCTGTTTCCCAATGTTGTAATAGATATCTTCCCCATAAATCCATGGCTATATTTGCCACATATGGTCTTCCTATAATTCATTTTAGACTTTGCTTTGCCTGAGACAATGCCCCAATTCCTAGGAGCTGTGTAGATACCTTTCAAAGTGGCCAAGTTGAAATACAAGAATTTTGTGGAATTATTGTTATATCTGTCTTGGTATCCATTATGCCTTCAATCCCAATTCCATCTAATTGTAATTTCATCTTTGGTCTCTGCTCATTTATATCAGTTTGCTAAAACATTTTTTCCCAGTATCTTTAGAATCTCTTGTTTATCCATCAGAGTAGTTAAGCTTAGAGCAGTGTTGTCTGTTGTATTAGGCATTACTTTTTCTGGTTGTTCTCTAGAAGAGTTTCTCCTTGGCTGACGGGGAATTAATGGCTCATATTGTTTTTTTTTGTTTGTTTTTTTTTTGTTTTTGGCAGAGCTCAAGCAAAGACCCCTAGGCCATTTCCCCAATTGTAAGGAATAGTCTTGTTTCTCTGAATGATCTACATTCATATGTCCTATGTCTGCTCTTTCCACATCTTTCACATATCCCAGGAAGCTTTCTCCCTGGATTATCATTAGAGAAAATATTATTCTTAGGAACTGTTTGTCTATAGTCCTTTAGGGAATGACCTGTTCTTCCACAGCCAAAGAATCAGACATTTTGAGCCCTCATACTTTTAGCAATTGTCCAATCAAAACGGATTGTAAATATTAGATCCAATGATGTCTGCAGTAGTTTTAATCCATTCATAAATAGACGCAGATCTGGCCTTTAAAGGTTTAATAGCCTTTTTGCATTCAGTGTTAGTATTCTAGAAAACAATAGACTCAATTACAATTTCTCTTGCATCTGAATCTGATAATGCTCTATTTACAGATGAAGTTAATCTTTGGTTTAAAAAAATCAGTAAAAGATTCATCTGAGCCCTGAATTATTTGTAAATGATTCAGACCATTTTTCCTGTTGTTCCACCTTGTCCAAAGCTTCTATAGCTAATATATGACATTGCTCTAAGGTGGCATCATTAAACATAATTTGCCTTGACTCAGCATACTGATATTCACCTAACAATTGATCCTTGAGAATACTAATAATTCTAGTCCTATTGCGTTGCTTCACAGCTGAAGCCTCCTCTTTCCACCATGTCAGGCAGTGTAGTTGAGGGCCAGCTTCTAAGATAGCTGATGTTAAATGTTTCTGATATTTTGGAATTATACGATTTAGTATGGCTCAGTTATTAGTTTCACATGAGGTGAGTGCATGTTGTAAGCTGCCAGTACCTCTTTAAATCCTTTTAGATCTAGCATCTCTATGGGCTGGCTCCCAAATTCTCTATAGTGGGGTTCTCTCATCTGGAACTAATTGTCTTACTGTAGCTGGAGAAATTATTATGGGTCTTCTAATAGGCCTAGACTGCCATCCTGCAATCTCATCAAAAGGTGGCACCATACGCTTTAGATTGGATTTCTCTGGGCTAACTTGAGAAAATTCTTTATTTTGATTTAAAAGATCTTCTAATTTCTGTTCTACTGCTTTTAATCTAACATTCCATATTTCAGTAATTGCTTATCTGTTTTATTCTGATCTTTCTTAGAGAGTACATAGAAAACTATAGTTTTTACTGAACATATTATAATTAATTTATGCTTATAATTAAAACAAAACTCTTTCCCCATGTCAGACAATGTAGTAGAGGTCCAAATATCCTCTGCTACAGTGTTTTGCATTTGGAGGAGGATTGGAGTTATTTTTAGTTAAAGAAAAAAATGGGCTTTCCAAGGATGACAAAGTAAGTTGAAGGTCAGAAGGAAGCTGGGTGTGGGCCTGCAAATGAAAACTGGGCTTTCCTGGGAACTGAATGGATGGATCATCAGGCACTCCTTGGTGGGGTAGGCAGAGCTACCCTTCATCAGTGGCATGGCCTACATGGGCTCTCAGGCAACCACCATCTGCCCATTTATATGATTAACATTTATTCTTGGGGGCATTAAATAAAGGAATGACTCAGGAAGCCGAAACAGTGGCTTATTCAGTTGGATTCTGAATCACAATCAGGAAGTAGTCTTTATCCGGTGCTACCATAATTTCATTTTTCTTGGAGCAAATTCGAAGGAAGGTTAAGTCATTCTGTGGGTCAGTTTCATGCACAGTGCTCCGTGCCTTTAAGATGAAGTTTGCATGAGCTTGGCATACTGTGTAGTGGTGGGCTTGTCCATGGTGCTCTCAGTGGAAATGCCTCTGTGTTCACCAGGATGATTCTCTGCATGCCTTTCTGGCTTTGAAGTCTCTTGAGTGTTTGTTTCCTCCACCTCTGCCATCTTGGACTGATCCAGCAGCTCTGAGTTGCCAGTACTCAGCTGAGTTCTCTGCCTTTTTCGTGTTTTGCATTTTTTCACACGAAATATTTTCCTTTTTAAATCTCCCTCCTCTCTTTGGAGACCTTACTTATTATATTTAAATTCAGTATTTCTTTCTATGAGTTTCTCTTTTTTTATATCTATGCATACTTATGAAACATTTCTTTTTTAAAGATTTATTTAGTATGTGTACAATGTTCTGCCTACAAGTATACTTGCAGGCCTGAAAAGGGCACCACATCTCATTATAGATGGTTGTGAGCCATCATGTGGTTGCTGGGAATTGAGCTCAGGACCTTTGGAAGAGCAGCCAGTACTCTTAACCTCTCTCTGAGCCATCTCTCCAGCCCCCTACGAAATATTTATAATTATTTCTCTTTTACTCTTCCAAACTTAATATTTATTTCACTACTTAAACTTCTCTAAATTCTGTACTCTGAGAACTACCTGCTCTGAGTATACATCACCAGCTCCAGGATCTGGAAATTCAGTTTCTTAGTCTTTAGCCATGGTCTCTCCTCACGGTGTTCAGGGGTCACTATGAGCTCTGGGCCTTGGCTTCCTGCCCCAGGGCAGCACACTGTGACTCCAGGAAGGTGAGAAGTGTGTCTGGAGTGAGGGCCCAGGTTCATCTACTACCTTCCTCTCACAGAGCAGCACAGGGCCTCAAGGAAACCATCACTTCCATGCCTGGATTCTCTTCTCTGGGTCTCAGACTGGAACTTGAGTTCTTAAATCTGGATCACCTACTTATGTTGGATCTTGGGCCTAAGTCTGGATTTCGGGCCCCATGTTAGTGTACCAGATATTGTGGGGCTTTTGTAAATCCTACTTGTAGTTTTACTAAGACAAGGAGACTTCTGTATGGTTTAAAGCTGTTGGCCTGTTGCTGGGGCCATCTCTCAGCTAATTATCTAATAATTATTTAATTATCCTGGCTTTGTCACTATCCCATCTCTCTACATGGTCCTCCTGCCTCCAGATCTATCCATCTTCCTTCTTTCTTCCGAATCTTCTCTTCTCCTCAGTCACACTGCCTGGGTCTTTGCCTTCCTGGAAGTCCCACACCTGAATTTTCTTCCCCAGCTCTGGACCATCAGTTCTTTATTATTAAACAAAAAAAGTCACATCCCAGTTTGAACCAACCAATAGCAAGACAGTGATCCATCTATTATGTGTTGCCTTTTGACAAGTGAGAAAGGACAGCATTTACAAATAGAAAATCAATTATGGGCCATAGAAACTATACCAAAATTCTGCCAACACTTAGCTCTCTGCTGTCACAGAATTAACAGTTGAAAATATAGAGACACACCTTCTCAATGTGAGGATAGGTCATCCCAACACCCCACACCTGAGCCAATGACTAGTGACAATTCTGTGTGCTTACTGGTGAGCCCACCAGGCTTCAATGGGTGGTTCCAATCCCATGGACACATAGGCGACCCTGGTTAAACTCAGGGGCCACAGAACAAAACTAAAACACATGAATGTGGGTAAGGGGTTAATAGGAGGAGGTTCACAGCTGTGGAAAGAACAGAAGAAAAAAAAATGAAACATGAATATACACTGAATGCATTAAAAATGTGTGAAATTGTCAAATAACAGTTAATAAAAATCTACTTTATTAACAGCATAAATAAAATTAGTGTAGTTCTTCCTTGTAAGTTTTCATGAGCCAGGCAGCTTCACATTGTTCTGCCTCATTTTCTTCAGCTTTTTATGACCTCTTGCTCTTTCCAGAAATCCACTTTTCTTAACAGTAGCCTAAACATTCTTTCCAATTCTCAGTCTTCCCCACTCTCTTCTCTTTATCCCAAGAGACATGCTTCTCCTCCTCATTAACTCTGTAAAGCTGCTTTTTTTGTAGGAAAAAAAAAATACCTGTCTCGGGCTGTGTCATGCCCTTCTGCCTCACTGTTCGTCCCAGTCCTACAGCAGGAGCCTGCTTGTACCTCTCCAGTCACTCAGCACCTGCAGCCGTTTCTTTCTCCTTGAGCCTGGGCTTAGGAGACATACAGCAATTGTTCACGGCCATGCTTTACTTATATACTTGAATTGGTTAGTTGGATTTTGGATTGTTCCCTTTTGACCGTTTGTATCTAAAGCAGCTCCATATTTCATGTAAGGATTGGACATTTTTGTCTACTTTAACAGCAAACTTATGTTTTACTCACACATGGATGTTTCTAGTGACAAATATGTCTCTTTCAAAAATAGCTTTTTCCGCTGTAGCTCTGACATCATTAAAATTTGGCCTCATGCTGAACGTGGTGGCACATGCCTTTAATCTTGCACTAGGGAGGCAGAGGCAGATGGATCTCTATGAGTTTGTGGCCAGCCTGGTCTACAGAGTGAGTCCAGGACAGCAAAGGCTATACAGAGAAACCTTCTCTCAAAAAAAAAATTGGCCTCCTGGGGCACTGTATTCATGCATTCAGGCCTGCACAAAGCAGTAAGAACATGGTGGACCACATGTGAATGCATTCATTACATCAGTGACAGACAGTGCTCATAGGTATTGGGTAGCCATTAGCCGCTCCTAAATGTGAGGGAACCTAGGACATTGTAGTTTTGTTGTGTCCTAGAAGAAGAAAAGCCAAGTAACTGGCTGGTTTCTAATGGTTAGTGTGTACTATGCCTTAATATTTGAGTCATTAGAGCTCTGTGCATTTTCTTGATCTTTCAAATCACTGATTTATTAAAGGTTGCACACTTCTAACCTCCTGCTTATCAACCTGCATCTCTAACATTTAAAATGTTTCTAGATAACTCTGTGTAACAAAATAAAATGGATATATGTCAGTTACTTAATACTTGTCATTAAATGGATGCATGGTTATCACTCCAGGCCTCCTTTCTGTCTCTTCTTTTATGGAACCATCTTAGTTAGAAAGAGTATTAGAAAAGATATACGCCCCTTTCAATGACCAAAACTTGATCAATTGTTCTGAAGACTTTTTGTAACTTATATTTTCTGATAACTAAGTGCTTATGCTGGGTATAGGAAAAAGAACTCATTGTCAGAGGTAGATTGTCAGGTTAGTGTCTTGAATATGGTAATAACTCAGGAAATAAAATTTTGAGAGATTTTAGAAGTTTGTCTGGCCTTGTTGTTGTTGCAGGATACTGTAGATGTCTTTACAGCAGATCCGTGTAGGAGTATCTGCTTAAATTTAATTGTTTCTCCTTCAATCAAACCTTAGCTCTTTCTCTAAAGACTTATGTGTGGGCTTTTGTATGTGTGTATATCTGTGTTTCTGTGCATGCCTATATACACAAGCCAGAAAAGGACTGTTGAATCCTTGAAACTGGAGTTACTGGTGCTTGTGAGACACCTGGCTTGTTATGCAAATGCTGGGATCTGAACTCTGGTCCTCATGATTGCAAAGCAAGTGCTTTTAATCACTGGGCCATCTCTACAATCCCTCTGAACTATTTTAAAAATGAGGTTCTTGACTAGATTCTGGTAATAACAAACATAAAAAACAACTTAGCGTGATTACACAAACTTGTAGTTCCAGCACTCAGAAGGCTGAGAACAGGCTGGGCTAAAAAGATCAGGACAGCTTCATGTACACCCTCCTGTACTTCACTAAGCAGACAACATCTTGAAATAGATGGGTGGGGCTCTTCACTCCTACTTTGAGGTTTAGAAGGGCATTGCCTGCTTCTGCTGAGAGAAGGGAGGAGAAGGAGGTCTCCCCTGGATAAAGTTGAGAGAAGACCAGCATTTGGGGCTCTGGAGAGATATTTCTGACTGCAGCTCTGTACTTGGACTGTGTTTTTATTAACAGACACATAGTTGAATTGGAATATCCTGGGTAGGACTCTAATTCAAAAGACTTCTTCTCTTTTGTATTTTATCATGAATGTTCAGTGAAATTCAGTCTGAGTGTGTTGTTCGGATAATAGAATCTCAGCCAGCAGTGCTGTCTTCTTTGGGAATGGAAGCATAGATGACTTTCGCTTACCTTTAAAAATTCTGCTCTTGGATTGGAGAGTGGATCAGAGGTTAATAGCACTGGCTGCTCTTCCAAAGGTCCCGAGTTCAATTTTCAGCAACCACATGATGGCTCACACTCATCTGTCATGAGATATGGTGTCCTCTTCTGGCCTGTAGGTATTACATTCAAGCATAACACTGTATACATAATAAATAAATAAATCTTAAAAAAGAATTCTGCTCTTACCAATCATGTCCTACAAGGATTCTTTCCAAGTCTCTTGCAAATGGCTAAGCATGACAGATCCTATTCTCTTTGGAGATTTCCAGCTGTATTCACTTTGAATGCAGTAAAATGAAACAATTTTCTTGATTGTTTTAATTTTTCCAACTAAAATGTATCATACTTTCTAATGAAAAATTATCCACAGTGCTACTTTGAAACTTGTTTATATGAAAAAAAAAAGCCATGTTGACTAAAACCCAAACGAACATATAGATTTTCTTACTACACATGTATCTTCCCCCACACACACTTAGATGATTGTTCCTTAGTGATAACCGTTGCCAGTAGTTTTATATTTTTCTGTTTATAAATCAACATCTTAATGTATTCATTCCTTTATCAATAGTAATTTTATTCATTTGTTGGCATATCCAAAGTTTGTTGAGGACTTGCCTATTAAGTGCTAGGCAGACCCTGAACTTGGGGTTAGAGTAGTGAAAGAAACAACGTCTGTCTTCTTATGGCACTCAGAGTTTAGTTTGGAAAGAGAGAATTTCACAAGAAATTACAATGACTTCAGAATTGTCAGAATATTGTAAATAAAGAGAAGAGTGGTTTGACATGATACCATTACTAACGAGGTGAAGGTGGATAGTGAACTTTCCTTCAAAGTTCCAAGTTCACGGTGCGGTAGATACCAGGAGAGATCCTTACAATGGTTAACCTCTGCTATCTTTATTTCTGAAGGTGACGCCCCACCTGCCATCCAGCTGCCCACACCTGCAGTCCAGCACCCAAGCCCCATCACACTTTTCCAGCCCAGCGTCTCCAGCACTGGCCCGGTGTCCGTCCCGCCTCCAAGTCTGACGCCCCGCCCATCACTCCCGCCTCAGCGCTTCACTGGGCCTTCCCAAACTGACGTTCATAGGCTCCCTTCGGGAAGCGGTCGCTCTGTGAAGAGACCCACTCCGGTCTCTCTGGAGAGCGCCAGCAGGATTCCAGCTGGTGCGAGTACTGCCCATGCCAGATTTGCAACCTCGCCTGTCCAGCCTCCCAAGGAGTATGCCAGCGTTTCCACTTGTCCCCGAAGCACTCCAATACCCCCAGCGACTCCCATTCCACACTCCCATGTCTATCAGCCCCCACCCCTTGGCCATCCAGCCACGCTGTTTGGGACGCCACCTCGATTCTCGTTTCATCACCCTTACTTCCTACCTGGACCTCATTACTTTCCGTCAAGGTAAACGAACAGTTTTCTACTTACCTAAAAATACTCCTAATTAAGTTTTA
This sequence comes from Acomys russatus, assembly GCF_903995435.1. Taxonomy (NCBI): domain Eukaryota; kingdom Metazoa; phylum Chordata; class Mammalia; order Rodentia; family Muridae; genus Acomys; species Acomys russatus. Next base: position 27,885,720 of record NC_067161.1, read on the forward strand.
CTTTGGGAGGCATTTCTTTTCTGCTGAAAAGGGGGGCTTCCTCAGTCAGCATTAAGAGCCTGAATAAGAACCAGGCAGCCCACACAAATGGATGGAGGGGCCACATAAGGACCCGCGGAGCTAGAGCTAGAGAGAATCCATCGTCAGCCCTTTCTCCACTCAAGCCAGCTCTCTCCTGTGAGAACAAGGGTTCAGTGTTGTCAAGTATGGCTTCATAGGAAACAGTTAGTTATGAGAAGCCAGGTGATCCCTTTTTTAGAGCTGTGTTTTACAAATTTGAATTGTGTGGCATCTAGTTAAATGCAGATCCTGACTATTAGGTCTGGGGTACAGGAATGACTTTAGCATGCTTTGCTGCATGCCTGTAATCCCAGCACTCAGAGGCAGAAGCAGGCAGATCTCTTTGAGTTCAAGGCCAGCCTGGTGTACAAAGTAAGTCCAGGACAGCCAAGGCTACACAGAGAAATCCTGTCTCAAAAAACCCAACAAACTAAAGTCTGCATTTCTAATAAGCTCCTATGTGATCCACTTCTGTTTGTTTATGTAGCACATTTTAAAAAAGATTTATTTATTATTGATACAGTATTCTGCCCACATGTGTGCCTGTCCACAAGAAGGCACCAGATCTCATTACAGGTGGTTGTAAGCTACCATGTGGTTGCTGGGAATTGAACTTGGGACCTTCGGAAGAGCAGCTGGTGCTCTTAAACCTCTGAGCCATCTCTCCAGCCCATGGAGCACATTTTGAATAATAAGGGTGGGAAGGAAAGGCTTTCAAGCCAAGAGACGTGGAATGACTAATTAAAAGTTAAACTTCCTCTCTGTACCCATTGTACCAAACCAGAGGACTTCCCATGCATATTACCAGCAATAAAATTGATTTTCATAGGGAAATATCTTGGGAAAGCAAATTGCAAGGTGAAGACCTTGCAAATATCCTCTACTTCTCTGTTGCTATTAGGTATATAGATAGTTTATGTTGTGATTGGAGTATTAAAATGCTTGATACTCATCTTTTATTGTTAAGTAGATTAAATAATAGGAAGTTTAGCTTTCTTACCATGACAAGGTTTATAGGATTTGATTATAAATGTACAAATTATCTGATACTTTAAAGAACGTTTTATAAGAAGGTGTTTGAAAACAAGCACTTAGAATACAGAAACAATACTATTAGCAATAGTAAATGTAATATAATACAGTACAGTAGTGAATGAAGTAGATAAATAGTATTGCACTTCTTTTTTTTTTTTTAAAGATTTATTTATTTATTATGTATACAGTGTTCTGTCTGCATGTACAGAGGGCGCTAGATCTTATTACAGATGGTTGTGAGCCACCATGTGGTTGCTGGGAATTGAACTCAGGACCTTTGGAAGAGCAGCCAGTGCTCTTAACCTCTGAGCCATCTCTCCAGCCCTAGTATTGCACTTCTTAAACGTGAATGTAATTGGACTTAGGAATGTCAAAGCAGTGTGTCAAATGTAAATATCAAGATAATACTCCTTTTCAGAAATGAAAGTGAGATCTATATAATTTCATCCTTAAAATTTTTTGTAATTGCTCTCTGACTTTTGTCCATATATTTCTGATAAGTTTTACCAGGGAATGAGTAATCTACTTATGCTTTCTTAAGTAAACAATCTAGTATAGGTAAATGGCAAAGTTAACTGATTTCCTTTTAGTTTTCCTTGTCTCTAAATTGATAATAGAATTTTTAATTGCTTCAATACAATGATTATAATGGGTATTTGAAATAGAAATGCACATATATTTTGTGTTTATTTTACATACTTTAGAAATTTATTCACTTTACATGTCAATCATAGGCCCCTCCCTCCTGTCCTTCCAGTTCCACCCTCCCTCCCTTTGTCCCATCTCCTCCGTCCCCTCCCTTTCAGAAGAGAGGAGACACACTCCGACTCCCACCTCCATTAACCCACCCTAGCTACCAAGTAACATCAGGACTGAGCACTTCCTCTTTTGCAGTGTCCTGGCAAAGCAGCCGCACTAGGGGGAAGTGATCCAAAAGCATGCAACAGAGTCCATGTGAGGTCACCCTCACTCCGTTTACTAGAGGACCCATATGAAGACCTAGCTACCTGTCGAGTACATATCTGTTAGGTGCCTAAGTCCAGTCCATGCATGGTACCTGGTTGGTGTTTCAGTCTCTAAAAGCCCTTCTGAGCCCAGGTTAGTTGGCTCTGTTGGTCTTTTTGTGGAGCTCTTGTCCCCTCTGGGTCCTTCTATCCTTCCCCCGCATTCTGCCACAAGGCTCCCTGCACTCAGCCCAATGTGTGACTGTCTCAGCATGTGTTGTAATATGCTGCTGGATGGAGCCTCTCAGAAGACAGCTGTGCTAGGCTCCTATTTCCAAGCAGAGCAAAGTGTTGCTAATAGTGTCAGGGGTTGGCTCTCTCCCGTGTGGTGGGTCTCAGATTGGGCCAGGCATTGGGTGGACATTCCCTCCATCTCTGCTCTATCTTTATCCCTGTATTTCTTGGAAGCAGGATAATTCTGGGTTGAAGTTTTTGTGTGTTGGTTGGTGTCCTCTTCAGCCTCCATGACCCCTAGCTAGAGACACGTCCATATCTTCCCATGAGCCTACTATTTTACATGTTTTAACAAAACTAAATTCGTTATGTTTTTTAATGGAGTCATTTTTGTAAAGCAAAGGGATACTTACACTTCTCATATCTCTCTTTGAGTAGTATCTGTTTCATTTTGCTTTTGTGAAACTTGCTTTTCCTTCAGTGTTCACTCCATCTCTCCAACCCCTATGTAGGGAATGGTACCACCCACAGTGGCCAAGCCTTCCCACCCCGATGAATGTAATCAGGACAATCACATACAACCATACCCAGAGACCCATTTCCCTCAGCTGATTCTAGAATCTGACAAGTTGACAATCAAAAGAAGACATTAAAAATGTAAACAGACCTTTAGAGATGAGTCAACAATGTAAAAACTGCCAGCAAAGGGAAAAATTCTGGACCATGCGACATTGCTAAATGCTATGAAATTTTAAAAGAAGAATACAGATCAGTCCTTTCTCAAACTCTTAACCCCACCCCCCAAAATAGGAAGAAATACTTGCAATGCTAGCATTACCCGCTTACCAAAGCTAGCGTGAATCAAAATTGCATACTTTATATGGATATAGATGCAAAATTATGCTAACTCTATCAGCGACAGTAAAAGGATTGCAAGCCAGGACCGAGTTGGATTTACCTCCAAAATAAATGAATAGTTCACATCTGAAATGTATTAATAATAAAGCCACAGATAATATCTGCTGATATAAAAAAGCATTTGCTCAAACCTTAGTTCATATTATTTTTTAGACTAGGAATGGGGGGGGGCTTTCTCAATATTGTAAAGAAATGTATCAGAATCCCATAGATGACATCATATTAATAATGACAGATGGAACATTTCCCGCCTAAGATCAGGAATTAAAAACCAATGTCCCTTTTACCATTTCTGTCCCATATTGTACTGGAAAGTCTGAGCTGGATCAATTAGGCAAGACAGAAAACAAAAAGTTCCAAAATGGAAACTATTTTTGCTTGATGTCATCCCATATGTGGAAAAAAATTTTTTAATCAAAAACAAAGGGGCCAATGAGATGGCTCAGTGGGTAAAAGCACTTGCTGGCAAGCCTGAGGACCTAAGTTTGATCCCAGAGACCCACATGGTAGAAAGCCGTAACTGACTCCCAAAGATTATTTTCTGACCTCCACATGAGTGATAATGCATGCACATGCCCACACACATACACATACACATGCACATACGTGCGCACTAAATAAATAAACATGAGGGCTGGAGAGGTGCGTTAGTGGTTAAGAGCACTTACTAGTCTTCCAGAGAAGCAGGGCTTGGTTCCCAGTATGCATGTGGCAGCTCACAACCATCTGTAACTTCAATTCTAGCGGGTCTAATGCCCTTTTCTGGCCTCAATAGGCACGTGCCTGTATATGGTGTACATTCATACATAAAGGCAAAAACTGAAATTTATAAAATAAGACAAATATAATAACAATAAAAAGTAAATCGAAAAATATACTGTAGCTGATAAGCTCCGTAGTTTCAAGGTATTAAATAACTTTACAAAATTCAGTGGGCAAAATGCACACATCTGTAATATCAGCATACCTAAAGCAGGATGAGTGGAGGAGACAGAAGAATGCCTGGAAGCGCATGGGCCAGCTGGCCTGCTGTGCAGCAGGGAGCAGGAGATCCCTGTGTCAAACATGGTGCAAACTAAGGACCTCCACGTATGTACAGTGACATACATGGGCCCCAAAGTCACACACATGCACATGTGACTCGCGTTACCGTCTCGCCAGCAAGAACGACGCTGCACACACAGGATCCTTCTGCAGTAAAGCTTTAATGAGTCTTGAGAGGGAGAGCATAAGCTTACGACAAGTAAAATGGAGACCCCAAACAGCAGAAACCCATCCCTTATATAGGAAACTGTTCTCTGCTTAGGATGTGTCAGTCCCTGATTGGCTGTTACTCATCAGGCGATATGACGCCACGGGAGAGGCAGAGCACAACAAGTGGAAAGTTCCTTCGCACATGCGCAGATTACTTGTTTACCAGTTTGGGACACAGGATGTCAGCGCCATCTTGTAATGGCGAATGTGAGTGCGGCCTCTCACATGCACACACAAGTATATATGAGACAAACACACACACATACATCATACACACCAATACATAGATAAATTCAATGTGCTATAAAGAGAAGGAAGGTAATTCACAGCCAGTTGGAAGGCAGATTGTCAGATTCTTACAAAACTAAACATTAGTAATCGTGTTGCTTGGTGTTTACCAAAATGAATTTTTGTTCATATAAAAATCTGCATTAAGATACTTACAGAGACTTTGAAGGAAACAAGAACTCCTTCAGTAGGTGAATGGATAAACTAATATAGCCAGCTAGTGGAATATCACTTACTGCTAGAAAGAAATAGAATAGGAAACCATGAGTCACAGAACCGTGAGTGTATATTAACTGAGAGGCCCTTCTGAAAATAACAGACTCTGCTTTCAATATAGAACCTCCTGGAAAAGATAAAAAGTTGCCATTTTCCCAATCTGTGTGACTATGTGCCCGTGAGCAATTCTCATCTTACCAGGAAAGCAGTCACTAAGTCCGGCTCGACTAGCAACCTCATCTTAATGCAGTTATCACTACAGGGATCCTGTTTTCTTTCTTTTTAAAAAATATTTATGTATTATTATGTATATAGTGCTCTGCCCATATGTATACCTGCAGTCAAGAAGAGGGCATCAGATCACATTATAGATGATTGTGAGCCACCATGTGGTTGCTGAGAATTGAACTCAGACCTTTGGAAGAGCAGACAGTGCTCTAACTGCTGAGCCATCTCTCCAGCCCAGGGATCCTGTTTTCAAAGTCATACTCTCAAGTTTCCCAGACTTCAGCAGGGAAGGGCGGGGTGAACGTGCTAAGAGTGAAATTACTGTTGGGTAAGACACTGTGGTGGTCAGTGGGTGTTATCACTCATTTGTTACTGAATAGACCAGTGGTTTTTAACATATAGACCACTCTGTTGTGAGATGTGTCATTGTGACCCTGCTCATTTTGGGAAGAAGAATTATACAGGAACTCTTCGTACGGATGCTTAGTTTAGTTATGAGCCTAAAATTTCTGTAAAAGGCAAAAGTTTGTTTTTTAAAGAGACACAGAAAAAAAAAGCAATGTGGGCCTGTCATGAAGATAGATATTGTAAGTAATGGGGGTAGAATTCAGTTCATTTTCAGCAGGGATGATCCTATGACCTTTTAGTGGGGGGAAAAGTGTTTATCAAATGGTATGGTAACAATTGAATATCCACATATCCACAATGAAATTTCATTCTTAGCTCTCAAATGGTTGAAGACCTAGACATAAGAACTAAACCCTTAACATTCTTGAAAGAGACTGCAAGGGTTTCTAGTAAGGGTAAATTTTATGACTTGTGTTTTGGTGATGCTTAGGTACTACATTAGAAACCTAAGCAACAACAACAACAAAAAAGCTAGTAGACTAGACTTCCTCATAATTGATACCTCTTGCATCAAGAAGTACCAAAAAAGAGAGACAAGAATTCACAAAATGTGCAGAAATAAGCAGATCATGTGTGCATAGCCTACACCAAGATATACAAAGAACACACTCAGTGAAATAAAAGGCAGCTCAGCTTACAAGTGAGCCAAAGTCGAAGGAGATGTTCTTGAAAAAAGATGACCATATGGCCAGTAAGCACATGGCAGGACTCAATAGTCATTACAGAAAAGCACATGGATGTAACTCCAGATTCCCTGCTAGAATTTGCTAAAGTAATAGTTTAAATGAGAATGTTGGAGAAATTAGAATCCACATTTATTGCTAGTGGAAATGAATATGACAGGCTCTTCTGAAGACTGCCGGTTTTCTAGAATATTAAGTATACAGGGAGTAGTGACTTCTCTCGTAGTTGTAAGTAGAGTTAAGAGTATATCCCAGCTAGAAACTGGCCATTACGGAAGACATCTGCATAGGCAGATGTAAGTAGTCAGCAGTATTGTTAGGACTCTAAAGAACAGACTTCATAGACAATATGTATGATCAGCTAGATTGTAGATAACTAATCATGGGGATGATAGAAAGCTAAACTCTGAATAGTAAGCAGATAGCTCACCGTTGTTATTATAACAAACTTTAGTAAACTTAATGGCTTAAACAGTATAAATTAATTACTGCCTTACAGTTGTTGAGGTTGGAAGCTGAACTATGCTTCTAGACAGATTGGTTTGCTGGGCATGATAGAAGTACGGTAGCTTAAATCAACCGTAACAATTAGTCTCATAGTTCTGGAGTCTAGAAGTCTGAAATTAAGCTATTGACAGGGCTGTGCTCCCTTGTGAAGATTCAGGCAAAGAATCCTTTTTAACCCTCAACTGTCCTTGGATTATGGCTGCCCACCATCCTCTTTCTGCATGTCTATGTATGTCTATGTCTGATCACTGTTTTTCAATCTTTTGTTTTGTATGGTATGTGCGTGTGTGTGTGGACATATGGAAGTCAGAGAACAACCTCAAGTTTGGAGCCTTCTACCTATTTGAAACAAGGTCTCTTGTTCGCCGCTGCTTAGACTAGGCCCATTGGACCATGAGCTGTCGTCTTGTATTTCCCTGTCTCTGTAGCTGTAGTTTGTTTTAGTTCCCTAGGATTAGGAGCCTTGTGCTGCTACACTGGTCTCTGTGCAGGTTCTAGGTGCTTCTATGGTAAGTGCTTTACCCACTGAACCAGCTTCCCAGCCCCGCCCCCTTTACAAAATACTAACTTTGAAAATTTCATACCTGCATACACCCTATTTTTTATAAGCACATGAGTCATTGGAATCATGTTCTGCTCAATACAATGTCACCTTGATGCAGTCACATCTATAAAGACCCTATTTGCAAGTTGTCATATTTTAAAGTTCCAGGTGGACATGAATATTGAAGGGACACTCTTCAACCCACTGCTTGTGCTTAAAACAAAGTTGTCAGCTGGTTGACTTGCTCCCCTGAGTCATTTTCCAAGCCAGTGCCTTTGTTTCCATGACTTAAGGTGCACTTTATTTTGGAGTATAAGACACACAAAATGTGTGCTCTATAAGCCAGAGCCATTGACAGAAGGGGAAAGAATGTGCAGAGTTCTGTGCTGTCATCTTGTACCTGCATTTTCTCAGCTCCTGAGCATTCTCAAAGGACAGAGTCCTAATGCCCTCAGTTCATCTAGAGGGGAAGATGACCTGTGCTGCTAGCAACTGTGGCCTCTGGAGAGTTAGCGTGACCAGCACATTGATTCCAAAGATCCAACTTAGAGAATGTGAGGACAGAGAATGATGACTCTTCCCACCTTCACCATGGAGAACAAACCTTTTACTTTTTTGTGAATATGTTATTTACAGTTTGCTTTAGAAAATGTCTTATGCAAAAAGGTAACAGTGTAGCATAACGCGCCACACATGCTGGCACCCAGCTTCAGAAGGTGATTGACATTTTACTAGTCTTGTTTCTTTAGTTTCTCCTTACTTTGGGAGCAAGGATGTATATTTTAAAGCAAATCACAGATTTCATATTTCATGTACACTTTCATATGATTCATCCAAAATCCAAATAAAATCTTTTTTTTTGTTTTTGTTTTTTTCAAAACAGGGTTTCTCTGTGTAGCCCTGGCTGTCCTGGAACTCACCCTGTAGACCAGGCTGGTCGAACTCACAGATACTGGCTTGCCTCTGCCTCCCAGAGTGCTGGGATTAAACGTGTGTGCCACCATGACCTGCTCAAATTAATTTGTTTTTACTGCTGGTGTTCAAAAGTTTTCAATTTCAGGACACTTCTAATTTCAACTGTGGAGAACAGAAATATTTATGTAGAAAGCCTATGCAAATCTACAAAACTGGAAAGCAAAACAAAACTCGGCTGAGGAGATAGCTCAGTGGGTAAAGGCTCCTGTTACCAAGCTTGATGGCCTGAGTTCCGTACCCAGGACCTACATGATGGAAAGAAAGAACCAACTCCCCAAAGTTGTCTTTTGACATCTACACGTGCATAGTAGTGCAGGTGATCCTCCTCCAGAGTAAACCACTATAAACAACAACATCGTGAATCAGAACACTTCTGGTTCTACACATTTTGGATAAAGAATACACTATACACATAAACACACACACATGCTTACTGTTTACAGACTTATGGAATGACTGCCAACTGTCTCATAGATGAAATTTTCATGTGCCTTATTTATTAACCAACAATTCATCTGTCTGCTTTTCCATTATTATCTCAAACCTGTCTTTTTAAAACTGGTAACTAAATCAAGAGCCAACCAAGTATACACAACTGTTGGATTATTTCCTAAGCTTCTCCAATGACTCTCCTCCTTCTTCAGTGCTGTTACTAAGAAACAAAAACTTATCCACATCCTGGATGTGGTTTTTTACATCCTGGGGTATTGGCATGTCTCTCTATCACTTATTTTGCTTTCTATAAAGGGACAGATGTTAAAATTGGATTAGATCTCAGTTCTTTGTTTTCTTTTTTTTTTCAGTGATACCTCATATGTAGTAGTGTATTACATGGAGGCGTATGTAAGGCTGTATATTAAGAATGCCCCATAGGTCCATGTGGTGTTGGCATGGTTGTGTCTCCATTACCCTTCCTGCTGAACCAGTGCACAGTCAGCTAGCTCCTGGCAGCATGAGGGGTGCACTAGGACAGTTCTTCTCAACCTGTGGGTCACAACCCCTTCTGGGGGTTATATAACATATATTTACATTATGTTTCATAACAGTGGCAAAATTACAATTATGAAGTAGCAACAAAATAATCTTATGGTTGGGGGTTACCACACATGAGGAACTGTGTTAAAGGGTTGCAGCATTAGGAAGGTTGAGACCTCACTAGAACTTGAAAAATGCAAGCATATAGGGCCCTGCCTTAGGTGGAGGAAATCAGAAGCTGTGAGTGGAGCCTTGCCAACACATTCCTTTGTATTTGAGGTGTAATATTTGTACATCTTTATGGAACTTGATGCATTTACATAGTACATAATAAAGGATAATAAAACACTTCCATCTCTAAGTTTTAATCATGTTAAATGCTTGAAATTTTACTCTTCTAGTCATTTTGAAATGCAGCACAGACTATTTTAACTAGTAGTTAGCTGCTGTGCTAAAGAAAAGCCGCTATTCTGCTGCTCTGTATTTGGTGCCACGTCCTCTGCCCTTCAGGTTTCCAGCCAAGACCAGCTTAGTAGTTTCCACAAATGAACGATACCATGGTCTTTTTCTTTCTGTCTGGCCTTTTCACTTAACATAATGATTCCCATAAAGATTCCATTGTCTTTATGACTGAATAGTATTCTAGTGTGTAAAGATCCCACAGTATCGTTGTCTGTTCATCCACCGAAGGGCGTTGGGACTGATGGAAATTTGTGAGTAGCACAATAAGAAATACAGGAGTGTAAGTATCTTCTGGTATAGTGACCTCTGCTTTGAATATATTACACCAAGTAGAGGACTTATATATGACTGTTTGATTATCTATCTCCCTTTTTGGTTTTTAATGGCTATGCATTGATATTGATATTAATTCTGGATATTACTCCACTGTTGGATGAAAAAATTGCAAGTGTTTTTTCCACCGTGTAGACTTTTTTTTTCCCTGTGTGAGAACTTCTTACATTATCATCCCAATTGTCTGTTTTCATTGTCTGCGCCTTTGGATCCTGTCATTAAAACCAAATCATTGTCTACATCACACCTGTGTACAGAAGCCTTCCTCCTGTTCCCTGACAGTGATTTTATAATCCAGTGTTTTATATGTAGGCCTCTGATCTGTTGTCAGTTAGAGGCCAGGATGTGGTGTCATTCTGCTGCCCACGTAGATCTAGTTTTTGCAGCACTTCTTACTTAAAAGACAGAGTTTCCTTTGTCTACCATTAGTGGATTCTTAGTATCTTTGTATCTGATCAGTTGGCAGTATTGATATGAATTAACTTCTGTATTTTATTTCATTTTGGGTTTTTTTTGTTTGTTTGTCTTTTTTTTTTTTTGGTTTGGTTTGGTTGTTTTTTGGGTTTGTTTTGGTTTTGGTTTTGGTTTTCTTTTTACAAGACAGGGTTTCTCTGTGTAGCCTTGTCTGTCCTGGACTTGCTTTGTAGACCAGGCTGGTGTCGAACTCACAGAGATCCACTTGCCTCCGCCTCCCTGAGTGCTGGGATTTCAGGCATGCACCAGCATGCCCAGCTTAACTTCTGGATTTTTGGTTCTATTGCATTTGTCTTTGTGTCTGCTTTTATGCTACTATCTTTATATTTAGATTACAGTAGCTTTGTAGTCTACATATGGGTTTTGTTTGCTTGTTTGTATTGAGAACAAAGCCTTATGTCACTTAGGCTAGCCTCACACTTGCTCTTTAACCAATATATCATAATTTTCATTGCAGAAAAGTCTCACTTCCTTGGTTAAATTTACTCTAAATATTTTATTTTTATGTACTTTTGTGAATGCATTGAATTCCTCAATTCCTTTCACTGTATGGCCTATGTTTGAAATCCCAGAGCACAAATAGATGAGGTGGGGGAATGCAAGTTTGATGCTAACCATGGTTATATACTGAGCTCAAGGGCAGCCAGGGCTGCACAGAGGAAGCCCAATTTTTGTATGCTTAATTCATATTTTTCGGCTTTACTAAATTTACATATCTATTCTAACAGTTTATTGATGGGAAATTTGGATTTTTCTATATATAAAATCATGTCATATGCAAATATGGATAACTTAAAGTCTTCTCTTCCAGCTTAGATATTCTAGTTTCTATTTCCTGGTACTCGTGCTAAAACTTTCCAGTACTGTATTGAATAGAAGTGGTGAAATCAGATACCTTTGTGGCTTACAACCTTATAGAGGAGATGTTTGCAGTTTCCTTGCTCAGTGTCATATAGGCTGTGAGTTTTACACACATAGCCTTTAGTATTTAAAGGGTCTTCTTCTTCTTCTTCTTCTTCTTCTTCTTCTTCTTCTTCTTCTTCTTCTTCTTCTTCTTCTTCTTCTTCTTCTTCTTCTTCTTCTTCTTCTTCTTCTTCTTCTTCTTCTTCTTCTTCTTCTTCTTCTTTTTCCGAGACAGGGTCTCTCTGTGTAGCCTTGGCTGTCCTGGACTCGCTTTGTAGACCAGGCTGGCCTCGAACTCACAGTGATCCGCCTGCCTCTGCCTCCTGAGTGCTGGGATTAAAGGCGTGAGCCACCACGCCCAGCTTTTCGGGTTTTCTTCTTAATATGACTTTTTAAGGTGTTTATTGAGTCTTACTGCATACTCTTTATCTATAGAGATGTAAATATACTACAGTCCTGAATCCCAGTGATGTGTCAGTGCTTACTGTTGTGTGTATGCTGAATCATCCTAGAACCCTACTTTGTCATGGAGTATGATCTTTTCCATGTTCCAGTAAATTCAGGCCACTAGGACTTCATTGACAATTTTTGCAGCTATGTTTATCCAAAATATGGGCCTATAATTTTCCTGATTTTCATAGCAGGGTAGTGGGAAAAGCTGGGCAAAGTTCCTTCCATTTCACTTTTTTGAATAGTTTTCAAAAAATTGGAATTAGTTCTTCTTTAAATGAATAGTACAATTCAGAAGTCAATTGTTTGGGTTCTCTTCCCCTCCTTTATTTGTTTGTTTTTATTTTTGTTTCTCTGTATGGCCCGGGCTGGCCTTGAACTCTAGTTGGCCTCAAACTGAGTCCTCCTGTCCCTCCCTCCTGTGTCCTGAAGTTATAAACAAACCACCATGTCTGCTTCTGTTTATTATTGACTTGGTTTTGGTGGTTTGTGTGTGCTCATGGGTTTATCCATTTCTTCTAGGCTTTCTAGTTATTTCAGTATGTGATTTGTTATGTTTTCTATGACCCTTTGTATTTCTGTGTTGTCTGTTGCATTATCTTTTTCACCTTTGGTTTTGTTTGGAAACCTCTCTCTCTCTCTCTCATTCTCTCTCCCTCTCTCTCTCTCATTCTCTCTCTCTCTCTGTCTCTGTCTCTGTCTTTTCTCTCTCTCTCTGTCTCTCTCTCCCTCTCTCTCTCTATCTCTCTATCTCTCTCTCTTCCTCTCTCTCTCTCTCCCCTCTCTGTCTCTCTCTCTCTGTCTCTGTCTCTCTCTCCCTCCCCCTCTCTCTCTCCCTCTCTCTCGTCTAGCTAGAAGTTGTCAATCTTGTTTTTTTCTGTTTTCCATCTTTTTCCTTAGTTTTGATTTTATTTCTTTCCTTCTAATTTTTGGTCTGTTTTGTTGTTTTTCTGAGTCCTTGAGGAACACTGCTGAATATTGGCTTTAGGCTTTATTTTCTGATGTATGGCGATATTAATATCCATGTCTCTGTAAGAACTGCTTTTGTTACATGACACTGTTTAGGGAGGTTCTTTTCACTTAACGCCAGAACATTTTTATTTTCCTTTTAATTTCTCCAGTTACTCACTAATTTATGTTGCTTAGTGTACACTTTTTTTGTTGTTGTTGTTTTGTTTTGTTTTTTGAGACAAGGTTTCTCTGTGTAGCCATGGCTGTCATGGAACTGGCTCTGTAGACCAGGCTGGCCTCAAACTCACAGAGCTCTGCCTGCCTCCGTCTCCCAAGTGCTGGGGAAAAAGGCGTTGTACCACCGCCACCTGGCTTTTGTACACTATTTTTTATGCTTTCCATTCTTATTGTTGTTACTGATTTATAGTTACCCCATTGTGCTCTGAGAAGATGGATGATGTTATTTCCATTCTGAAAGCATTATCAAGACTTGATTTAGGGGTAACTACTATATGAGTTATCCTAGAGAATGTTCCATGTGCTGGTGAGAAGGACGTAAACATCTGTAAGGTCCATTTGCTCTGTGTAAAATTCTCAGCCAGTACCTAGAAAGCACAGAATATTGTTGCCGTGTGTACTGACTAATATTATCATTCTAATAGAGTTAACAGTTGCTTTTCCTAATGGAGGGAATGCTTTTATAGCTACTCATTTTTACCCATGTAACCTGGGCCGGCTTTGTCATAACTGACTTGTGAACATAGCACTAACTTGTTTTCCTCATTCCATGCAGTCATTGCAATTCTGATGTTTCAAACTATAGCACATGTCTGATACACACCAAAATTTTAATGCTTTTCTATTTTCCACCAACTCTTGAAACCAACCAGATCTTGTGAAAGTCAGCTAGTGATTGAGTTATGTATACATTAAATGAAGGCTTTACATGGGAAGTATTTGATATCCTCTCTGACATACCCATGGAGTTCAATGGATGCAAGCACCCGCAGGTGGACAGCTATGTGATCAAAGTCATGCAGCTAGAATGACAAGGCAGTGTCTCAGGACATATGTATTAAGTTCTAAATGCCTGAAGTAGAATGTTGAAGTATGGTTGTAAGCATAAAAAATGCAAACACTGATTTATATTTATGGTATTTAATATTAGCAAGGTACCTTGCATGTTGAGGTTTGGAAGTGGGACATCTTCAGAGTTGGAAACATTGCTCTAGTACATCTAGTACATTTGAAAAGGAGAGTTGCTCTTCCTTCCTTTTTGTTCTCTCCCCTACCTCTCCCACCTTCCCTTCCTTTCTCCTCCCTAATTCAATCACAGGCATTCCATAGGTTTTGCAAATGAACGTGATCATTGTGTTATCTGTCACTAGATGGCGCTCATGAGCCTAACCGTGTACTTCTGTGTAATTCCTCTTCAGCTTTGAAGAGACTAATAAACAGAATTGGCAATTGGTTTTGAGTGACGGAATTATTAGCTTTGCCTTTAAAAAGTCAGTTGTCAAACTGCAAGAGTTTTTTGTTTTTGTTTTTGTTTTTTTTTTAGAGTCTTCATGGTGTTTTGTTTGTGTTTGTTTGCAAAAGCCCTTTGAAAGCATAATGTATTATCAGTTCTAAGTCTTTATAGTACTGAGAGTATTCTAAGTTTACTTTGTTAAATTAAGCTGGAGTCTTCTCTTCCAGAGCTTCAGTATTAGCAGCTCTTCCTTTCAGCCCATTCCAGGAAGAACAAGAGCCACTTTACAGTTTGCACTTTACATCTGCTGTTTTCAGTGTCACACAACACATATTTACATTTCCAACATTTTCTGGGGTGTGAGGTAGTGTAGAGGCCAGGGTGGGATTTTCTTTACTGTGGTTATCAAAGGGAAGGAGCTGGAAACTAGTAAGAGGTGATAATGCTGGGGGTGGCTTCCATCCAAACTGCCTCTGCTTAAGTTTGGGTGGGAATAGACGGGCAGTGGGAAGATGGCAAAGGAATGCTTTCCAGGCTCTAAGCAGGACATAGTTAACTCATTCAGTGATCCAGGCATGTGTGGGCAAGATATAACTTTTGTTTGTTTGGTTTTGTTTTTCTGACACAGCACGTGCCCTTACAGTCGGCCTCCTTTTGCCTATGGAAATTTTCCAAGTTCAATGCCAGGATGTCTTGGTTATTATGAAGACAGGTACCAAAAGCATGAGGCTATATTTTCAGCTTTAAACAGAGACTATCCTTTCAGAGACTACCCAGATGAGCACACACACAGTGAAGACTCTCGGAGCTGTGAGAGCATGGATGGGCCTCCTTACTACAACAGCCATGGCCACAGTGGGGAAGAGTACTTGAACCCCATGCCTTCCTTGGACATTGGAGCCCTGGAGAATGTCTTCACAGCCCCAGCATCAGCTCCCTCTGGCGTCCAGCAAGTCAATGTCACTGACAGCGACGAGGAGGAAGAAGAAAAAGTGCTCAGGAATTTATAATTTAAAACAAATATGGGCAGAAAATAAACATTTCTTAAAATATATTCTGGGTCAGTTGGTGTGAGAAAAAAAAAAGCCTAGAATGCTTTGCTGAGAGTTTTCAGCCATGATTTGAGGAGTGAGAACCAAATGTCATTCATGTCTTCCTAAGTTGTCATTAGTGACCCTGGACTCCTATGCCTCAGCATAGGGATCTTAAAATCTAAAGTAGTTACTTTCATGGCTGAAATGTGCACCAACATGGGATAGCATTACTTTATCTTGGAACATGCGAAATACAGAAAGCTCCCAGTGGCATATGAGGACACACATGTGAGTATACACCTGGCATGGAAAGTGTGATTAGCATTTTATCTCAGGGTACATTATTTTTATTTTTATGAAAATTCTTTGGTGTTTATATATTTATAGATGTTAGTTTTTATGTAACATTTTGAAAATATTTTGATAACTTGTAGACATGGACTAGAACTCAGTTGCTAAATTTATTTTACACTAATAACCAATTATAAGTTGAAAATGTATTTTTATGGCACCTAGGCAGTTCCTTCAGATATAGTCATTTCTGTTACTGAACATTTTATCATCATTTTAACTATCTTTCCCATTTGGTATGCATTGTTATATTGTTGTTGTAACTAAATAAATGGTGAAAATGCTCTTGTTAAATGTTTTCTGTTGAGAGAAGGAAGATGAGCACAGCGAGTGCTGGCCAGTTGTGTTAAGCTTTTCTTCCATGTGCAGGTATTTCTGCTTAACAACCAGTAGAGTGTTGCTGAATCCTGTTGGTTTGTGTATTAATTATGTGTCATTCCTGTGACAAAATATCTGAGATCAGCATTCCATCGTCAGGAGTGCACAGCGATAGGAACAGGAGGTGGCTGGTCTCACATTCTATCCGCGCTCAGGGAGTTGCAGATGCTGCTGCTACTAAACTTGCTTCTTCCTCTTTATCTTCGGAAACCCCAGTCCATGGGACGATGCACATTCTAGACCCGGTCAGGTCAACAGTTAGTGTAAGCCATCACAGTTTGCATGAGACTTGAAGTTGTACCACCAAAGATGAGCATGTATATTGTAATGCTATTTTGAGGGTCTGTATATGATAGAAACACTTCTCAAAGAGGGTACAGGGTTCACCTGCCCTGAAGACCATGGAGTTTACTTACAATCATGTAAACTTAACTCACAGTGAACACAACCAGAACACCACTTCTGATGTCACAGCTTGGTTAGCATTCATTTGTGAATAAAAAAAACCCCTTCAGAACAGAGTAAGGACCACCATAGTTGAGATCATTTTTAAAGGTATCTGCAAGTAATAAAGTGATTTGGTGGGAAATTACCACAAGTCGGGACCCTTCCCTCAGTGGTGTGTGTAAACTCTGGACACTGAAGTCTTCTTAAACTTTCAAAGTGTGGGCTTCCAGTTCCCTTACCAGCTTGCTACTAAAGCTACTGTTAGGGATGCATTTCAGCACCCTGAAGTTGTGTATACAATGTTTGCACTTCTATACTTTTTACTTTCAGGTTTGATATTATTTTCTGTGTGCTTGTTGTATGTGGGTGTGTGTGTGTGCGCCCATGCACACAGGCATGGAGTCCAGAGGATGGCATGGGTGTCTTCTCTGTCGCTGAGCCTGGAGCACACTGTTCTGATAGATCCATCTGCTTCCGCCTCGCCTATTCTGGCTTACAGATGTTTACCACTGCACCTGGCTTTTTCATAGATGCTGAGGGTCTGAACTCAGGTCTTCCAGTTTGCAGAGCAAGCCCTTCCATCGCTGAGCCATCTCCCCAGCCCCCAAGTTTGATATTCTTAAATTGCTCAGTACAGGTAATTTTGATGTAAAGAACAATCCTGAATTATTTTGATGATCCAAATATGTCATTTTGTGAACTACAGGAACATTGTTTACATATTTAATATCTGTTATACAGTTAATGTCTAAGGAGGAATCTATACAACAGCTTGACCTGTCTCGTCGCATCTCATTTAAAAGGCTTTCATCATAGACCTTATCTTACAGACGGATTGGTTGAGGAAATCACCGTGTAAAACAGCAGAAAGGTAAAAGTCAGAGTTTACCATTTTCTAGTTATTTCTTTTCACCTCTAATGTCTTCCACAGTTGTTTTTTAAAAGAATTATTACTAAGTGTGGCTATGCTTGTGTGTATGCCATTGTGAGCCATGAGGAGCGTGTAAGATCTTAAGAATATGGAGTTACAAGAGGTGGTGAGCCACCTGACGTGGGTCCTCTGGCAGAGCAGCCATCCCTGCAGCCCCTTCGACAGCTGTTCAGCAAATCACCTGTCCTCCATCCTGCCATCAGCGGTCAGGAGCTCAGGTTGTTCATAGATCCACAGTGTATGTTGATTTAGAAACCTGCTTATTTCTTACTTAAGGAAGACCAACCACAGGTAACCACGCATGCCCACAAAGTGCCCATACCTGTTCACTTACAAGGTTTCAAACCGCTGACTAGAGATCTGCAGATTAAACAACACCTCCCCTGACACACACACACACACACACACACACACACACACACACACACACACACACACACACACGCATCTTGTTCTCATCAGCATAGAGAATCTCAATGCTCCAAGACACCAGTGATTTCTAAGGATCTCATTGTCTTGTCTGCTCTTATATTAAGTTGCAGTTTGTGGAATTTGTTACGTGAATTGTCTCCTTTCAGAGTATTGTAATGTCAGTAGCCTTCAAATGTCACTCAAAGTGTTCCATATTCTAGGCATAACTGCTCTCAGCATTCGCAAGCTAAAAAGCAGTTTTACTGCAAAGAGATGGGAAATAGTGCCTTGATGAGAAGCGAGTTAGAAAGGGGAGAGCAGTGTTTCTCCATGTGTCCTAATGAGACTGAATGTAGTCAGACAGCTTTGGAAGCTGGTGCCGTGCCCCACATTGAGGAGAACAATGTCCATCATCATCATCATCTCACAAAAGTCTACTCTCGGGCTGTCACACTTGCCCTGCTCGACACTCCTCCTTTTGGTTTTAGCAATACCTACTGACATCACCTTGTACATACTTTGAATAATGCTGGCAAACGATGATGGCTTGTTTGTGAACCTCACACATGGCTTTCCACATTCGTTACCTTAAGTGCTTTGCTAAACAGAAGCAGCATCTAAATAGTCTTAAAAGATTAAAGAATTGAAAGTTGTAATTGTAATCCATTGCTGGCTATTAAGTTGGCTTTTTAATGAATGATGACAGTGTATTCAAGAATTTTATAGAGGCAAATGTGTTTTTTACTGTCAACCAGCTGTCAGGAGAGTTCTACTGGGCTAAAAGTCAGAGCTACATTTTACATGTTTAAGAAAAATGTATTAAGTAAATTCACTCTACAAAATGGTTTCTTAAGGACGTTTTCATGCACTTTGACCATATTCACACACTACCCTTTCCTCCCTCTTTTCTCAAATCAGATCTCCTTTCTCTTCCTTGAAAGTCCCTCCTCTCATTTTCATTCTTGCCCTCCCACCCGGGGTGTGTGTGTGTGTGTGTGTGTGTGTGTGTGTGTGTGTGAGTGTGAGAGAGAGAGAGAGAGAGAGAGAGAGAGAGAGAGAGAGAGAGAGAGAGACAGAGACAGAGACAGAGACAGACAGACAGAGACAGACAGAGACAGAGAGACGACAGAGACAGAAGACAGAGAGGAAGAGAGCAGAGAAAATCTAGGTTCCACACACAATAGAAAACATTTGTTTCTGTCTCTGACTCTGGCTTATTTTGCTCAATGCAGCACTTTCCCTTCGTCCTACAGATGACTCACTTTCATTCATTTTTACATCTGAATAAAACTTTATTGTGGGGCTATTGAGACAGCACTGAGGTCAGAAGGCTTGCCTCGGAGCCTAAAGATCAGAGTTCCAGCCCTGGGTCCATGTGGTTGTGGACACCTGGTCAGAATCGGTATCTCACGTCTTATGACTCAGGCAGCTATAAACTGTGGCTCTCTCTCTAGGTGGCTCTGAGAGCACAAAATGACCCCAGCCTGTTAAAAGTACAGAATCGATCTCTCTTCTATCTGAGCATGGTAAGCCTGCATGTTTATAGTGGTAAACTGTATTTTTTTGTCTTTGTTTTTATAGACAGCCCTGGCTGCCCTGGAACTCACTGTGTAGACCAGGTAGACCTCGAACTCACAGAGATCAGCCTGCTCTGCCTCCAAAGTACAGGAATTAAAGGCCTGCACCACCACCACCACCCAGCTTAATCTGAATTTCTGATAAGCGTATTTAGCACTTCTAACTTGCACCTGTCATTGACACTGCACCATTTGAACAACATTTAAAATCCATCAAGCACATTAAAGCTTGTATTTAGACAACAGAAAAAAAAAAAAGGCTTCAGTCTACCCTATTATTTTTATTTTATAACATTCTCCTAATTGCACTGAGAATTCTCCATGTTATCTCTCATTCTGAAAAAAAAAAAAAAAAAGAATTTTTTTCTGTGTGCTGGGGTATAAGGTTGGAATTGGGTGGAAGTTACTGTTGATATGGAAATTGAGTATCTAGGGCAGATAGAGTTGTCCCAGGTGCAGTTTGGATCACAGCATTAAGGGTGGTGAGCAGATATGGTGCAAGCCCACCCCAGTCCCTCATGGCCATGGGTTGTATCTGCCCTGCCCAATCCCACATCATTCCTCAGGTCTCCTTTACACATATCCCAGCTGTCACCAGTGACTGAAGTCCTTTCCTGTTTTGGTAACAGAACCCTAACTTTTTTTTTTCTTTTGGTTTTTCAAGACAAGGTTTCTCTGTGTATCCTTGGTTGTCCTAGACTCGCTTTGTAGACCAGTCTGGCCTAGAACTCATAGTGATCCACCTGCCTGTGCCTCCCCTGTGCTGGAATTAAAGGCGTGCGCCACCAGGCCTGGCTCAAAAAATATTTTTTCAAATCATTTCCCTCTGTAATTCTTGTTTCCTTGATATTTTTCTCCACTAACTCCCACTACCAAAAGTTCTAAAAGAATAGAAACACTACAATTCTTGTTTGACTGTGTTGTCTCTAAGGCCTGCCATGGTACCTGAAGCACAGGGTATACTCCACAGGTAACTCATGAGTCGGTCACTAGAAGCCACACTTTACTGAGCACTCACCATGCTGCCCTTGCTGATATTTATGTAATACTATCACCCAGTTCTCCTGGCAGGTTTCTCCATAGGTCATTATTTGCTGTGATCTTTATCTGGCCAACTGAAAGACAGAGGCTTTAGAGATAACATTAGTCCAAGGTGTTCATTCATTCATTCATTTTTTCCCTCTTCTTTCATTTCTTCATTCTTTTTCTTCTTTTTTGGGAGGGTTTGTTTTTTTGAGACAGGCAGGGTTTCTCTGTGTAGCCTTGGCTGTTCTGGACTTGCTTTGTAGACCAGGCTGCCCTCAAACTCAGATCCAGCTGCTTCTACCTCCCATGTGTGCCAGCACACTTTTTCCTTTTATTGGATCGTTTCAGCTTTGTTTTCAGGTTTAGTAGTGTTGTTGTTTCTGCTGATGCTTAATATGGCCTGTGAAAGCATTTTAACTGTAGTTTTTATTTGGGTCATTGAGTTCCTTATGACAGGTACATAGCTATTCCCACTTGACATATTTCTGGTCATGGAGCCTACTGATGGGCTCGAGCCACCTGGCATTTCTACCATACGCTTTGTAGGAAGTAAGACTTCTGAACTATCCCAGGAACTGTAAAACCTCAGCTCCTTCCCAGAGATAAGCCATTCTGGTTTGAAGGAGAAGGAAGAGGGATAAAACACTGCTTGTTCCTTCCTAGATGGATTGAGCCCTTTGACGTAGTGATGCTTCCCACTGGAAGAATGCACAATTTCTAACACCCCATATCTACTGTGATAGTCCAGAGTGCTAATGAATCTAGAATCATCTCTTGGTTGCAAAGTGTCTTCCTAAGAAAATAGGACCATGCAGATGACTCTAAGGAGATGAGTAGAGTTGGCCAAAAGAGGTACAAGACTGATACCCCAGTCTTCGGCAGGATTGTTCCTGCAACAAATAGGCAGTGCTCTAGTAGACCTCATGTAGATAAGCATGCTGAATGAAAACAAAGACAGTGAAAGGGATTAGTGATTAAAGACCCTAAATCCTGGCACAGAGAGGAACCCTGGAGTCAGCCCTTCTAACAGCCTGGCTTTGTTTAGCTTATCAAACCTGAACAGAGCAGATGTCCTAGCATCCACCCACTCCACTACAAACAAGCCTGAACAAGCCCAGCACTGTCCGTCAGTCATCTGGGCATTTTGACAGTTGAGTCCTGGGCACCAGCCAAATGTAAATCAAGACCTCCAAGACATCATGCGTTAGCCACTCGTGAGGTCAGTGTCCCAACTTCTAAAAGCACAAAGGGCCATTTAAGTGGGAAAGTCCCACTAAATCCTGCTGAAACACAACAGCCAACATTTGGGTCATCTTTCTGTACAGTGTCTTGGTTTGGAAGGCACAGCTGTTGCCCAGACCCTTGAATACAGCCTGCTATTCTCTGTGGAAGCTGTGACATTAGCATAATTAATTTGAGATGCAGTCAATCCCTTTAGCTTCTCCCTTCTTCCAAATAGCCTCTAGAGCCCATTGCTGACTTTTGCCATAGAATCCATGTTTGCGTGTCAGTGGGGAAGATTGAGTATTGACTGAATGTGACATATGACTTTGGGGATAGTGTCAGCCCTTTGCAGACCTGAGACCATTGACTCAAGATGCAAGTTGACTCTGTATCATACTGGAAATCCCAATATTCTTTTTTTTTTTTTTTTTTTTTTTTTTTTTTTTTTTGTAGTGGGGGTAACTTAAAAGCAAACACACACACATCTCTGATCCAACTCCCCGAAGTGTGGCTTTCAGAGAATTCCTCGAAACTTGAGACACGAATCAGGGACAAAGGCAAGATTAGGTTTATGTCTCCTCCAACAGCTGTAGCTTTCAAACTGTCTTAAGGTTGAAGAAGCTGAATTAACAGCTGTGGGTTTATTTCTTGGTTTTGGCATGAGAGGCAATGGATGTAAATACAGTTGGCTGTGGTGAATTTTCTTCTGTTTAAAAAAAAAAGATTTTATGTGCATGAGTGTTTTGCCTGCACATATGCCTGGGCACTGTATGCATGCCTGATGCCTGTAGAGGTCTAATGAGGGTGTCAGATCCCCAGGAACTGGAGTTACAGATGGTTGTGAGCCATCAGGTGAGGGCTGAGATCCAACCCCATGTCCTCTGTAAGGGCAGCAAGTGCTTTTAACAACTGAGCAATATTTAGGCCTCAATTAGTAAATTTTAAATTACTTGGAATTTTAAATTGTCTTCGAAGCTAGGGCGTATGGTAGGAACTGGGTGATCTAGTGTAATTATGCCAGAACTGAAAGTATGAAATGGTGTCCTTAACGCCTATGACTTTCAAAGCAGAAGCTAACACTTACTTAAAGAAGCTACAGACACATAAGACTGTAAGGAAACTTACAGTTTTCTCTTCTACTTATGGGGGGAACTGCATGGCTCTCTGATGTTGCTTCTCAGTGTTAGATCCACAGAAGACATAACTGGTCCTTACCAGTTCTCACCTCCTATCAGACTTCCTTTCAGTTTGCAGAGGTGGCCCTGATAGTTCCTGAGATGTGGAGCTGTTCTCAGGGTGAAAGTAATCTTCTAACTCTCACTTAGCCTAATGTGCATTTAGGTGGAAACTCAGGAGTTTGAAGTGGGAAGAACTCTTAGAAATGTCAAGTGAAAGTTCAGACAGTTGTGACATGCATGCCTTTTTCCCCAGCACTTGGGTGGCAGAGGCAGGTGGCTCTCTCTGAGTTCAAGGCCAGCCTGGTCCAGGACAGCCAAGGCTACACAGAAAAACCCTGTCCCCCCCCCCCAAAAAAAAAGAGAGAGAGAGAAGAAAGAAAAACAAAAGCACTGCAGATTCACCTACTTTCAATATTTTGCTTCTGTTTTTTCATATCGAAATAATAGTCTGTAGAAATAAAAATAAGTGAACTAAAAAGGCCCTCTCAAAAGTTGCACTTAGGGGCTAGAGAAATGGCTCAGAGGTTAAGAGCACTGTCTTCTCTCCCAGAGGTCCTGAGTTCAATTCCCAGCAATCACGTGGTGGCTCACAACCATCTATAATGTGATCTAATGCCCTCTTCTGGCCTGCAGGTGTACATGCAGAACATGTATACATTATAAATAATATACATAATAAATACATTTTTGAATGAATACTTTTTTCCTCTTTGATTATTTTTATTTAATTAATTTATTCATATTATAACTCAATTGTTTTTCCCTCACTTGTATCCTTCTGTTTCTCCCTCCCTCCCTCTTTTACCCTATTCCCCTCCCCTAGGTCTGTGTCTGAAGGGAACTTTCTTCCTCACCATATGGTCACAGCTTATCAAGTCTCATCTTGGTAGCCTGCTTACCCTTCCTCTGAGTGCCACCAGGCCTCCCCACCAAGGGGAAGTGATCAAATATGGGGCACCAGAATTCATGTCAGAGTCAGTCCCCTCCACACAACTGTGGAGAACATCTTGTCCATTGGCTAGATCTGAGTAGGGGTTCAATGTTTACTGCATGTATTGTCCTTGGTTGATGCAGTAGTTTGAGCAGAACCCCCTGTGTTGGGGGATGGTCTGATGTGTTTTGATGTGAATTACTGCTTTCTGTCTGACCCAACTTTTGCTTAATAAAAAACCATCCCACCTGGGCAGGGCAGAAGATAGGTGAGGCTAGGAGAGAGAGGAATTCTGGGAAGAAGAGGAGGAGAAAGGAGAGAGCCCTAAAGTAAAAAGATGAAGGCCACCATGGGTTAGCTGGAGGAGAAGCACATGGCCGGCGTGTATGGAGAATCCAGCCCAGATGAAGAACATTAACAAGTATTTGAGATCATGTATGGGAGGTAGCTTGATAGAAGTTATTAGAAACAGATGGCATGGGATTGAGACAGAGATCCCATGCCTGTCCCACTGTGGGAGGTAGTTTAGAGAATTGATATCTGCTCTGCTCCAGGTTAACTAAGGCTATTTTAAAATATAACAAGTGTCTGTGTCTTGATTGATTGCTAGCCTGGCCTACAGATAATACTGATAATACAGATAATTTTAAAAACAATACCACTGGGTCCAGATCCACCTGTCATGATGTTCTTCTTGTAGGCTTCTAGGACTCTCTGGATCCTTCTATTAAAAATATGGAACCTTCATGAATTTGTGTGTCATCCTTGCACAGGGGCCATGCTAATCTTCTCTGTGTCATTCCAGTTTTAGTATATGTGCTGCTGAAGCAAGCACAAATAGATCCTTTTTTAAAAAAAATGACTTTGTTTTTGTTGTTGTTGTGTTTTGGTTTGGTTTGGTTTTGGTTTTTCAAGACAGGGTTTCTCTGTCTAGCCTTGGATGTCCTGGACTCACTTGTAGACCAGAATACATTTTATTTTAAAGTTACACTTAAAATCATTGTTAAGCAACAGTCTATGGACATTTTCTATATGTGTGTATATAGTTATCTCAGTGTCTGTGCTTTTATATGGGAAAAACATTAGGCTTCCTTTTTAGAGTTTCTGGTAATGATAAATCCTTAGTGAAAACAATACTTCAGGCCATGGCCTTAGAATGAACCCACGCTGTAGCTATGGTTTTTGTGATCTGCTCTGTGCAAAGACACATTAGGTGTAATATCTGCATTACATGTAACTTCCACTCTTGGGTATTTAGACTCTTTCTTTCTTCCTTTCTTTCTTTCTTTCTTTCTTTCTTTCTTTCTTTCTTTCTTTCTTTCTTTCTTTCTTTCTTTCTTTTTTTAAGACTCTGAATAAAAACATCCAGGATAAATGATGAGTTTGTATTTTTAAGAAATTTTCAAGAGGGAATCTAGGTCAAAAGGAAAAAGCATTTCAAAAACCCTTGAAGGGCTGGATGTGTAGCTCAGGGGGAGACTATATACTTAGTATGTTCAAGGACATGACTTCAATTCTCAACACACACACACACACACACACACACACACACACAGACACAGAGAGAGAGACAGAGACAGAGACAGAGACAGAGACAGAGACAGAGACAGAGACAGATTAACAAATTGGTACTCAAGAAAGCCCAAAACAGGAGACTAGTGTTGTGTGAAAACTAAAAGGCATGTGCTTTTAAAAATATTTTCTTTTTCTGGGCACAGTGGTGCATACCTGTAATCCCAGCACTCTGGGAGGTAGAAGCAGGCAACGCTCTGTGAGTTCCAGGCCAGCCTGATCTACAAAGCAAGTCCAGAGCAGCCAAGGCTACACATAGAAGCCCTGTCTTGAAACAAAACAAAAAGATATTTTATTTTTAATTACATGTATAAGTGCCTGTCTGTAGGGGTATGTGCACGTGGATGCAAGTATCCTCAAAGGCCAGAAGAGGGCGTTAAACCTCCTGGAGCTGGAGTTAGAGGTGGTTATGAGCTGCCTGACATGGATTAAAACAAAACTGGTCCTCTGAGAAACCGGTACACACACTTAGCCACTGAACCATTTCTCCGATTCCTAAAAGACATTATTTTCAGTTTTTTCTCTAACACAGGCCATCACCAAGTCTGTTCTCTTATCCCCAGTGTTTGTGCTTGAATGTTTTTACGTTAGAATGACATTCTCAAAAAATGCATTTCCCATCATCCCTGTGTACTGGACACATACTAGCAATGAGGAATTAACCGCTGCTGAAATTTTGCTAAGTGGCAACACCAGGCATTCACTTGAAGGACCCACAACTGCCCATTCTGTACGGGAAGTTCAGGGAGGTTGCGGGACCTCCTCAGAGAGCCACATAGGGCTGGAACAGAGCTGAATCTGGCAAGAACTTGCCGCTTACTAACTCCTTTGGCATGCTGCTTCTGTACAAATAAATGTCTCTGTGTAGGTTCACTTACTGGGTATTTTCCTCTGATAGAACATACAGAGGCAGCTCTGAAAGAGGAGTCTATAAAAGTGGATGCAATTGAGTTCTCCCAGTCAGCCCCTGACTCGAATGGTCCCCAAAGAATCTTAGCAATGTTAGGGGGGGCGTTTGAGGGTTTGAGGGTCTGACCTGAGGTAGCATTTTTATGGAGGCTTTCTGCAGACTGGGAATGCTCAGAGAAGCTTGAATTGTCCCTTATAAAAATACAGCCCTCTAAGATTGTCATTGGCATTTCCTTTTTATAGAGTTTGGTGCTAAGAATAGCTCCGGACTCCTCAACCAGCCTTCCAGCTTTTTAAAAGAACAGTACTCAATGAAAATATCTGAAAGTCGTTTGGGTTACTCTAGCCTGTTTCCTGTGGGTAGCCTGAAGGAAGGTGTGAAAGGCTCAGGCCTGTTTCTCTCACCCCACACATGCCCCAGCCCACCCCCAAGCACACACCATAGTCACTAGGCTGAGAGAATGGATTCCTAAGGGAGGAACGTAGGGATGTGAGGAGCGGGTGGCTGGGAGGGTTGTTGTGCTCAGAATGGAGTCAGATCATCCACCCTCAGTCCAGGCCACTCTCTCCATTGTGTGCCCTCCTCCAGCCACCCAATCCAGCTCTCTGTTCTTAGTATAGCTCATGGATTGCTAAACATTAAGAGGTCAAAAAAGTTTTGGCATTGTGTTCCTAGCCCCGTCATTACTAACTTCCATGTTTCTTACACATGCTTGCCTTCACTTCTTCCTACTTTGTTGCCAGTAGATCAGAGTACCATGATCCAAGGTACTTTTTGTGTTTGTGGAACTTTCCTCCCCCAATTAATTTTTTTAATGTCGGCATACAAAATAATGGATTTCATCTTGGCATCTTCTTATGCATGTCACTATACTTTATTCTCATTTGTTCCCCTTTTTCATTGTCATCTCCTCCCACCCCCTTTTCCACACCCCTGGCTGGTTTCCTTTCCCCACTAGTTAGTTCCCCGGCTTCTGAGTTCTCATCACATGTTTCTAGCAGTACCTCTTTTTCTCACCTCTTTCTCCTCTCTCATGATCCCTTTTAGTTTCATGACCTACACACGTGTGCATGCATATATATAGAGTGAGAGAGCAAGAGAGCAAGTGAGAGAGCATGAGTGAGAGAGAGAGAGAGAGAGAGGAGAGAAAGTGAGAGCAAGAGAGAAAGAGCGCAAGTGTGTGTGTGTGTGTGTGTGTGTGTGTGTGAGAGAGAGAGAGAGAGAGAGAGAGAGAGAGAGAGAGAGAGAGAGAGTGTTATATATGAGACAAAATATAAAATGTGTGTCTTCTGAGTCTGGCTTCCTTCATTTAATCGTGATTTCCAGTTCTGTCCATTTTGAGAATGGCTCCAGAGGCCCATTTGAAAACTTGGTCCCCAGTTGGTAAAACTGTTTGGGAAGGAGTGGGAGGTGAGGCCTTGTTGTAGGAGGTGTGTCATTGGGGTGAGCTTTGAGGTTCAAAAGCTTTACATCATTCCCTCATTTCCAGTGTTCGTTCTCTCTCTCTCTCTTTCTCTCTCTCTCTCTCTCTCTCTCTCTCTCTCTGTGTGTGTGTGTGTGTGTGTGTGTGTGCGCGCGCGCGCACGCACCCTCAGCTGTGCCTGCCACCATGCCTTTGCCCAGCCATCACGGACTCTAGTCTTCCAGAGTGTAACTCAAGTAAATACTTCCTTTTTTTTAATAGATTATCTTGGTCATTGTCATTTAGCACACCAATAGAAATGTAAGTAAGAAAATTACCTACATACAGACACACAGAGAGACATATAGATGGCACATATAAGAGAAAATATTTGCCTTCTGAGTCTGGCTCATTTTATTTAACATGATTTCAGGCTCCATCCATTTTCCACCTAATGATTTCCTTTTCTTGCACAGAAGATAATTCTATCATGTCTGGGTTCCATATTTTCTTATCTACTCATCTGTTGATTAGCTCTAGGCTGGTTTCCAGGATAATTTTTAAAGTATAATTTACATGTTTAACATGCACGCATTTTAAGTGTACATACAACAATTTAGAAAGCATACAGACAACGTGATAAAAGTTGACAATGTGTATCTAACTATCAAAACAATGACGATTTAAAACATTTGCAAGAAAATCTCTACCCTCTCACCAGCCTTCTTGCTCATCGCAGCCCCGGGAAAACCTTGATCTTCCTCTGTCAGTACAGCTTGATTGCCTTTTCCAAAGCACACAGGTGACCGTACAGTATATGGCCCCTTGTTTCTCGCCTCTTTTCACTCAATGTGAAGAAAGACACAGGCAGTGATGGAATGTGGAGAGCTGAACCTCACTGCTGAGATCTGCCACGATGTAGTGAACTGCTGTCTGCCCAGTCATTGAGTTACAGCCAGCTTCACTTTATCACCACCAATATAGTTGTGATGTATATTTAGTCATAAATTGGGGGCGGGGACAGATGCATTCATATCTTATGGGCAGATACCTAGACACTGAATTGCTGGGCTATGGGGTAAGTGCTGACAAATGCCAGGCTGCCTTCCAACATGTATCATCCCAAGTGCCACAGAGCTGCTTCTCGTGGTGTTCTAAGGGCATTTCCCTGGTAACCATTCATGTTGAACACCTTTTCCTGTTTTTTTGATCTGCCTCTTTCTCCTCCAGTCTAATTTCCTCTTACATGTGTTTGGAACAAGACTCTTCATTTCCATACCAAACATTTCATTGGACTGTAGCTCACTTTCATGGTGTTTAATAACATCTTCCAAAGTTAAAGAAATTCTTTTTCTTTTGATGACGTATAGCGTCAATTTTCTCTCTTACAGTTTAGGTTTCCCTGTCTGTACATAAACCCTTTGCTTACCTCATGCTGGGAATTTATTTTGTAATTTCTCAGCAACTAATAATTTTTTCCCCCAGCACTATGGATCCAACTTAAGGCCTCATGCACGAAAGGCAAGTGTTAGGACCACTGAGCTATGTTCTCGGCCCTCAAGAGTTTGTCTAGATTGTTCATAGTTTTAACTTTTATGTGATCTTTATTTATCTCAAGTTAATTTTTGCATACAGTATGAGTCAGAAGTCTATGTTCAGCGCTCAGTTGTTTTCAGCATGAGTTACTGGAGGCCAGTCTTTCCTTCTTGACTTCCCTTGGCATTTCTGTCCTCTAGCAACTCCCCATCCGGGTATGGATTTACTTCTCTGTATGCTCCTCACTGTATGCACCCATGGCCTTGGGTGAGGACTTGCTATCTCTGAGACTCCATCTCTTTATCTATTGGAAGGTACAATAATAGCATCTTGTTCTAAGGTACACTCCTTCTCCTTGAAAAGATGGCCACAGTCGAAGCTTCGCCTCAGCATTTGGGGTAGGCAGCCCTCAATATCTCTACCTTATTCTTCCCAATTTGAATGCTGACGTCACTGATATTTACAAAGCAACTTTCCATCTACAAAGCACTTCCAACTCTATTATTGGATACAGTCTTACTGCATTCTTCCACCGAAAGCCGTTTGATCCCCAAGATCAGGCATCCGAAGTAGTCGCTCTTTCACTTGATCTGCGGCTTGGTGGTTAGGGGTGAGCTGGACAGTCCTGAAGGCAGAGGTGGAGCTTTGCCTTCCTTGCATTCCTTCTCCATGCCCAGGCCCTCAGTGGTAGCATGGCCTCATTTCGGCAACTAAGAATTTACTTTCATTCCTTTAAACATTAGGCATATTCCTACTCTTTCCTTTTCCTCCACAGAAATCCCTTTGGTCCTAAATGAGTTGCACAGTGCGCCCACCCAAGTGCTTGGCTTTCTTCTACCCTCCCCATGTTTCCCACACCCTCTGAGCCATTATGTCCCAAATTATACCAGCACTCTGAACCAAAGATCTTTGGGTTGCATAAAGTAGAAACTCTTAACTCATAGTGGGGTTGCGGGGGCTGGAGGGGGTGCTGGAAGGGGAGCAGTGTTTATTGAAAAGCTATGGGGTAGAAGATTTCACACAATGAAGGGTGGTGGTACACGGAGGCTGGTAGGGTGCGTAATTAGAGCTGGGGTACCTGTGGAGGGCTTCATATACAAATGACATTTGAACCGAAGTCTGGCTGCTTTTGGAAAGGAAGTAGCATGAAAAGTCCTCTTCCAGTAGATGGACACATGGTACTTATGGGAAGCCCCAGCTTGCTCTTCCCAGCTGTATTGTGCATATGAATCTGATCTTAGATTTCTGAAGGAGCAGTTTCTGGTTTCTTTAAAAACTCAGTTGTGGCCGGGCATGATTGCGCATACCTTAAAACCCAGCACTCGGGAGATAGAGGCAGGTGGATCGCTGTGAGTTCGAGGTCAGCCTGGTCAACAAAGCAAGTCCAGGACAGCCAAGGCTACACAGAGAAACTCTGTCTCGAAAAACCAAACCAACCAAACAAAAACAAACAAAACCCCCTCAGTTGTGTCATGTGATGTTTTTTCTGGAAGCTGTCTTGTAAGAGGGCATGTGATGTTTTGGTGAAAACAGACACGCATCATGTTTAGCAAGAATATAAATAGAACCCCACAGAAACTCTTTGCCTTGGCACACCATGCAATGTTTTGCTGCTCTTCTCTGGTCTTCACTTTGTAGAGAGAAACATTCCAGAGAACTTCTCGTGGTACTCCGGGCTGCTGCTGGCTGCTTCTACTGACTTGTGCCAATTCGGTGGACCCTTGCTGTTTCTGCCAGATACTGATTTGTGTTGCTGTTTGGTGTTTGCTATCGGACTGGACTGCTGGTATCTTGACAATGAAGAGTGGAATTGCCCCAAGGAGCTACTTCTAAACAGGTCCAACACCCCTTTTCCTATTAACCTT
The DNA here is from genome assembly GCF_903995435.1 of Acomys russatus. NCBI lineage: Eukaryota > Metazoa > Chordata > Mammalia > Rodentia > Muridae > Acomys > Acomys russatus. The sequence continues at coordinate 27,916,806 of NC_067161.1, forward strand.
CTCTCTCCCCTACCTCTGGCTGTGGATTAGAAGAGAAGTAGAAGCATGTCAGACTCTAAATAAAGTAGGTTTTGGAAAATCTAAGCCTATAGATTTCTTTATGTTGCATTAGAACAAAACATAAGATCTGTCTGTATCAGCAGCATCAGCACCACCTCCCCCACTGTCCTTGGAACCCTGAATGTGCCACAGCCAGTGATGGATTCTTCCCACATAATCCTGAAAACCCCTTTGAAATTTTATAGCTTAGGAATTCAAGGCCCAGGGAGGTGTGTGTTTTTGACCATAGTAATTACTCAAAGGGCGCAAGGGAGAGATAGGAATCCAACCCAAGGCTGCCTGATCCTAATTTTCCTTAATGTAAAACCTCTCTAAAACACAGTGCTAACTCTATTTGCTAATTGAAAAGGTACCCATGTGCCCAGGGTTGAAAATTTTCCTATAGATACTTCCATTAGACTCTAATTGCCGTCTTGAAATGAAGATCACTAATGATGACTTCATCCATTGTGAAGGATTCTGGCTTTTTGAAAAAGGCAGAAAATCATTTTTTTCCTTTACAAGCTCTAAATGGGATCTTTAACCTTGAACCTTCCAAGAACGCTGACAATGGGACGATGTCATTGCTCAACCTTGGTGCATACTGTAGCTCATCTTCAAGCAAAGTGTTCTTGTTTTGTTTTCCTTGGCTTGTTTCTGAATACAGAGATCTTTGATTATAGAGAACGCAAAGGAAGGGCCGTGTGCTTGCTACTGATCACTATGCTTCAGGAGTGAGAAGATAATCGTGGGTTACAGTGATTTCTGGGGCACTGCCTGGGGCCAGGTGAACCCTCAAGATGATCACAGCGCCAGCTTTTCTCTCTGTGCTTTCTACTATTCCTAGTTTTAAAGCCCTGTTTCTACTAAGAGGAAAGCACTACTTCATCCTATACATTTGCGCTCTCTTTTGAGTTGGATTTTTTTTTTTCTTGATCTATCAGAAAAAGCCCTCTCATTTCTAGTCTCTGAATGATGGTCCTCATAGGGCACCGAACTTACTCAGCCTACAAAGGGATGTGGAAAGTGGCCCTGGCCCCCGGGGAAGTGGCATGACTCATTTAAATGCCATGCACCAGGCTGCACCCACTGTTGCATTAGATGACAACATGACCTCCTCCTCCTCCTCTCTCCCCGGCATCTGCTGCCACTTCTGCTTTGTCAGTCTGCTCAACTTACAGGCTCATAAATATGGGTCAGAATTAGCTGCTAATAGAAACTGAAACCATTTGAATCCTTGTTTGATGGCTCCATCTATTTTTTTCAGTAAATATGCATTTCATCATCATAATGGCAGTAATAGCTTAGGCTCATTGTGGGGAAAGCATTGTGCCAGATGCCAAGGCCGGTAATAGTAAGGTCATGTGGTCATGGCTGCCTCAAACACAAAGTTAATAGTTGAGATCAGTGGAGTGATATGGGCTTGAAAGCAATTCAGAAAAATAACTTGAGCTAGCTCCCTAGCTCTATTGAGCATCGTGGTGAAGAACAGTGAAAACATACTGGTTTAGTGGAAGGGATGGCAAATCTCAGTTCCTTTCTCTTTACAGTTCCTAGAGTGTTGTGAAATCTAGTATATGAGAGAGCATATACTATCACTAGTGTTCTGATGGACCTGGGCAAGCACAGTCATTTTCTGAAGAAGCACAGGTAACCAGGTGCCCTGTTCTTTACTCCTTTTTGGTTTCCTCATTATTCTCAGAGTGAAAAACCATCACCAGGCCAAGCTAGGCATCATGGCGCACACCTTTAATCCCAGCACTCAGGAGGCAGAAGCAGGTGGATCACTGTGAGTTCAAGGCCAGCCTGGTCTACAAAGCGAGTCCAAGACAGCCAAGGCTACACAGAGAAATGCTGCCTAAAAACAAAACAAAACAAAACCAAAAAGCAAAAAACAAACAAACATAAAGAAAGAAAAACCATTGCCTTTGCTTACACAGAAATCTCTCCTTGATTGGGCAGGTGATGATACATGCCTTTAGTCCCAGTATTCAGCAGGCAGAGGCAGGAGGATTGCTGTGAGTTGCAGTCCAGCCAGAGCTACACAGTAAGGCCCTCTCTTGAAGGAAAAAAAAGAAAAAGACTGGGAAAATGCTCTTCTGATCTGGTTTCTGTCTCTCCGTGGCTTGTCTGACGCTCGCACCATCCCTCCTGTCTTCTCAGATGCCCATTTGAAGTCCCTGCTATGTGGAACCATCATGCGCACTCAGCTACCCCTTGCTTTGCAGCTAGCTCTGGGTTATTCCTCCAGGTCTAGTTGTCTATCTCTTGGTCTCCTGCAATCACTGTTCTCATCTCTGTCTCTGACTTCTTCTGGGTGGAGGCTCTTTCTCTCCTTGGGAAGATCCTCTAGACTCTCTTCTCTGTACCCATGTGGTGCTGAGGACAAGCAGGGTTCCCGTGAGTAGGCTCATGACCAGAGCCTAGAACTTGTCACTCTATTATGGTTGATCCAACGACAGCAAACCCCTCAAGAAAGACCACTGTGGGCCGATGGCCTCTCTTTCCTGTTAAGACAGTCTGAACTGGGTCTTGGCATAGTCCTCAGTGTTTCTGACACCATAATACCTTTAGTTATAAAGCTTGTCTTCCACACACTTTAAGTATTGGAAAGTATTATGTTCAGCTAGGCGGTGGTGGTTCACACCTTTAATCCCAGCACTCAGGAAGCAGAGGCAGGCGGATCTCTATGAGTTCAAGGTCAGGCTGGTCTAGAGATCGAGTTTCAGGACAGCCAGAACTATAAGAAGAGAAACCTTGTCTTGGGGGGCGGGGACAAGAAAAACACTATTTTCGTTTTTAAATTATTATTTTGTTGTTTTTTGTAACCTGCTTAAACTCTATAGCCCCTCCATTGAGGCACATTATAGTTCTTAGCATAGCAGTGGCTCCTCACATAACAGGAGCCACTTTGTTTTTAAGTGTCCATTTTGATCATAAGGTAAAATTAAGGTCAGGTTCTCCGGCTCTGCCTGCCTGGGAGCATGACTAGCCTTTTACTTACAACTCAACATTTGTTGAACATTCTGCTTGAATTAATGATACATGTTCTACTTAAACGAAACCACAATACCCTGCTATGTTCCTTTCTCCCCATACGGTGGGGATCTGGAGAGTCCCCAAGCCTATATCCTAGCCAATCAGCTTAAAACGTGTTGTCTAGCAACCTGCCTACAAGGTACTCAGAACAAAACCGATTCTTCTTGTGTTTAGCTAGTCAAAATGATATAAGGCTGCCCTCCCCTTGCTTCCCACCTGGCTACCTGGTTGTTACCTGGTTACATTTTTTTCTTGTAAGAGGTCTGCCACAGAAATAGGCCAGAGTCACAGTTAGGCCCCCGAGTCCTTTCTGTGGCCCCGATTGCAATCATCCCCGTCTTGGGGCGAAAACCATCAATATCTCACTGAGATTGGTGCTCAAGTGGCCTGTGTGGCAATTCTTGTACTACAACACTGAAAAAAAATGCAAAGATAATTTATTTGGAAAAAGTTTTTAAGCATGTACCCTTCCACTCCCCCGAAGAGTTTTTAGCTGTCTTTACGGGATGCAGATATATGCAATACTCAAATTTGATATAGACTATAACTGAATGTATAATTCTACAATTTTTTCACTTATCTGTAGTGTCAACATTTCTCCCATGTTCTTAGAATTTTTTCATGTGCTTTTAAAATCAGCTATTCTTGTCACATGGATAAATGTCTCATAATCTTCCTCCATCATCCAGACCTTGCTATAAATGTCAGTAGTTTGTACTTTTTTTTTTTTTCAAGACAGGTTTTTTTTTTTTTTTTTTTTTTTTTTTTTGTAGCTTTGGCAGTCCTGTAATTCACTCTGTAGATGAGGAGAGTGGCAAGATTAAAGGTGTGTGCTACCACCACCCTGTTCTATTATTCTAAAAATACTGTGACACTACTGTTACTAAATGTCACTAAATGTTGCTGGGCTAGTGAGATTTCTTCTTGGCAATTACATTATTAATATATTGATGTACAAAATAATAGTATCTATGTGTCCCTTGCTGCACAATACAGTTTCTGAAGACAAGAGTTTGGGTGAGGCTGAACTGAGCCCTTTGACCCAGGGTCTTCTGAGCTTCCCTCAACATGCTAGCCTGGGCTGCAGTCTCCTCTGAAGTTCAAGTAGGATAGGGTCAGCTTTCCAACTCCGTCAGTTGCCAGAAGAATTAAATTCCTTGCTGGCTGCCAAAATCTTTGAGCTTTGGTCAGGAGTTACCATCGCCTCCTTGCCACGTGGTCCACCACCTTGGAGTGACTCATTACAGCTGCTTGCTTCTCCAAGAGTCTAAGGAAGAGAGAATCTCTGAAATTCAGGGTGACAGTTATCAGCAACACAATCACATACGCTGTGAGGCCGATCTTGATTGTCAACTGCATGGGAGTCAGCATCACCCTGGACAAAAAGCTCTAATATTGGTCAGAGAGGATGAACTGAGGTAGGAGGCTGTAGGCAGAATATGAATGGCTTCAGTCCATGAGTTGGGGTCCCAGACTGAACACAAAACTTGACACATGAGCACTAGCCTTTTTCTCTTTCTGCTTCCTGACCAACTGCCTCAATTTTGTTCTTGCTGCTACAGATGCTTTTGTCAATACTGTTTGTTGACCATGATGGAGTGAACCCTCAAAGTTAGAGTCAAATAGACCTCTCCTTCCTCAGTTACTCTTGGTATGTATTTTTTCACAGACATGAGAAAAACAACAACAACACACACACACACCTAAGTATGATACATCCTGCCTGATGGCCCCAGCAGTAGTTGAAGGAGGGGAGAGTAGAGGAACGTGAACCCCAGGGTAGGAATCATGAGGGTGGTGCAAGAATTTGTGTGCTTTATTAGACTCCCAAACTTTATCACCCTTTGATGCCATAGTAATTTTTATGGTACCCCTACTCAAAAGGAATACGTAACAATCTTATTATTTACTAAGTAATCAAGCTACCAAAACCTTGGTTAATATTTGTATCCTAAAAGTCTAGAAATTATTTGAAAAATAATATAGATAAATGGAAAAAATTATGTTTTACTTTATTTTTAAACAACCACATACCAATAGATTTGTGCTCTTGTTGGGTCTCAAATATGCCCTTACTTTTTATTTGCAGATTGAACTTCACCATTTTCATTCCCTAGGTACTTTTTTTCCTTTCTTTCCTTCTTTCTTTCTTTCTTTCTTTCTGGTTTGGTTTGTTTGTTTTTGAGGCAAGGCTTTTGTATAGCCCTGAATGTCTTGGAACTCACTTTGCAGACCAGGCTGGCCTCGAACTCACAGAAATCTGCCTGTCTCTGCCTCCTGAGTGCTGGGATTAAAGGCATGCACCACCACACCTGGCTCCATTTCCTAGTTTTTAAAATCACAGAAATTATAAAAAGAAAAACTATCCAACTTTGCAAAAATATGATATCACTGACAGGAGGGCAGCAGGGTTTAAAAAGGAAATGATTATTTCAAACTGTTTGTGTGATACCCAACAAATGTCAGTCCATTTCCCTAAAATGGTAAGGTGCCACCATGGTACCCCTGTGCTTTCCCTGTGGCTCCCAAGAGCAACATGGCACACAGTTTGGGAACACGATCATATTTTTTAAAAAAGAATTTCATACCATGAAAATGAACTGAAATCAGACTGAAGAAATAAACATAAAACGTAAATGGTAAATTTTAATTTTTGAGGAAAAAGAGCTTATTTTTTCTGATTCTGGTAGGAAGCCATTTACTAAATGTATCTCATTAATTATATGAAAATTAAAATGATAAATTCTATATTAATATTAAGACATTTTCTATGGTAAAATGTTATATTTAAAAGAAATTGTTGCTGAAGCCCAACATCATATGCAATGAATATTTATACCAATAAGGAAACATTTTAAAATAATTTTTATAAAAAGAGAGGAAAGGTCTCTCAAAAAGTAAAAGAATGTATATAGATAAATGACTGAACACCTGTAAGGAGAATGTTTACAGAACTCCAACAAAACAATAAAATAGTACCCCATAGAGAACTGAGAAGTAGGCTTTGAAAGTCTTTCAAGAAGACAATGTACATACAACAAACTTAAAATCCCATTAGAGGAAAGTAAAAACTGAAACAACAGCTTGGTATAGCACCTACCTGCCACATACTTAAAATTTTATTTCTTTTCTTGCAATGGGATCTCCTAAATCCTCCAAATCCCTATGTAGCCAAGAGTGATCTTGAACTCCAGATCTTCCGGTCCTTTCCTTTCCCAAATAAATGCTGGAATCAACAGGCCTGCAGTGCCACAGCTGTCGGTTTCTTAAATGGACAGTATCACGTGCTAATACACATGTGTAGAAACCAGAGCTGCTGTAGCATTGTTGGTGTGTCAAATGCTGGAGTCAGTCTGGTCCACTGTTGAGCAATGTCTTCTAAAGTGGTAGTATAATAAAGCCCAGTATTTCATGTCCCAGGTCAGCATCCTCCAAGTGTAGACAGATGTTAACCGGAAGAGTGCTTACACAGCACAGCTTTCAGTATCACTGACCTAGGTGCTTATAAACAGGTAAATAAGCCGTGGTATACTCTAATAATACAATACTGTACAGGATAAACAATCTAGAACTTTCAAAAGAATATAGTGAATACTCACAAACACAAAATTAAGTAAAAAATGAGCCCTATAAATTACTTCCTCCCCAATGTTCAATGTCCCTGTGCTGGAGGGAGGCTTGTGGGCAATAGTGTTGTATGGTAAGACCTGGGAGATGTAACACAGCTGTCTACTCACTCATACCGATACCACCGGAGTCCAAGTTGGTCTATCAATGAGTTTTATTGCGATTACTTACAGGAATATGGGCGGGGGGGTTACTTACTGGAAGAGAAATGGCTTAATGACAACCCCATCACCAAGTGACTTCTCACAAAAGCTAGAACCTGAAGCACACAGCAGAGCCTGCAGGCAGCTCAACAGCTTGGAGAGTAGCCTCATGAGGAGGCCAGGTTGATCTCACTTAGGCAGCTCCACTGCTTTCCGCTTCTTGGGGCTGCATCTTGGTTTGTTCGCAACTGGGAGATGTTCAGAGGTCTTTATTGTTTACTCTTGGGAGGGAGGGGCCTAGTGGATCTTGTAGGTTTTAGGAACTTCCTGAAGCTGTTTTGAGTTCTTTATCCTCTGTTTTAAGGAGCTTCCCTGCAAGATAGATTATTTCAGTCTAAGAGGAAACTGCTACACAACAAGGAAAGAGACAGGGGAGCTCTGGTGTACCTGACCAGGGTACCGGCAGTGCAAGTATGTTCCGGTTGGAAAAGCGACTGCCCCGGTGCAGCATGGCACTCGTGCTCTTTGATGCTCCACCATAAAGTTGAAGAAGAGAAGTCATTCTGTAACGAATATCCTTGTAGGTCTATCTTTGAGGAATTGTTTTTGTTTGTTTTACAAACAAATTCCTAGAAACAGAATTGCCAAATCAAGATTTTTTTTCAATATTTTATGCCTTTTGATACACTTTGCCATCTCATTGGGAACTGGTTGCCATGAAGAGAGGAACAGCACATATCTTGTCCACTCTTATAATTCTGGCACTAGCAGCATGTTGAGGATGAAGGAAACCTTTATATTAGTGACACATTCTCAACCACAGTGACAGATCCCTATCTCAAACTAGTGTAAACAAGAAAGGAAACTTTTTGACTTACGTAGATACGAGGTGTAAGGACTAGATTGGCTTCAGACTCGATTCACAGGGTTAAAAGGCATTATTGGAACCCAGGCTGTCTTTTGCTGTGGTTTGGCTTCGTTTGGGACAGACTCTCGTCAGGTGTGGCTGGCAAGAACAACACTGCTAGCCACAAATGTAGAAACATTTTAGGTTGGGGCACGGCTCAGTGCGTGAGAGCCCTTGCTTCACAGGCGCAGGAACCTGTAGTCAGACCCCCAGAGCCCACATTAAAAGCTTGCTGCGGGTGCATGAGCACCTACGTGCTAAGTGAGTAGGGGTGAGGGCGGAGGGCGGAGTGTTGCTGGGCTTGTTGGCAGCCAGTTTAAATGCAGGCTCAGTGAGAAACACTGCTTCAAGGGAATAAGACGGTGAATAAATACAGCAGTGGCATTCATACCCATTCATGTATGTGTACGGCGCAGACATCTAAATATGCACACAAACACAGATCCACACACTAATACACACACACCTTTAAGATTGTTAACACTCCGGGAGTGTAGGCTCAGTTTTCTTAACAGTTATATTTTATTATGAACTTATTAAACGAGCCTACCTCCCTTACAACCCAACTAGCCTAAATAAGAAGGAGAGGAGATTAAGGAATGAAACCTGGGTGTCAGTTCCTAGGAACGATTGTCCTGGCGTAGTCAGCAGGATTTTCAGCAGACCAGCAAGCCCACCAAACTTTCTGCTGGAACCTGCAGCAACCGGAACCAGGAGCCTCAGCTGGAGTCCAGAGCTTTGAAGCTTTCCCTGGAGTGCTTCTCTCTAGGAGCCTCTCGCATGAATAGCCAAAAACCAAGTCCCAACAAAAAACTCTGTCTCCTGGTTTTGGGTTCTCATATATATACATATACACATATATATACACACACATACACACACACACACACACACACACACACACACACACACACACACACACACATCCTGCTATCTCACATCTAAGTGGTAAGATCGGGCTCTCTCACATCTAAGTGATAAACATCCTGTTCTCTTATCTCCCCTACATAGGAGACAAGATGCTCAATGGTCCAGCTTGGGAAACATTTCCATTACCAAGACAACACTGAGTGTAGGATGCAACTCTGGATTGAGCCCTTGGCTCCTTAACTATCCCTAGCAGAAACCTGGGTGGGGGAGAAGGACCCACTGAACCCAACTCATGGGAGAAGGTGGGAATTAGTGCAGTGCCACCTGAGGCTCACTCACTCTCTAGCGCTCACCCTCAGCGACTACTCAGCCAGCCGAAAAGCCGCAGCCCTCTCACTGTGCGCGTGCAGCCATGAAAGCCAGGCAGCTAAAAACGGAGCAACGGTTGAGCATATTTCTCAGCAGAGCCTTCTGAAATCAAGTGCTTCCTTCAACCTTAACTGCCATTTTTAATGGGCAAAAGCACAGGGGTGGGTTCCCCCACCCCCACCCCAACCTTTGCCGTTTGCAGTTGATGTGGAGGTAGATGGAAGTCTGATAAATGAATGGTGTTCATGTATCATGTTTCCCCTTTCCCCATCATTATCCTGAGACAGGTCTCCTCCTACAGTTTTCCAGATTTGTTTAAAGAGCTCTTCCTATTCCATCCCACCCCCGACAGTCTTCCGGTTTTATCTACTTCCTCTGCTTCAGCCAGATGAGGCAGAGCTGTCTGAGCTTAGTAACCCTGTGGAATCTCCGCATTGGTATGCAAGGCAGTTCAGACTAATATTGACTGTCTTGCAGACTCATCACTTTGGACTTCCAATTTGGCTTCCGTTTCAGGGTTTGTCCGTGACCCCCCGGGGAAGTTAATTTCCTTTTTCTGGACCTTGGCGGATGCAGCTATAAAATGCAAAGTAAGTATCTTGTCTGCAGAAAAAGACAGCTTCTATAGTCCTTCTTAGATCTGAGCCTGGAATTGCAGGCACACCCTCCCACCGCGACCTGCTTGTAAGAAGGTCACCTTCAAACATAGATGGTGTGCCTGCAAGGCCGGGCCCAGGGTTCGTAAGTCCTAACACAAAATGAAAATCCAGGACCCATTGTCCAAGAATTTGTAAGAACTGGAGCTGGTGAGATGGTACATTGGGTGGGGGTCGGGTAAGGGCCCCTGCTGCTGTGCCTGAGGACCTGAGTTCAATCTCGCTGAGCCCACATGGTGGAAGAAAAGAGCCAACTCCCTCAGGTTGTCCCCTGATCTGCGTGCACAGGCAGTGGCATGCTCACAAATACATTAAAGAGGCAGATAGATAAATGTAAGGAAGGGTAATTTCTTGAAGATGGGATGAATGTAATCAAAACACATTGTATGAATATATGACATTCTCAAAGATAATAGAATAATAAAAATGGTTGTTTAAGAAATTTGAATATGATGACAATAGAGTATTAAGCCACATATCACTGAGGATGGGATCCTGTCTAATTGCTTGGGGTATGCTTCTGGGTGATGAAGTTAGTCCTGTAGGATATGGGAATTAACCAGCTGTGCTTATTAGCTGTGTGTCTTTCCTCCAAATTTTGCATTATATTTCTGAACTGTTTTGTATCAACTAGAGTCGTCAGAGAAGGAGGAGCTTCCATGAGATCCAGCTGCAAGGCATTTTTCTCAGTTAGTGATCAGTGGGGGAAGGCTCAGCCCATTGTGGGTGGTGCCATCTCTGGGCCGGTGGTCCTGAGTTCTATAAGAAAGCAGGCTGAAGCCAGGCGTGGTGGTTCACGCCTTTAATCCCAGCAATCGGGGGGGGGGGGGGGGGGGGGAGGCAGGTGGAGTTCGAGGCCAGCCTTGTCTACAAAGCAAGTCCAGGATAACCAAGGCTACACAGAGAAACCTTGTCTCAAAAAACAAAACAAAATTAAATTAAAAAAAAGAAAGAAAGCAGGCTGAGCAAGCCATGGGGAGCAAGCCAGTAAGCAGCGCCCCTCCATGGCCCCTGCACTAACTCCTGCCTCCTAGTTCCTGCCCTGTTTGAGTTCCTGTCCTGACTACCTTTGGTGATTAACAGCAATGTGGAAGCATAAGCCAAATAAAGCCTTTTGTCCCGAACTTGCTTTGTGGTCATGGTGTTTCATTACAGCAATAGAAACGCTAAGACAGGCTGCATCATCTCTTGCAGAAGCATAAGAATCAAATGCCTCCCCCCCCCCAAAAAAAACAAATGAGTGATGCGGGGTGGGGGTGACAATGTCTGTGACATAGTGGTAAGCAAGTCTCCCACCTAAAGGGTCGGCTGGAGTGGAGCCAGGCCAGTTATCAGAAGAGGAGAAGTAAGCCTTAACCTTTACCAGCTCTAATTTTTTTTTTTTTTAATAAAGAGAGGCCCAAATCAGGCTTTTAAAAAGAAATATGACATCTAACTGCTGGTAACTGTTAAAAGAAATTACCAAACTGGGCAGTGGTGGCACCTGCCTTTAATCTGAGCGCTCAGGAAACAGAGACAGGCAGATCTCTGTGAGTTAAGAGACTAGCCTGATCTACAAAGTGAGTCCAGGACAGGCAAGGCTACACACAGAGAAACCCTGGCTGGAAAAAAACAAACAGAACAAACAGAAAACTTGTGCCTAAAGCAAAAGGATGCATACAGTATCTCGTAGGCACCCAATCAAAGAACAGGGATTCTCCAAGTGGCCTGTCCAGTCGCTCCCCTCCCCCCTCCAAGCAATAGCGCCAGCACCTCCTAGCAACACATCATTAGCATCTCCCCATTGCAGCCAATGCCTACCACTGTAGGAGAAAGCTTTCCAAGTGATTTTGATTTAAGCTCAAGTTTGAGAACCACCGTCTGTCACGTTAACGTTTCCCAGAGAGACGCGAGCAAACGTCCACTCCTTCCACACAGGCCACTGATGACAGTACAAAATAAGATTCCACTAAAGTCCAACTTTGCTGAACAATCAGTTTGTTGTGTTTCCTTCTAGACCATGGTTGAGAGGTTATGCTACAGGAGGGTAGGCGACCCCCAAACAGCTGCATCACCCTCAGATCCCACCCCATCATGGGTGACTATTTTGTGGAAACTGTATTAATAAGTTCCCATCTCAGTTAACCTCCTACTTCACACACACACACACACACACACACACACACACACACACACACACACACACACTTTAGCATCTTCCCAAACCACAACAATCAATAGTAAGCACAAGGGAAGAAACCTTGTATTCTTGTATTCCCTGGAGCCAGACACACCGGCAAGAAAGACAGTGGATGAAGAAAACGTCATAGCCTTTTTGTCTGGTCATACCTAATCCTCCCATCTCTAGGTTGGAGTAGAGATGACCTTAGCCTGTAGCCATGACAACAAATCGAGCAGGATAGTATGGAGGTAGCTACATATAGGAAATGGAGCTATTGACACCCCTTGTTGAAGCACAAGATCCATACCTGAGATCCCAACTATTTCTCTGTCCTGCCTACTGGCCCCCCACCCCTCCTCCCCCACCCCTCCTCATCCTTGTTTTTCTTAGTGCATTGTTTCTTAAGGTCAATCGTTGGCTTCTGTGTTGCAGGACAGGTGGAGGAACAAGAAGCTGAATCTTGGGCGCTTTGGCCCTGGGCCTCTTACCTTCTTTGTTTAAGGGCTTTCTGATAACACATCACTGGAAATCATCATCTTTTTTCCCTTTCATTCATTTATTTATTTAATCACTTTACAGCCTGATCCAAGCACCTTCCCTTCTCTCCTCTCGGTCCTGTCCTTATACTTCCCTCCTCCCCTTCCTGCCTCCTTTTCTTCTTAGGGAAAGGGAGCCCCACCCCACCAATGGACACCAACCCACCACAGCACATCAAGTCACAGCAGGACTAAGTGCATCCTCTCCCACTGAGGCCAGACAAGACAGCTCAGCCGGGGAAAGGGATCCAAAAGCAGGCAACAGAGTCAGAGACAGCCCCTACTCCCATTGTTAGAGAACCCACATGATGACCAAGCTGCACATCTCCTACATGTGTGGAAGGGGCCTGGGTCTAACCCATGCATGTTCTTTGGTTGATGGTTCAGTCTCTGTGAGTACCCATGGGCCCAGGTTAGTTTACTCTGTAAATCTTCTTGCTGTTCTTTTCTTCTTCTTCTTCTTCTTCTTCTTCTTCTTCTTCTTCTTCTTCTTCTTCTTCTTCTTCTTCTTCTTCTTCTTCTTCTTCTTCTTCTTCCTTCTCCTCCTTCTCCTTCCCCTCCTTGTTTTTTTGAGACAAGGTTTCTATGTGTAGCCTTGGCTCTCCTGGATTCACTCTGTAAACCAGGTTGGCCTCGAACTCACAGTGATCTGCCTCCTAGGATGTGCCACCCCGCTCAGCTTTCTGCAAGTCTTCTTGTGGTGTCCTTGATCCCTCTGGCTCTTTCAATCCTTCTTCCCATTCTTCCAAAAAACTGAAGCTGAGCCTATTGTTTGGCTGTGGGTCTCTGCATCTGTTTCCATCAGCTGTTGGCTGGAGCTGCTCAGAAGACAGTTATGCTAGGCTCCTGTCTGCAATAGCAGAATATCATTAATAGTGTCAGGAGTTGGCTCTCTCCCATGGGATAGGTCTCAGGTTAGACAAGACATTGGTGGACACCATCTTCTTCAGAAAAACTAAAAGCTTTCAGATCCTGCTAGCTCTTTTGGACACCAACCACCAAAGCCCAGTAGCATTCTGTCAATCCAGGGACATCCTTCACACCTTTTACAATAACCAAGTTGAGAGCACCCGGATTGGCATCCACAATCATATGCCTGTGGATGGACAGACTTGTGCTTCCTCCCTCTGGTTCTCCTTGGTCTGTATCAGTGGTTCTCAACCTGTGGATCAAGACCCCTTTTGGCAACATTCTATCTCCAAAAATATTTACATTACAATTCATAACAGTAGCAAAATTACAGGTATGAAATATCAATGAAAATAATTTTATGGTTGACGGGGTCACCACAACCATAAAATGTATTAAAAGGGGTCACAACACTAGGAAAGTTGAGAACCCCTGGTTTAGAGTGAATGCCCCTGACTCAATAGCAAGGGCACTCTGCATAGGGCAAGGCACCTTGCATCATGGGAAAATCTTGTCATTCCCAGCACTGAAGTGGATCGTCACATAACCCTTCCACTCTTCACCCAGAGCATCAGCAGCTACTTCTGCAGCCAGGTAGTTCTCACAGATGTCTGACGCTTGCATCCATTGTCCACTTCAATGAGTGGCTGGGAAGGAGATATTTACCCTCATCTTAACGTGGCCGACTGCCTGGAAGGGGAGGCACCACACACGAAGAAGTACATTTCAGATCACTAACTCTAACATAAGATTCCTCTTGCAAGATGATTTCACATTCTGTGGCTGTAGCTCACTACCTTCCTCAAGGCAATACTTGCCATTTCTCAAACACTGGACACTTCCTAGCTCTCTGCACCTCTGTTCTTTGTAAAATAATTTTCTTTTTCAAGATGCAACTGAGGACAGGTGTTATGGTACATGCCTCCAATTCCAGAACTCAGGCAGATCAAACTAACTTCTTATAGATCAATGAACAACTTATGGCTTCAGAGGTCCCTTAGATACACCCAGAGGGCAGAGGTTTCGGCTCTGAGACACAAACCTCCACCTCAGCTGGCTCAGGAAACCCACTGAGTTTTGCTTACTGCCTCCTTGGGATTGTGTTATGGCCACGTGACTTAGGGAAGTTATCCTCCTTGGAATGCCAAGTCCCTCTTCACTGAGATGGGATCCCAAATGCCTACCTCAGCATAGCTTTGCAGAAGGAACAAATAAGGTACCATACAGAAATATCTATGTAAAAGGTTGAGGCCATCTGAAGATTTTTAACCAGGACAGAGGGGGATGGGAAAATGCCTGAGTGAGGGCAACTGCTAGCTGGAGAAAGGAAACAGCTGCCGGAAGCTGGCTCCCAGAGGTCCATTTTGCATCACTATCTGCTTACAAGATTTGACTTCCTGCTTCCAGGCTGGCGTTTAAGAGTTTAGGAGAGGCCTCCTCAGGCTAAGACATGACTCTTCCATCCATGTGAGCAGTGACTTCATGTGACAAAGCTCAGAGAAGAGACCATGCTTGACTATATACACCAGGTGTGATGCCAGGATGAGCTAAATGAGACCTGTCTGGAAAAACAAAATAAAATAAAATTACACTAAGAGAAAACAGAAACTAAAATCCCAAATAGGTAAGAATATAGGTTTTTCATATCAGAATTTCAAACATCTATTACCTCACTAATGGCTTAAAAGGAGAAGTAGATAATAGGCAAAAGCAAGGGATGTAAATGTAATTATAGAAATCTAAAGAATTAAGAGGAAATGCTAGAGATAAAACATACGCGGAGTGGCACTCACTAATAGACTAGATGTGGTGTAGAAAGAATGCCTGTGTCTCATGATGTAACAACAGAAAGTTACAGTAGGTGCCGGATATAGCTCAGTTGGTCCAGTGATTACCCACTATGCACAAAGCCCTGGGTTCCATCCCCAGTGCCCCAGGTATGGTGGTTCACACCTATAATCCCAACACTCAGGAAGCAGAGGCAAGAGGAAGAGAAGTTCAACGTCATCCTCAAATGGCTGAGACCAGTGGAAGGCAGTGATGGGCAGAACTCCAAACAGAACACTTGAGAACTGTGGGACAGTTATATAAAAGGTATATAGATAGGTACATGATTGAGGAGCGCTGGAAGAAAGGGGAAACCAGGGAAATATTTAAAGCCGTAATGATGGAAAATGTCCCCAAACTAATGTCAGACACTAATCCACAGATCCAGGAAGTTCAGAGAATACCAAGGAGGATGCGTGCAGAAACAAAGGTCCAAACCAAGGGGCTGCGTGCTGTACCAGTGGCTCAACAGTAGAGTGGCTTCTCCTCCTCCTCCTCCTCTTCTTTCTCTCTTCCTTCTCCTCCTCCTTCTTTGTCTATTTGGGTTGTTTTTTGTTTTTTGTTTTTTGGTTTATTTTTTGAGACAGGCTGTCCTGGAACTTGCTGTGTAGACCAGGCTGGCCTCGAACTCACAGCGATCCACTTGCCCAAGGGCTGGGAGTAAAGGCATGCGCCACCACACCCGATTTCTTTTAAAAAGTTTTCAGGATTTTTGTTTGTTTGTTTGTTTGTTTAAGATTTATTTACTTATTATTTATACAGTAATCTACCTGCATGTTAGCCTACATGCCAGAAGAGGGCAACAGATATCATTATAGATGGTTATGGGTCACCATGCGGTTGCTGGGACACATGCCTTTTATCCCAGCAGATGAATGTCTGAGTTTGAGGGGAGCCCTGGGTACAGACTGAGTTCCAGGACAGCCAGGGATTCACAGAAAACTGAAAAAAAATTTTCTTTTTTCTTTGCCTGATTTAACGAAACGTGAAAGTTGTAAGCACAGGTGTAGTTTTTAGTTTAAGCCGAAAGTGACTTCCATGTCTTTCTTCCATGGGGTGGCTCAGACCCAGGGCCTTGGACATGCTAGGCAGCCACTCCACTGTTGGGCCCCTGGTACAGCACACAGCCCCTTGGTTTGGACTTTTGTTTCTGTACGCATCCTTCTTGGTATTCTCTGAACTTCCTGGATCTATGGGTTAGTGTCTGACATTAGTTCGGGGGCATTTTCCATCATTATGGCTTTAAATATTTCCTTAGTTCTTCCTTTCTTCCAGCACCCCTTAATAATGTACTTCTTTAAAAAAAAACCATTTTGGGGGGGGAGGGGTGCAGATAAGGGGAAATGTAGAAAACAATCACCCAGAGAAAAATCAAAGCACAGCAGCCAATTCCTCTTCAAACACCATCAAAGTTACATAATGGTTGAGCGTACTATTTAAAGTGTTGAGAGAAAAACTCAAGTTCTGAAATTACTCTTCAGAAGTGAGGAACAAATATACCAGAGGACTGGCGAGATGATGGCTCATTCGTCACGTGCCTGTGTACCCAGCACTTGGTACCACCAGTACTTCTTCAAAGAAAGATGAACAAATAACAATAATATCAATGAATTTAATTGTATATGCTTATATTCACACTGTGCGTGTGTGTGTGTGTGTGTGTGTGTGTGTGTGTGTGTGTGTGTGTGTGTGTGTGTGTATACTACTTATTATAAGATATGCTTGACCATCCGGGCATAGAGGTGCACATTTGTAATTCTAGCACTCAGGGAGGCAGAGGCAGGCAGATCTCTATGAGTTTGAGGCCAGCCTAGTCTACAGAGCAAGTCCAGAACAGCCAAGGCTACACAGAGACACAAACAAAAAAAACAAAAAAAACAAAAAACAAAAACTCAAAAAAAACAATAAGAACAAAAATATATGGTTGACTTTGGTGTGTGATGTTTTAATTATTTTCAAACATTTTATAATAAAGTTTTAAAAATAAAAAATGAAATGAATGACAAGAAACATTTATGGATTTTAAGAATTGTATTTTATTTTTGAAGATCATTGCTTATTTTTGTGTATATTAATATTTGCCTGCCTGTAGGTAAGTAGTTCATTTATGTGCCTGCTACTCAAAGAAGCCACAAGAGGGCATTAGAACACCTAGAAGTGGAGTTATAGATGGTTGTTAGCTGCCATGTGGGTGCTAGAAACCAAACTCAGGTCCCTTATAAGAGTAGTCAGCAATTTCAACCACCTTACCAGCTTGGGTATTTTATTACTATAAGGTTCTCATAGTGCTTGCTAAATGGTATAGTGCTATTTGAAAATGAACTTACATTAAGTGTAAATGTATTTTTCTTTTCTGGGTTTTCAAGACAGTGTCTCTCTGTGTTAGCCTTGATTGTCCGGGACTTGCTTTGTAGACCAGGCTGGCCTTGAACTCACAGCTATCTGCCTGCCTCTGCCACCCCCGTGTAAATGTATTTTTCAAAGCTTAAGGTAACTACTTTAAAAAGTAACTTAGTTAATATACTAAAAAAAAAAGAAACAAAGTGGGATTATATAGTGATACATGAACAAAACTGCAAAAGACATAAAAAGTGAGGGAAACAAACAATGACAAGGACCACAGTATAAAAATAAACTTTGATTAGTCAGATCAATAATTTCTAATAAATATTGTAAGGCATAAGTCAAAGGAGAAGAATGAAAGAATAAGATTTGGTTTGATGTCACGTGGCGAAAGCAGACTTTTCTTGACATGAGAGGTTGACGCCCAGCATTTAGGCACTACATAGAACAGAGCTAAGAATCATTTTCGAGTTCAGAAAAGGGAGATGAGAGGTTGTCGCTTCCCAGTCCCAGCAACTGCTTTTCTGGATGGACTGCCTTTCAGAACTGCTGGGTGAGAGGGAGATAGGTGAGATGGCCTGCCTGCTCCTACAACCCTGAGCTCCACTGTGTGTGTTAGCTGCTTTCCGGAATTCCAGAGATGGCAGATTTCCTGAAACACAGGGCCTGCTGTGGTAATAGGGTTTGCTTTATTCCAGACTCTTTATATATGTAAGGGATTAGGGGCACCATTTGGGGGGGTCCTTGTTAGGAGAAGGGATGTCTCTTGGAGTCTTGGGGTCTGGATTGGTAAAACTGAATTTTTGGTCACCCATTGCCCATTACAAGATGTAAGGCCATTGGTTTGGCTCAAGAGCTCAAGGTATTTTTCATTGGCCAGCATAAAGTTGGAAGCCAGTCATCAGGTCTCCTCTATCACAATCTTGTGGAGAATATTTTAACCAATGATTAATATGTCTTGTTTAGTAAGATAAAATGTGATTATACACCTGGCTTATGAGCAACAGCTCATAGTAATAATAAAAAGGAAGCTGAATCCAAACTACACACATAGGATAATATAATAAATTAACATTACCAGTGTCTATACTGTTAAACTAAGAGGCTTTGTATATGTCTACATAAATCTCATAGAAAAAACAAGACAGTATTTTTACAACATGCAGAATCATCTAACCAAAACATCCTTAATCTATGTTACAACCTCCCCTAAAAACCAACTAAGGAACCCCAACAAAACTATTATATTTAAATTATTGGTTGAAAGGCTTCTGGGCAGAGCGTCCTCTCTGTCTTTTCCACGGATGAGTATCCCATTAGCTGTTTTTATTATAGACACCTTTATATGATGAGATAAATAACATGTCAGAAATAGTTTACCCACTCGCTGTCTTGAGAGTGTGAGGCCTCTCTAACCCCATTTCTGAAAAGGAAACTCTGTTTTTAAGGGAAAGTGGCCTGACCATGAACTCCACTTTCAAAAAACCCACAAGAATGTGCTTCCCATCAATTCACCTCTGATAATGTTTAACCATCACCCCTAGCAATGGACAGCCAATCAGGGACAGCCAGGACTCCGGGCCTGAGAAAGATAGGGTTGCTTAGCTACCAGCTTGAAAAGGCCCCCAATTCCTGACCAGAACACCTCAAAAACACTTACCAATTTGGGCCGGTTTGAACCAGTTCAGAAAGCCCCCTAACCCTGGACCAGAGCCCTAGCCAATCCCAGATGTGCTTGTACTCTTGCCCCTAATCGGTACCAATAGAAGTAAAGATTACCTAACCCACCTGGGAATTCCCCTTTCTGGTCTTTGAAAGAAGCCTGCATGTGCCGCTCTGGACCGGGCTGTCACTATTTTCTTTGAGCAGTCGATCCCAGCGTGCTGGAATAAAGGCTCTTTGCTTTTATATATGACTTCGGACTCCTGGTGTTTGTTTGTTTTGTTTGCTTGTTTGTTTGCTTTGTTTGTTTTTGTTTTTGGGTCCTCGCTATCTGGGCATAATAAGAGCATAAGGGCTTCACTTTTGGGCTGGTTCGTTGTTCCCTTTTTCTTTGTCAGAGAGTCGGGGCCAACCTGATCCAGGACAGGGATTCTGGAAGACATTTTGAGATGAACAAGCAAAAGTCTGATGTGGAAGGACCAAATCCCATGTTCAGAGACAGTTTCTCAGTGAGTTATAGAACTCCTACCCAGCTACAGGAGCCTGCTGCCACCACTTTTATTTTGGCAGCTCCCATTTGGCAGCATAGTGCAGATAAAATTCTACTGTAGCACACTTGGATGAGTAAAAAAACATCAGTAACCATATGGACTAGAATCGTCATCTTATTGTAGGCAAGATTTAGGGGGTCCCCAGGAGGGAAGAGGCCCCTGGATCTCAACAAGACTTTTTGCGTCAAAGGAAAAAGAGCTCCATGGGCCAGCAGTTCATCTCTAAGGCACTGAGAGGGCAAACTTTAGGGGATGAGGGAAAGAAAGGGCAGTGGTGGGTAGACTGTCATTGGGTTGAGGGTGCAGAGCGGCAGTGTGGGAAAAGCCCCTTGAGGAAGTTTGGCAGGGTTCATCTTGGACATGTGAGAGAAGATCTGGGAAATTCTGTTTAGACATTTGAGCTAAAAAACAAATGAACAAACAACCACTTATATGTAGAACAAACAAACAAACAACAACAACACCAAAAAACCACTTATATATAGAGGAGCAAAGGAAAGGACATTGAAGATAGGGAACCTGGGACCATTTGCAATTTCAATGGAGGAATTTTGTCAAAGTCCCATAAGATGGTAGGTTCCAACATGCCAAATTTAGGCCAGAAGTTTTGGTTGTCAAGATCATATTAGGGACAGAACAAGGATCCAACTTGATGCCCAGTTGTTTAGATGGTCTAGGAGACAGGCCAAAGGGCCCTCTTTAGGGACATAGGGTCATTGTCCCCTATTGTAGGTTTTGGATGGGCTGAAGCTAGTTTCTTACTTGACATGTCCCCTGCACAGTTCCTGACCATTTCTCAAGGGATCAGTGATCAGGAAGCGTGACAGGCCCTCTCTACCTACTAATGTGTCTGCAGAAAAAAATGGCAGGTGTTGTGTCCCTCTCAAGCACCAGAGGTTGGGTTAGAACAGTAGTTTTCCTAATGCTGCAGCCCTTTGATAAAGTTCCTCGTGTGGTGGTGACCCCCAACCGTAAAATTAGTTTCATTGCTTCTTTACAACTGTAATTCTGCTACTATTATGAATTGTAATGTAAATCTCTCTGGTTTTCCTTTGGTCTTAGGTGACCCCTGTGAAAAAGTTTGGTAAGGTTCGGTAGACTCACAAAGGGGTCAAGACCCACGGGTTGAGAACCGCTGAGTTAGAAGCTAAGAAAAAAGAGTGGGGTTATCATTCATGCAAGTAATGGAGGCCAAGGGTCTCCTAGAAAGAAAGATAAAGTAATGCTAGGAAACAGAGGATGGAGAAGGAGCCTGGTAGAGGAAGAGGCCTGGTCACGATGGACCTTCTGGGAAGCCCTTCCTAAATTTCAGCACTAATTAATGTAAGAATCTGACTTTACTGGATTGCAATAAAGAATGCACATTCAGGTCAACCTCAGTGGCCAGCAGACTTTTATTGGTCTGAGAGACTGGCAAGCCTCAGACGCTGCAGCTTGGTACCCAAGGCTACAGGAGGATGGACCATGCAGGGTCTGAAAATCCTAGTCAAGAGTAGGACAGAAACAGCTTTTGGGTAAACCATTTTGAAATCAAGGTGTGAGATGAATAAGATTGCAGGAGAGCACAGGAAGGACTGGGCATGAGAGGCTTTAGTTATCTTGCGACCTTAGTTCAGGTGCCATAGCAACCATGTGTAACGCTCAGACACCACCCTCCTTTGCAGACGAAGCAGCAGAGACACAGAAAAGTTGGCGGCTCTGCCCAAGGCCACACAGCTTTTATAGAGAAGGGATTTAACCCCTGGCGGAAAGGCTTCACATAATACTGTCTTTGAACCATAATAGAAAGATATCAATGGGAGAGCAACAGGTCTACCTAGAGCTCAGTGTTCTCAACGGCAGCAAGAGGAAGCCAGCCATTCAGAGAGAGGTGGCAAGTGCAAATCTTGCTGAAGACAGAGAGATGTGCATGTGGTGTAACTTGGGAAGGAGATAGAGACAGGAGGATGAGAAGTCCCAAGGTTATCCTTGGCTACCTAGTGAGTTTGAAGCTAGTCTGCCCTATGAGAGACCCTGTCTCAAAACAAAAGCAAAAACAAAATGATAGCCAGGGCGTGGTGGCACACTCCTGTAATCCCAGCACTCCCAGCACTAGGGAGGCAGAGGCAGGTGGTTCACTGTAAGTTCTAGGCCAGCCTGGTCTGCAAAGCGAGTCCAGGACAGCCAAGGTAACACAGAGAAACTCTGTCTCAAAAACCTAAAAACTAAACTAAAAAAACCAAAATGAGAAATGGTAGGTTGACCTTTTCCTTGTGTTTCTTTCTATATTTACAACCTACCTGTACCCTAATAACTAAAGTTGTATTATTTAGGAGACTGAGAGAGAGAGAGAGAGAGAGAGAGAGAGAGAGAGAGAGATTTTTAGAAAGCCAGAGCAAAAGCTTCTATACTTCCACACTCTTACCACACAGACTGCTGCTAAACCTCAGCACACTTCTTTCGAGCCTTTTAACAAGTGTTGTTCTTTTGCCTAGCTGAGATTCTGCTTAGATGTAATTTTGGGTCTCTCATTTTTCTCTTCCTGAACAGCAGAGCATAAACCCTCTCAACAGTTTTAGGTAGCTCGGTAATAATCCATCATATGAAAATTATGTAATTTATGGCCTCTTCCTTCACGGTTGGATCTTTAGGTTGTTTCCAATATTTTTGCTATTATAAATAACCCACTGTGAGCATGTTAGCCCATAAATCTTTGAGTGAACTGTAGGGTATGTTGCTTGTAGGCTCTTTTCCCAGAAATATAATTATGAAGTGTCACAGATATTTCAAAGATTACATGAAGTGGTGTTCCTGATAGATGCCAATACATTCTTTTTTAAAGATAAAGAATATTCGATTTTTACAGTTTATTTCTTTATGTGCATAAGGTATTTTGCCTACATTTATGTATGTGCTTCACTTGCAGAAGCCTGGTGTCTCTGGAGGACAGGAAGAGGGTGTGGAACTCCTTCCAGATAGTTGTGAGCCATCATGTGGGTGCTGGGCACCGGACCCAGGTCCTCTGCCCTAACCCTTTCCATCTCTCCAGTTCCAGCACACACATTCTGCACAAAGAAATGGTAGGCCTTCCAGGTGTAGAAGTTGTAAGCCGGCTGCTGGTCCTTGTGTCAGTGTGGCACAGGATGGCTCTAAGGCACACAATTTCTGTCTCCGAGCTTGTACAAGAACCACTGCGCTTTCTCTCCTACGAGCTACTTCTCAATTTGGTTTCTCTTTTTGAACTATTATAGTTCAAATGTTTTAAAAATTAACAAGTGCTGTATGTACTTGGTGGAGCAGGGTGTTGGTGGTACTATTATTTTGTTTATTTCTTTTGTGGTATGCGTGCGTGCGTGCGTGCGTGCGTGCGTGCGTGCGTGCGTGCGTGTGTGTGTGTGTGTGTGTGTGTGTGCGCACGCGCACATGGCCATAGGTAGACCAGAGGAAGCGTCAACCCTCTTCCTCTATTCTTTTTAGGCAGGGTTTCTCATTGAACTGTGACTGTGCTGGCCGGCCAGTGGGCTTCAGGGACCAACCTGTCTCCACATTCCTCCCAACCCCAACACTGGGGTTACAGGCATGCGCAGCTATGCCTGCTTTCTTTCTTTCTTTTTTAAAGATTTATTTTTATTTATGTCCATGTGTTTGTGTGGGAAAATGCAGGAATGGGTATGTACTTGTGGAGGCCAGAAGAGGGCGTCAGGTCTCCTGGAACTGGAGCTACAGACAGTTACCAGCCATTAGAACTCAGGAATTGAATTGTGAAAAGCAGCAAGTGTTCTTAAGCACCAAGTGGTCTTTCCAGTTCTCCTGCCCCGGAATTTGAACTCGGGTCTTCCTGCTCACAGAGCAAAGGTTTTCTCTCTTCTGAGCGAAGCCACAACTGTCTGTAACTCCAAGATCTGACAGCCTCATACAGACTGCGCATTGGTGCGTATTGGTGGTGCACGCCTTTAATCCCAGCACTTGGGAGGCAGAGGCACGTGGATCTCTGTGAGTTCGAGGCCAGCCTGGTCTACAAAGCAAGTCCAGGAATGTCAAGGCTACACAGAGAAACCCTGTCTCAAAAAAAACCAAACCAAAAAAACCAGACATACAATTTATTATTCTGTATGTGTGTGTATGTGTGTGTGTATAGGATCACATGACAGGGAGTCAGTTTTCTCCTTTTACCACATGGGTCCTGGGAATCAAACTCAGGTTGCCAGGCTTGGAGGTCAGTGCCTTTACCTGCTGGACCACCTTGTCGGGTCCCTTCTATCTAAGGGCACCTGCTCATGAAGTAGGCAGCCGACCAGTGTCCGCAAATGGAATTTCCTCACTGTATGACAAGACTCATCCTCTGTGAGAGACATCAGAGTCCCCCTCCCTTCTGCCCCTCAACCCCCAAGCATAAGGGGAGATGAGGGTATAAACATAGGACATTGAAAGATGGTGGTCATCACAGGCTGGAGAGGGCTAACCAGAAACCAGCCGTGATGGCACCTTGATAGAGACAGTAAACTGCATTACACAAGGCTCTGATCTGTTATTTTGGTATAGTGCCCTTAGCAAAGTAATACAGATTTAGGTGCTGAGGCCTCGTAACAATGCGGCAGTGACTCTGGAGCTGAGAAATGGGTGGAAGCTTCGAGAGCTGTGAAGAATATGTTTATAAAGAGCCAACCATGCCTTGAGGAGTGCAGAGATGCAAACGTTAGGTGACTCTAGCAAGGGCTCAGTCAGAAAAGAGTGCGTTGAAAGTGTCTTGGTGTCAGGGACTGCTTATATTATCATGAATGTGAGCTGATAGAAATATAAGCATTAATGGTGAGTCAAGATGAGTGTGGTACCCCATGCCTGTAACGCCAATACTTAGGAGGCTGGGGCAGAAGGATAGCCAGGTGTTTAAAGCCAGCTTTGACCGTTTCCATCCATCCATCCATCCATCCAATAAAAACCAAGGGGGTCCTGGGGCAGAAGGATAGCCAGGAGTTTAAAGCCAGCTTTGACTGTTTCCATTCATCCATCCATCCATCCATCCAATAAAAACCAAGGTGATCCTGGGGAGGTCTTAGGAACTAGTGTTGGCAACCAGGTACATGTTATACTGAATTGTGCTCTAGCATTCTGTGCAAAATAGAAACTGCAAACAACAAACTTGGGTAGGGTGTTAGACTTAAGTTGCTATGACAAAATACCTGGAAGAAACAACTGAAAGGGAGAAAGAATTATTTGGGTTCCTGGTTTCTCTCCATGGTCACTTGGCCTCATTGCACTGAGGACTGGAGCAAAACAGAACTATGGGGGGAGTGTAGGGCTTAGAGTCTCACCTCCTAGCAGCCGGAGAGCAGCGAGAGGTCTTGGTGGAGAAGATGGTTGGCAAAGGCAGGCCTCCAGGGGCTATCTCCTCTAAGCAGGATGGACCTCCCATTCAGGAAGATTAACCCGCAATGAAGTTAGCCTTCTTATGATGCAGTCACCTCTGCATTGTGCCAGCAGCTGGGGATCTAGCCTTCCTCAAATGTGGCCCTTTTGTGCGGGGGAGAGGGATGGGAGGACTCCATTTGGCTGTGGAAATTCCTAGCTGAAGCATCCTGACTTCTCAGTGTTGCTTATTTAAATGCAAGAAAGAGACAAATAAAAAGAGACAAATGAAAGGAATTGTAGTAGGGACTTGAGCTTACTGGACTTGGCCCATTCTCAGGAAGTAGCGGGAAGTGTGGTAGAGGGAACTTGAAAGCCTGTGACTGGACAATCCCTCAGTCTTGATCAGCCAGTTTACTAGAAGCCGAGGATGCAGAAGGGATTGTAGGATACAGTCATGAGGTGAAAGAAGGCTGTCAGCTGCCTGCGTCTCCTTGGAGAAACGGGAAGAAGAACCCTAAAGGCTTTCCCGAGTTGATCAGGACTTCCACTCCTACCACAAATGCAGGCCAAGGGTGCTTTAGGAGGCAGGATCCACCCCTCCTTCTGCCCCCCACCCCCACTTTGGCTCTGACAGAGATCTGTGGGGTTGAAGGATGACGCAGTTGTGTCAGGTGACCTACAGGCCACATAATACATTTGGCCTGGCTAAAGTGTTGGACTCCTCGGTATCGGCTGTTCCATTCTCTTTGATTACCCCTCTTTGAGATGCTATCATTTGGCCAGGCAGTGGTGGCACATACCTTTAAGCCCAGCACTCAGGACACAGAGGCAGGCAGATCTCTGTGAGTTCGAGGCCAGCTTGGCATACAGGATGAGCTCTAAGGCAGCCAGGGCTACACAGAGAAACCCTGTCTTAAAAACCAACCAACCAAAGGCGAGCGTGACGGCACACGCCTTTAATCCCAGCATTCAGGAGGCAGAGGCAGGTGGAGCTCTGTGAGTCTGAGGCTAGCTTGGTCTAAAGGAGAGTTCCAGGACAGCCAGGGCTACACAGAGAAACCCTGTCTCTGGGAGAAAAAACAAAACAAAACAAACAAAAACATCAACCAACAAAACAAATAAGAAAAAAAAAAACAACAAAAAAGAAATATTATCATTTGGAAGCTCATACCTTGTCAGGTTCCATGGGCTGGGGGGGGGGGGGGGGGGGCGGGCGGGAGTTTGGCTTAAGGATGAGCCACTCCCTTCTCAGGCATCCCTAAATTAGATGCTCTTCAGATGAGCTTTTGGACTTTCAATAGGTGCCAGTGTGAACTGATGTTGAGGGCTGCTGTGGGTAGGTGAGCTTTTTTTTTTTTTTTTTGCATTTTTGCATGTGAAAGCATAATCTTTAGGGATGAGAAGATGGTATGTGATGGACTAAGTTTCCTGCCTCCCAACCATCCATTTGTTGGGACCCTAGCCCTGGTACCGCTTTATGTGCAAGATGCCTACAAGGAAGAGACGCAGGTTAAATGAGCTCATGAGGATGGGTTCACACACAGCATTGACATCCTCGCAAGAGAAAGACAGCAGAGCTTGCTCTCTGGACATACAGCGAAGGAGGTAGGTGAAGACACAGCGGTTTGCTGACCTGGCCACAAGTCAGGCTTGAAATTCCGGCTTCCAGGACCAACAGCTGCCTCCTTAATGCCTCACACTAGTCAGACCACTTGTTGCCTGGGGTTACAAAAGCAACCCACTAAGCCACCATCTGCTATTCCATCGCAGCAGAAGGAGAGCCGAGCATTCATAGGGTTCCTGTCCCAATCAAAGGGAAGAATGGTTTTATCCTCCCAGTGATATCCTTGCTCACCCACCCAGGCTTCGTTTTCGGGAGTTCCCAGCCTGGACATCTTCAGTTAGTCTATCTAGCTTTGGCCAGAGGTTCAGAGAAAGGAACTGACAAGAGTAGGGCCAGACTCAGCTTTCATACACCCAGCCCCACCCTCAACCCACCCCTCCCCCTCGAAATTTTGCTAGGCAGTCTTATAGAGATTACTTCTGGGTTACGAGGTTTCTGTTCACCATCCTTCAAGTAAGGTATGTGGCATCAGGCTTTGTAATGATTCAGATGTGGAACAGAAGAGAAACCCAGACATTGGCTGTATGATCTTCCTTCTCCACAAAGGATAACTTTGAACTTTTGATCCTAAATGCTGGAATTACAGTGGTGCACAGCAGCACTACTGGGATTACGAGGTGCTGGGGGTGCTAGGGGTGGCTCCGGTGAGTGTGAGACACATTCCCAGCAGAGATTTAGTTCCAGCCACTGCGGACTCATTACAAGATCATGTATCAGAGGCCCTAGCACCTGGGGAA
The DNA here is from genome assembly GCF_903995435.1 of Acomys russatus. Lineage (NCBI taxonomy): Eukaryota > Metazoa > Chordata > Mammalia > Rodentia > Muridae > Acomys > Acomys russatus. Next base: position 27,944,134 of record NC_067161.1, read on the forward strand.
TGGCAACACAAGGAAATCCTAAGTGTTTGCTACTGTAATTTCCTTAGTGACACTTTTTGCAGGTTTCATCTTCCATTCCGTCCCAAACCCTAAGCCCTCACCATTCCAAATTCTGCCCCCGCCTGCCCCCACAACATACAGCCCAAGGCTTTCCTCCTCCGAAATTGTGTCTAGGCTGTGTTTCTTAGGCCTGGTTGGTGTTCGGTTTCTGCTCTTATGGCGTACTCAAGTCTTGTCCTCTGGGATGCTGGATCCGCAACTCCCCTTCCTCCCACCCCTCCCCCTAGTCAGAAGGAATGGACTAAAGGCCCAGATTGGAGTCCTGATAAGAAAACAACTTCTTTTAGCATTTAATTCTTTGCCTTGGAATTAACTCTTTCAGAGCCTGCTTCCAAGAGTGGACAGCCCCGGGAGGCAGCGCTGGAAGTGTTGCCTCAGTCGCCCAAAGCGTTTAGCACAAAGCGGGACGGAGTAAACTAGCTTCAGTGCAACAGAAGGGGCTGCGGCGGGGCGGGGGGAGCAATGTCTGGATTAACCCTTTCAATCCCAACCCTGTACTTTCCCCAGGCCTCATGGGGATTACTCCAGAAATTCGGATCATCCTGAGTGCCCATCACCTGAGTCAGCTGCTCTTCCAGGGGTCCTTGCTTGCCCCTCCTACTGCTGTCCTATCCCTCCAGCCACCGCCCGCCCCCCATCCGCGTGGCGCCTCTCCTCCTCCAACTCCAGGCTGAGCCCTGAGGGGCTGGGGGCGGAGCGTCTGAGCAGTGGGCAGGGTGGCTTTTAGGCTAGCGGTTGCTTGAAAAACGCCGCCGCCGCTAGGCCGGTGGCAAGCAGGCAATGGCAGGGGACGTGTGATCGTGGACAGTGAGAGGGCCATTGCTATCATGCCCGGGCGCGCGGGCGCCGCCCGGTTCTGCTTGCTGGCTCTCACTCTGCAGCTACATTGGCCGCTGGCGGCGTGCGAACCCGGACGGACTACAAGTAAGTGGCAGCGCGCGCAGCAGGGTCGTGGGTGGCTGGAGCGGTGGTGATGGTGGCCTGAGGGGTCTGGGAGTCGCTCCTGCAGGCCTGGAGCTCCAGGACCGCTATCCCAGCGCGCTCTGCCACTCTCCGGGGCGTGGGTACCGCCACCCCTAAGCCTAGGAGCCCAGGCTTTGTTCTCAAGCGGTGAGCTCGTGGATCTGGTGCGCTTACTGAGCAATCAAAGCCATGGATCCTCACTGCTTGCCTTCCTTTCTCCATCTCCTTCCCTCTTTCCTGCTTGGGGCTTCTTTTTTCCGTTGCTCTCCCAGTCTTTGCTCTGAATTCTCATCTCCGATCCGTCTCTCATCGCTGTTTTGCGCCCGCTGTTCTAACAACCCCAGAGCATCCCAGAGGAGCACCCCTAGCATCCTATGCACAATCGGTGGGGGAGCCACTCCCTGGATCTTGCTGGGGGCCAAATGCATGCCAGTGGGGTAGAAAACCAAAGCCTTCCAAGAGATTAAGGTAGGGTGGTTTACTGGGTATCTCTGGCTGTACACTTAGCAACCCTGCATTGGCAGCGACCCTACTGAAAGACCATAAAAGGGCGACGCACACCGTTTATGCAGACCGTAAGCTGAAGTTCATTACCGAGAAAACAGATGTGTTTAGAGGTACGCCCCACATTGAAGAAAGACCTCCTGATACCCAGCGCGCCCCTCCTCTTGGCCTCAGTTTCCCCATCTGTGAAGAAAACGGGGTGGGCTCTGCACTTCCAGTTTGGACACTGGGTAATGTCTGTTTCTCACAACTGTTTTCCCAGACACCACTCCCTCCCGGGCCGCATCCCTCAGAGGCTCTCATAGGATTTCGCGGAAGGGACGGTCCCGGAGGGACAGTGCCTGGCTTCTGTCATTTTGACCTGGGAAAGCTTTAGCTCTGCAGCAGCTGAGGGCCGGATTGACTCCAGAGGGGTGCTTGCTGTGCCAACCATCAGCGTTTTCAAATCCAGCTAGTGACCCCCGGATACAGGGCTGGGCAGGCTGCACCTCCGACACTTGTGAGAACTTAACCCAAGGGTCCCAATCCCCACCCCGTGCTCCAGTTGGCAGATGAAGCCTTCTTTGAAAGCTCTTGTATCAAAAGGGAAACTGAGGCACACGGGGCTTCACAGAGGAAAGAGGAAGTTCGTCCTTTTCGTTGGGGACTGGGGTTCTTCGGAGAAGAGGGAGCCAGGTCCTGTTCAAGGCTGATTTTCTAGCCTAACACGTGACAGAAGAAAGGCAAGGAAAGCAAGCTCCACTGGATCCTGAGGCCCCAGAACACACACCCGGGAGGGAGTGAGGCAGACACACTGTAGACCTGGGAAGAAATAAAAACCTACAGGTAGTAAAATGACCTACGGTCCCCAAATGAGCAGTTGCTATTAATATTTTCCTTTCCCCTTCCCGTCTTCCAATGACTATATCCTGATGACTTTGGAAACATACCATGCATCCACTTTAGAGGTATTTCCCAAATCATGAAGTTTTTTAAAACCATGATTTTAAATGACTGTGAATTCTACCAATTAGATCACAGAAGCACACTTTCCCCAGAGTTAAACTCCTGACTCTCATACTAACGCGACAGAGATTTTTCTTCATTCCTGAGGTGGCAGAGGCAGCTGCTAAAGCTGGTTAAAAGCATTAGCAGGACTCTGGTGACAATGGGGATTGGTGTGGTCAAGTCCCTTAGTTGAGACTGAGAGTAATGCAATTGTGGTCTATCTCTCAACTCCCCTGAAATCACTCACATCTTTGTGTGTCACGGCTGATGTTAAACATCACCTAATATAAGCCGTCCACCGAAAGCAAATAAGAAAGCCAGAGATAGCATTCAAGACATCCCTTTGTTAAACAGTGCTTCAGATCTGATGCCGAAAAGATGACCCCGCGTGCCTCTTGCCTTTTTTCCAAGTTGTGAGCAACCCTTCTCAAGCTGCAGTGTGTTCTTAAGCTGTGCTGTGTTTCTTTAGACTTGAAGTTGCTTTCAGTACTTACCAGGACCCTGAGATCTTTCATCTCAGACATCACACAGCTCCTTTTGTTTATGAGTTCATCAGTCCTTACACCAGGGACCATGCCTGACTTCATCTCCCATGAACATACCAGCATAGTAGCATAGGGTTAAAACTTAGAACGTATTCGGTGAATATGTGAATGCATCTACCTCTTCTGCTCTGTACCAGCATAAATGAAACCAAAGAGGCGTTTTTTTAGGTTACTTTTTTGACTGCAGTGTTATCACATTAGCCATTTTAAAAAGGCATTTAAGCAGTGGTAATTCGACCACTCCAGCTACCTTTAGTATTTTCTTCTCTGAGACAGGATGCTATGTAGCCCTAGGCTATCTAAGAACTCACTGTATAGCCAAGATGGCCTTGGAATGCCTCATCATCTTGCTGGGATAACTGAGGTATGCCACAATATGTGCACAGCCATCTTTAGTACCACTGAAGCGATTGGTGTGGTTGGGTTAGATGGAACAGAATATTTGGGTTCACGGTGACATCTCTGGGAGTCTGGATTGACTCTGTTTCAGAGACCTAATTTGCTTAGGAACCTGGAAATTCTTAAGTCTTTATATGTTGTATATGAGTGCTTTAACTGTACATACACCTGCGTGCCAGAAGAGGGCATCAGATCACATTACAGATGGCTGTGAGCCACCATGTGGTTGCTGAGAATTGAACTCCGGACCTCTGGAAGAGCAAGCAGTGCTATTAACTGCTGTGCCATCTCTCCATCTCTCGGTTTTTAAAAAGATAATCTGTAAGGAGTGTTGAAGTCTCCTATCCTTGAACATGGCTCTCCTGTGGTTTTGGCCTCTTCTCTTGGGAACTTATTGCCTTCTTCCAAGGGTTGTGAGAAGGGCACCCGGAGGTAAGAAGGTCTGGAAATACAGCTGCAGAGTTGCCTGTAAGAAAAAAGGTCAAGCTAAGGTTAATGATTTCCAAGTTAATGGTGATGGTTTGCAAGTTGGGAGGCAACTTCACCTGTACTCTTACCTGTGGCCCAGAACTCCCGGGGAGGTGACTGTCATCTCCAAAGAGAAAATTAAAGCTCAGGGGTGACAAGCGTGAGCTCAGCCTTCTGATTATACCCAGTCTCAGCACTTCATTCTCCTTGATGCTGTTCCAGTGAGAGCCACCGTCATCTCACACATCTCACACTAGGGCTTTGCTGCTTCTACTCTGTCCCCGTCTCCCCCCTCCCATTCTCCACCCAGCAGGCAGAGTCATCTTTCAAAAACAAAACAAAACTAACACAGATCATATTGCTCTTGCATTTTTTTTTAAAAGACACCCAGAATCTTCCAAGTCTACTCATAATGAAATCCAGACCACCTTCATGCCTTTGTGTTACTTACACCCACAGGCGTCTCGCACTTAGCACATTTCTTACCTACAGCCCCTGGTTTAGTAGACTCTCTACCTACCGTGCTTAGCATATTTACCAATGTCCTCTGACTTCCTAGACTATTTGCCCTCTTCCTACGTGTTCCTAAGTGAGGCCAAGCCCATTTCTGTGTGTGTCATTCTGTGCTCTTCTCCCAGATTTTTGAGCAACTGTCTTCCTATGGTTCCTTAGGTTTAAAACAGGTTTAAAGCCATCTGGGTGTGGTGGTGCATGCTTTTAATCCCAGCACTGGGGAGGCAGAGGCAGGCGGATCGACGTGAGTTCAAGGCCAGCCTGGCCTACAGAGGGAGTCCAGGACAGCCAAAACTACACAGAGAAACCTGTCTCAAAAAACAAAAACAAAAACAAACAAACAAACAAAAAACCACACACACACACAAAAACAAAACAAAACAAAAAAACCCAACCAACCAACCACCACCACCACCAACAGAAATAGGCAACCAGCTAAGCGTCCCTTCATCCTGTGGCATGATCTTTTTTTTTTTTTTTTCTCTTCAGGGCAGTTAAGCACCACCTGAGAATGTCTGTTCATTTCCTGTCTCTTGGCAGGGACACAGACCTTGTTTGCCTTGTCTTTATCACTTTGTCACCAAGGCCCAGTAGAGCCCAGCAGGTCTTCTGACACCTCTGGGCTGAGTACTTTGCAGGCCTCAGAAGTGGTCTGGAGCAGCACCTAGGCTTGCACAGTGTGCCTTCTCCTGAGTACCTGGGGTGTGGAGGTCTGGCATTCTTATGGTCATGCTGTCTTGTGTTGGCAGGAGGAGGAAGTGAAGAAGGCGGCCCCCAGCTGCAGCATGATCTCATAATACCTCAGTGGTGGACTTCAGAAAGCCCCAGGAGAGGAAAGGTAAGATGCCCAAGCTCCTCTGTTGGAGAAGCAAGAGTGGCAGTTCCCTTCCTGAGGCCTGGGGCTACCCCGAGCACCACCACCATGGCTTCTCGCTTCTGCTTCTGGCCCTAACCTCTTGCTGTGTCAACTTGGGATATCTTAGCGGGGACTTTTCCTTCAGTATATGACAAATCTGTAGACCATTCCCAAGTCCCTTTAGTTGAGGAAATGAAAACTCAGTAATACTGACATAAATTGGGCCTGGAGAGATGGCTCAGTGGTTAAGAAGAGCACTTGCTGTTCTTCTAGAGAACTGGGCTTCAGTTCCGAGCACCCACATGTTAGCTCACAGCCATATGTAGCTCCACTTCTAGGAGATAGCGGGTAGGCAAACATGATGCTCACACATATACTCAGGCAAAACACTGGTGTACACAAAAAATAATAAGTCTTAAAAAACAATACTAACACAGATTGAGAGCCAGTGTGATTTTGTCATAGATCTTGATTGGAATTTTTGTTTTGTTTATGTTTCTGCCCTTTTGTTTTCTGAGGCAGGGTCTCCTGTAGCCCTGGTTGGCTTCTAACTCAATAAATAGCTGAGAATGACTTCAAACTCCTGGCTCCATCTCTTGGATCTTGGGTTATAGGCATATACCAGGGTGCCATCATGGGCCATGCCCAGTTCTCTCTTTTGCGGCTACGTCTCAGTTGTACCTTAGGCTGACCTGTAATTTCTCTACCTTCCTGCCTCTATTTCTCAAATGCTGAGATGACAGCATATGCCACTGAACCCAGCTATTTTATTATTTTATTTTATTTTTTTAAATGAGAGGCAATATAGGGATCTAGGATTAGGTTATAAATCTCAAAAATTACCCTACAGGCTCCTTGGCCAGAACACTAGCAAAATGCACGGACATTACGAGGGCAATCTGGACATGGCTGAGAAATGGTCTTTTCTTCTGTAGAGAGGATCGGTAGGCAGCGGTGTTCTTGCTTCTGGTTCTGAATGACTAACTGAATAAGTTAGAAATGACTAGAAAGGGAAATGGAGTTGTTGCGTGACAGTAACCTGTTGTGTGACCTTCTGCTTTATTTGTGCTTCCTCATTTCCAGCATTGGTTTTAGTGGGAATAAAGAGGAACTGAGTTGTGGGGCATGGCCGCCGTTCTTTTTTGGCAGGGTCTTGCTACATCTCCTACTCTGGCCTCTGACCTGAGACATCCCCTGCTTCGTCTCCCCAGTGCTAGGATGCAGGGATACGCTACCATGCCCACTTGGAAGGACTGGTTTCTGTGATCTCTTAGGGGCCAAATGGCCTGTGATTTTTATTGGGCAATACATAGGAGCAAGATTAAAGCCGGTGGGGAAAGAAGTGTCAGGAAAGACTTCAGACAATTGTGGCCTTGGAATCTGGAAAGATAAACAGATGAGAAACACCCAGAATTCCTTAAGTTACTGTAGACTCAAAGAGACATGTCCCCCAGTTTGCCAGCTTGGGCTTAGTAAGAGAACTTACAGGAAAAAAAGGACAATAAAAACAGGGAACATTTTACCCTAAAAGCAAAGACAAAAAAAAAAAAAAAAAAAAAAAAAAAAAGCATGAACTCATTTCATCCAAACTAGGAAAGGCTGAAAATAGCCGCAGGGAAAGTTAGACAAATTAATGGATGGCCATTTTCAGGCAGATTTTTTTTTTTTTTTTTTAAATTTAAGGTCTTGGATATTTCATCCACCGCCATTATTACTGAAGAATGGATATACTTTTTATAGCGGCTGCTTTGTTCCCTCCACATGTTGGATGCTGGGCATCCTCAGGAAGGGCCTGAGAAACAGAGTGGAGGACAAGATCCTGTCTTTGTTCTGAGCCACTGTCTGCCCAGAACGGGGCTCATTGTATTTTGCAGGGACCAGTCAGCCCAGTGCCTGGCACCATAAGTATTTGTTGAATGAGAGAGAGCTAGAAGAGGAGAGGAAAGAATAGAAGGGAGCAGTTAGTTTGCTATGATTCTTACTTGCGTTTGAGTGAATTGGCTTATTAGGCGCTACTTAAACACTGACTGTATATGAATTCTAATCGAGATTGTTTCCGGTGATGCTTATACACAGGGCAAGCTTGTCAGGTGCTGTGTAGCTGGAGGTGATGCCTCATTTTTGCCCTAAACAGAAAGGTCCTTCCTTCATGGAAGTACAAACAGTGGGCCACCTTCTGGTGCTGATGTTGTCCCTCAGGCAGGGTTGGAGTTCCAGGAGGAAAGCTGTCTGTAGTAGCCCAGGACAGGGAAGTACCATAGAGCTGTGAGATGCAGTTTCACTGTTTTGCTTGAACAGTTCCCTGGAAACAGGGAACATCTCATTTTAAATCTCCAGTGTCTGAGCACCCTCCAGAAACAGAAGTATTTTTGGATTACCTACATAAAAATAAAGCTGAGTTCTCATGTGGCAGGTTGTGTCTCTGCGGGGGGGCGGGGGGGATGTGCATGGGATCCCTTGCGCTGTGCCAACATTCTTCCTGTCACACGGGGCGCCTGCCTCTTGCTGGGGTTCTGTTGCTATGTACTCGAATGCCCACTGGGGCTGTGTGTCCTTGATTCTCAATGTGACTGGGCAGGGCTGTCATTCCAGACATCTCTGGGGCAAAAATCACAAGTGGACGGCAATCACTGTGGGTACTGGCCATGTGCTGAGTCAGCACTACAGAATCCGGGACGCGAGTCTCTTAGTGAAAATGCCGTGGCACCCATCTGTCTCTCTGCTTCCGGGGTCTCAAATGCTCCCCTCTTGAGATGAGGTGACAGGTTTAATTAGGCAATGTGCAAGGTACTTGGTTGGAAAGGTCAGATCTCTTCCAAGGCCCTGGTTATCTCAGAGTCGTCCCAAGCGCAGATTCTAGTTGGGAAACAAGCGGAGCAGGAGTTAAGAAAGGAAATGGGATTGGGCTGTGGGTGTGGCTCAGGGATTGGCTGTGGGTGTGGCTCGGGGATTAGGCCATAGGTGTGGCTCAGGGATTGGGCTGTGGGTGTGGCTCAGGGATTGGGCTGTGGGTGTGGCTCAGGGATTGGCTGTGGGTGTGGCTCAGGGATTAGGCCATGGGTGTGGCTCAGGGATTGGGCTGTGGGTGTGGCTCAGGGATTAGGCCATAGGTGTGGCTCAGGGATTGGGCCGTGGGTGTGGCTCAGGGATTGGGCCGTGGGTGTGGCTCAGGGATTGGGCTGTGGGTGTGGCTCAGGGATTGGGCTGTGGGTGTGGCTCAGGGATTGGGCTGTGGGTGTGGCTCAGGGATTGGGCTGTGGGTGTGGCTCAGGGATTGGGCTGTAGGTGTGGCTCAGGGATTGGGCTGTGGGTGTGGCTCAGGGATTGGGCTATGGGTGTGGCTCAGGGATTGGGCTGTGGGTGTGGCTCAGGGATTGGGCTATGGGTGTGGCTCAGGGATTGGGCTGTGGGTGTGGCTCAGGGATTGGGCTGTGGGTGTGGCTCAGTTTGTGTCGAGCTTGCCTGAGGCCCCGAGTTTCTTCCCAGCACTGTCACACACACATGCATACAATACACACATACTTAGTAAAAAAGAAAAAAAGAAAATGGAAGTAGTAAGTATCATTGGTTCATTTCAGACAGTCTTATATTGCTGAGTTAGTTTAAAGATTTAAAAACTCGGAGCCAGGCGTGGTGGTGCACGCCTTTAATCTGAGCATTAGGGAGGCAGAGCCAAGGCTACACAGAGAAACCCTGTCTCAAAAAACAAAACAAAACAAAACAAAAACAACAACAACAACAAAAAAAAAAAAAAAAGGAAAAGAAAAGAAAAAGAAAGAAAAAAAAGAAAGAAAGAAAAGAAAAGATTTAAAAAGTCTTGGTCCAGGGACTGGAGAGGTAGCTCAGAGGTTAAGAGCACAGATTGTTTTTCCAGAGCACCCACATGACAGCTTACAACTGTCTGTAACTCCAGTTCCAGGGGATACGACATCCACAAACAGGCATACATGCAGGCAAAATACCAATGTACATAAAATAAAAGTACATTATTAAAAAATAGTCTTGGTCCATATTGTTGATTATTTTCCACACAGTTGGTTTCAGTTCAAATTCTCAAAGATATGAGCTGAGGGTGCCCATTTTACAGTACGTGCCACAGCATTGTGATTTACTGTTTGTTTTTTAAATTTTTCATTTATTTATTTGGTTTTTCGAGACAGGGTTTCTCCATGTAGCCTTGACAGTCCTGGACTAGCTTTGTAGACTAAGCTGACCTTGAACTCAGATAGATATCCATCTGTCTCCCAAATGCTGGGATTGGAGGCATGTGTGCCACCACACCCAGCTAAATTAGATTTTTTGTTTTTTTGAGACCAAGTTTCTTTGTGTAGCCTTGGCTGTACTCACTTTGTAGAGCAGGCTGGCCTTGAGCTCACAGCGATCTGCCTGCCTCTGCCTCCCTGAGTGCTGGGATTACAGGTGTGTACCATCATGCTCGGTATGTGATTTACTGTTTCAGATGGTCTTCCTGACTTTTGATTTTGTTTAGTATATCCTTTTTTTGTCATGGGGAGAGGAAGGGAGTTTACCCAGGATAAGAAGCACATTCTTCAAGCTTATTGGCCATTTGCATGTCTTAGGTGATCTGTGCTGGGTATATGTCATGCTTGGCCATTGGCCAATTATTAATCAGTAAAATACATTTGATTCTGGACTTATATAGCTCTAATTTGTAGTGTTTTCTGTTGTCACCCCTGAGAGGATTGGAGTTTCCAAATTGAAGGCCCAAATAAAATAAACCAAAGTAAAAATTAAAATAACTCAGTCTTTTTTTTTTTTTTAAGATAATAGCTAATATAAGAAAAACTGAAAGCTTTCTTTAAAGCAGGCACTGTGATATCATTTACGTTCATTTTCTCATCTGGTCCTTAAGTTTGGTTATTACCACCACACATCAGGAACTATTAAACAGGCATGTAGGGAGACTTGGGAACACATCCAGGCTCACAAACCCCATAGGGGTCACCCTGCACACCCAGTCTGCCATCTGACTCTCCCCAGGATGTCCCAAGGCTCAGCCTTGAGCCTCAGCTTGAGTTTCTCTCCTTTGCTCCTTCGGAGAAAGCAGATGAGAAAGCTTCAGGTTGTTTGGGGGCTGGAAAGGCTGATGACCTTTCCCCCCTTGCTTCCGGAGGATCCCTGTGCTGCTGACATCGTGTCAGATCTGGTGGAGCCCTGGGAGCCTAGGACCCTGCTTCCAGGAACTGACATCCTTTCATTGTTGTTTTTAGCATCCACTCACAGCGGAGCTCAGGGTCACAGCCGAAGGGCGAGAGCTCATCCTGGACCTGCAGAAGAATGAGTAAGTACATTTCTCCCTTCTTTTGCCTGACACAAGACAGTTAACTCATGGGAGTCAATGCCTGGTCTAACACAGGTGTCACAGTTGGAAAGGAAGAAGTTTAGTGCCCCCCCCCCCAAACTCACCGTCCTTGGTCCCTTTGTGGGACGTCTTGCCAAGATAGAGCTTTTCCTCCGTCTCTTGGCTGCTGGGAGATTGCCGGGACGTTTCACATCCTGCTTGGATTTCCTTCGGCTGTGTTTCCGGTGCTTCGTGGAGTTCACTGCCGGCGTGTGTGTGTGTGTGTGTGTGTGTGTGTGTGTGTGTGTGTGTGTGTGTGTGTGTGTGTGTAAGGGCGGGAAGGGACTGGAAGCAGCTGCCGTCCCAGCTCTAGCCCAGTGTGTGGCAGGAAGTGGAGGCAATCAGAGGGCGAGAGGGAGAAACAGGAGGCTGGGCAGGGGATTTGGCACCTCTGACCCTCATTCTTTCATCTACCCAAGATTCTGCTGAGAAGTGCATTGCTCGAAGCCTCCTGGCTTCCACGGGTCCAGTTTTTCCCTAACCTCATTCATGCTGGGCAGTGGCCTGGTTCAGAAATATCTCCATTGATTTGCCTTCCTGCGTAACCGCCTCAATTCACGGATGAATAGACAACACTGCCTGGCTATGTCTCTCCATCGATTACCCATTCTATGGCTTCAGCCCTGGTCCACCTGACCTCCCAGAGCTCTTCCCACTTGGCCAGGGACTCTGAATGCTTTTATAATTTCCCCACCAGTGGTCCCACTTCTGTCATCCATGTAGACGTTGTAGATAAGGATGCTTGGTTTGGAGAGTTGCCCGTCTGCTCTTGGCAGCCTCCAGAACACCCTGGAAGTTGATGAGTAATGAAAGCCTCACTGCCAAGAGAGGGCTAGAGCAAGGCCTTCCCCATCCAAAAGGGTGGGAATGGCTACTTGGCTTGGGGAGAAATGGAGAAGAAGGGTTTATTCCAAATTTGGGCTCTTTGGACACTTGCAGAAAAGGAACAGTGGAGTCTCCAGTATGGTGAAAGGGGAGCACACCCACCGCTAGAGGGACAGGGTGTTTGGTGACATTTCTCTTGGAGAGGTGTGAGCAAACATCTGCTTACGGATGACAGATCAAAGTGAGGATGCCACCAAAGTCCCAACTATGTGAAACAGTAATTTTTATTGGGGTTGCTTACAGTAATAGGGGTAAGGGTTAGTTACCTACAGGCACAGAAGTGACTCATAAGATAGTGACCACACCAAGACCCACCCAGCATGGGTGACAGCTCATGAAAGCTGGAAGCCTGGAGTTCACTGCATTGCAGCTCAGGTAGTGTGAGCCTGGTCAAGGTGGCTGGGCTGGGCTGAACCTCTGGGAGAGAAGGTAGTCCTCATTGTTTATGTACTGTTGAGGTTGGGAGGGACCTAGTGATTCTAGTCATTTTTCAGGGACTTCGTAGAAGTCTTGAGTTGCCCAGTTCCTGAGTTTAGTGAGTTTCCCAGCAGAATGGAATGTTCTATCTCCCTCAAGCAAGCCACCCTGTGACTTAAAGAGCTGGCATTTATCATGAAGGACATTGCTACGTAACACAGGGCTCTGTTCTGATTTTTAATACTCCTCGAAAATGCTAGGGATTTCTTACAGGTGCAGCGCATTGTTTGCGCCTGACCTGTAACTCCCATTGAGGGCCCGTGGGTCTAGATGCTGGTCCCAGACTCCTTGAGTTGGACCAACCAACCGATCGAAGGCTGGAGATTTGACCAGAATGGAAGTGGCAGAGGCAAACAGCATGATCTCACCAGGTGTCCCTGAGGAAGGACTTCCTGCTATTTTCATCCAAATTGGGCTTTTTGTTTTTGCACACATGTTAGAGCTGAATTCACTCCAACTGCACACAGCTTCCTGATGTGTGTATTTCCTCCAAGTCCTCCCATTCATAGGGCCAGCGAGCCCAGATTCAAAACAGCTCTGAGGTTCAGAGATGAATGTTTTTTGTTTTTGTTTTTGTTTTTTTCTTCTTCTGAGTTTTCTAACATTTTTTTTTCCAGTGGTAGCTAAGGAGTCTAGGCCTTGTGCTCAGAAACTCCCCAAACTTTTTTGCTTTTACCCTCTTGGTAGCTTCCCTCAGCATTCCCCGGCTGTTTCCTCCTGTTCTGTTCCATGCACCAGTGTGGGTACTTGAGAGTTGAACTCTGGAGAAAAAAAGAGTTGCTAGCGTGGAGCTCTTATTGTGGTGAGAAGGAAAACAGTAAGTGAAGTTAGTGTAGACTGTATCAAATCATGAGAACCCTATACAGGAAGCCAAACACTGTGGGCTCAGGAAGAGCAGGGGGTGGGAGGGGGGAGGGGGTGTGGGAGCAGCCCATGTTGACAAACAGTAGTCAGGAATGACCTTGGGGAATGAATTCAAGTGGAGACCTGAAGGAGGGAGATGTGGAGAAAGCTGAGGAAGACGGTTTCAAGGGCGGGGATGGGAGGCAGCCAAGTTCAGAGGACACTGTAGATTGTCAAGATCTCAGCATCCCTAAGTCATCTCTTATGATTCATCACTCCCTGAAGTTTGCCCATCCATTGGACCCTCCGGCTACCCAGGAGCCACAGACAAGGGCTTCTGGGGCAACGGTGAAGGGAAGGATACTGAAATTTGTTTTTCATTGCTCTGAGGTGTCTGGCTTTTTCCCATCCAAATCAAAGTCCTCGAGCTAATGCACAACCCGAAATAGCAGTGAGCGGGCCTTTAATGGAATTCACACATGGAGACATCATTGCCAAGAATGGTGCGGACAGAGGAGCGGGGGGGGGGGGGGGGGGGGGGGGGGGGGAGGGGCCAGGAGATGGGACAGGGCAGGCAGAGCTTTAGCGGAGTCAGCTGCCCCTTTTCTGCCGGGGGCTGGCGGAAAAAGAAATGACCCCTGTGAGAAAATGAGCACGTGGCTTCACGGTGGGTCTTGCGTTCAGACATTGGCTCCACTATTTAACAGCCACAAGTTCTCTTCTAAGTCTCAGTCCCGTCACCTGGGACTATAATCAGAGTCCTGCGTCACAGAGCCATTGAGGAGGCTGAGATGCTGCCCGAGTGTATAAGGGACCCAACCCAGTGTCTAGCTTGCATTGCACTCTCAGCAAAGGGCAGCTGTTATTATTTCTCGCTCCAGTTTGCAAATCGCACAAGTGGGGCATATTCATTGTAAAACAGACAGCACAGCAGTGCCAAGTAAACAGAATGGTGAAGGCTTCCTGCCCACAGGGGGAGAGTTCACTGCTGCCTGGGGTGGGGGGTGGGGGGTGGGGGGAGGGGATTTTCTAGACTTTTCCTGTGTCTTTGAGAACATGGTAACTGTCATGTGCTGTATCAGGGAAGCTGATACAGACTTCTAGGGTCGCTGGGAAGAAAGACAAAAAAAAAAAGATTAAAAAATATTTTTATTTTATGTGCATGGGTATTTTGCCTGCATGTATATATAAGCACCGTGTGTATGCCTGCTACCTGCAGTGGTTTCAGAGTCTCCTGGAACTGCAGTTACAAATGATTGTCAACTGCCATGTGGTTGCTAGGAATAGAAACCGAGTCCTCTGAAAGCTCAGCCAATGCTCTTAACCTCTAAGCCATCTCCCTAGGCTCCGGGAAGGAGATTTTTTTTTTTTTTTATTTTTTTTTTTTTACCATATAAACTATTCTGTGAAACATTTTTACATACACCTGAGTGTCATGAAAACTGTACTGCAGAGCCTCAGGAGAGTGTCATGATGTTACGTCCTATGACAGCAAACACTTAACACTCTGCACACTTCTAGAGTGTTGCATAGCTGTCAGGAGACAGTCACTTGGGATCCAGGCTTGCAGTCTGGTGGATATAGCCCTAAGCTCAGAGAGATGATGTGGAGTTGATGGATACACCAGCCCATCCTCCCAAACCTCAGCCTTCTCTTCTGCAAAATAAGGCTTTTGTTTGAGTTGGGATTTAAGACTCTTCTTGTATTACCTATTTAAAGGACATTGTGTAAGTGGAAATGTGAAGTGTCGTGTCCCTCCCCCCTCCTCCCTCCACCAAACAGTGGGTGGCAGGATGAAGAGAGAAGCCACGCCTCCAGCCATGCCTCCAGCCATGCCTCCAGCCATGCCTCCAGCCCTGTCCTTGAAGTTGGGGTGAACTGTTAGTTTAGGTCTCACCAGTTTAGGCAGCAGAAAGAACAGGACGGGAATTGCAGGGTAGAAATTACAGGCTGCTACTCACAGCCTGTAATTTGGTGGCGTACATCGGTAATATTTTTCCTCTGTGACTTACTCCCTCTCCTGAGGACTGCCATTAACCTGGGGGCTGTGTCTGACAATTAGACGGGCTCTTCTTGTGTTGAAGGCATCACAGGAGACATGGCGCTGTGGGCCCTATCCGTATTCACCCATGGTTACTTTTTCTAAGAGAAGGGTCCACTGACCTGTTCAACCTGACTCTTAAGACTGACTTTCTGAACCAATGGGCAACCAATAAGGTCACCTTCAAAAACAAGTGAAGACTGGGGGTGGCGCTCAGTTCACATGCTTGCCTAGCATGCATCAGGCCAGGATGTAAATTGGCCATGATGGTGCGTGCCTGTAATCCCAGCATTCCAGAGATGGAGGAGGGAGGGTCATCAGTTCAAGGTTATCCTCACGTATGCTTTGGGTTTTGAGGCCAGCTGGGCTACGGGAGACCCTGTCTTAAAAACAAACAAAACAAGCAAATGAGAAACAGTGCCAGGACAGAAGGACCTGTGGAGGTGTCTTTTTCTCCACTCGGAGCACACCCTGAAACTCCTCTTTTGAGAGTCCTCTCCTGCCTCGACTCCAAACCATAGTGACATTTATGTTTCGTCTTAAGACAGGATTTGTCTCACAGTCAGTTTGTGGTGGCCCACACTATTGCTGGCACACGCCTTTAGTCTGTACACTTGGGAGCTAGAGGCAGGTCGATCTTTGTGAGTTCAAGGCCAGTCAGGTCTACAGAGCAAGTTCTAGAGCTGCCAGGGCTACATAGAGAAACCCTATATAAAAGAGAGAGACAGACAGACAGACAGACAGTCAGGCAGACAGAGAGAGAGACAGAGAGACCAGAGACAGAGAGAGCCTTTGATCTCAAGGTACAAGGCTCATCAATAACAATGGATATTTGTGCTATTTTATGCTGTCATTATTATTAAGGCAGACTTGGACATTTGGAGCTTTAGGAGTTTAAATACCCATTATAGCTTTTGATGGGTTAGAGTTATAGGATTGTTAATATTCAGTATGACTTTTGTCAATAAGCTTTCTCCCCGTCTCAGCTGTTATAGGAGAGAAGATTGATTTTATTGTTGTGAAACTTTAGAGTCAGCCTAGAAAATTAAGTCATTCACCATTGGTTTGTTTGTTTGTTTGGTTTTTGTTGTTGTTTCCTTCCTTCCTTCCTTCCTTCCTTCCTTCCTTCCTTCCTTCCTTTTCTTAAAGACAGGGTCTTACTCTATAGCTCAGGATGTCACCAAACTCATGGCAATCCTCTGGTCTGTGCTTCCCAAATAATGAGATTACAAGCAGGAGCCAGCACCAGCCACATCTTTCTAATCTTACTCTTCCTTCCCCTTAGCCCTAGTTGGCTTGTTTAACGTTAGAGGAACAGAGGCGTGGGGAATCATCAGGCAGAGGGTTTGCTACAGACAACTCGAATTACTTCCTCTCATTTCCACATTTTTCTTACACGGAGTTCTTGTAGAAATTGCTCAGCCACTTCCGACAAGAGGCAAGCATAGCACTCCAGCTGCCATGCTCCACCCAGGCACCCTCAGATGGGGACAAAGTTCAACATTTTACCTAGAGCTGAGGATACCTCTCTTTGGCCCTCCCTGGCCAGAAATTTCATTGGTTGTTGGAAAATTTAATTTCCTGGGTCAAAGAGACACTGGGAAAGGCTTAGCTGGCGTCCCAGTGCCCTTAGCAGACCTCACTTTGCCGAGTCGCATTTAAATGAATCACAGGCATATGGATTACATTTCACTTAAAATAACACATGGCCCGAGAAATTAAAGGATATCATACTTTAACCAAGTATTTGGCAGATCTCAACTATTCAAAATGTTTTTGCAAAGCCTGCATGCAGCTGGGCTCCTGGTTCCCTGCCGTTAATCCTGTGAGATTTAGTGCCAAGGAAGCAGCTGGATGGATGGGTGGGGACAACAGAATTTGATGAGAGCTGCCTGTGAGTATCCGAAAATTTCCGCAGACATTTTTTTTTGGGGGGGGGGTGGGGTGGGAAATAGGAAGAACAGAACCAGCCCTATTCCACCGAAGGCAATGAATGAATGCATGAGTGACTATGAGTTCTGAGTGCTGTTAGGTGGCTTGTCCTAGCGCTACCTGAAAGCTCTGCTTGAGATGTAGTTTCCCACTGAGGCTTGGAGACAGATTTGTATCACTTTACAGTTCCCATGTTGTACAGAAGGCCTGATGTTGTAGGATGAATGGAATATCAGAGTGTCTGATGGGATCTCAACCACAGTTGTGCATAAGCAGCTGTCTGATTGCCATGGGCTGGAGGTTTGCCGTCTCTTTCACGTCCGTGTATTGAAATCCCAACCCCTTAAGGTGCTACGTTAGGCATAGTTTTGTAGAGTGATTGGGTCATGGCATCTCTGCCTTCATGTTTGAGTTAGGTGGCCTTTAAGAGTCCCCGGGAAGCTAGAACACTCTTGCTTTATGAAGATGCAGCTAGAACTAGCTTCTCTGTAGTACAGTGGCTCTTGGCTGATACCAGCTATTTGAGAATTGTGAGATGTTAATTTCTGTTGTTTATAAGCCGTTCCACTTGTGGTATTTTGTTACATCAATCTGAGCAGAGTAAGGCAGCATCATTTCCAAATTACTGGAAACAATGCCTTTTCAGGGTCCATTGTTCAAAGTTGGTCCCTGTATTAATGATTAAGAGTGGTCTTCCAAAAGCATGTGGCTGCAAAATCACCCAAAATGTCAGGCAGCCTCCAAAATGGAAGTAACCAAGATGTGCTGATAGTGAGGCCACAGAGGCTCTGCTATTAAGAACTAAGCAGAGGGAGATTTGATCCTAGGCAGGGATGGTGCTGGGACCACATAGGTGTCGTGGAGCGATGCCTAAGCCAAGGGACAGTGGCAACCACCAGTACTGGAAGAGGCAGTTTCTCTGGTGGGAGCCTTGATTTTTGGCACTGTAATACTGATTTCATTCTTTTGGCATCCGGAGCTGTGAAAAAACAAGCTTCTGTGGTCCCAACCCAGCAAACCTCAGAAACAAACATAACAGTGTTTATGGCTTGGAGATGCTGTGTTGTAATATCTGCTTAGTCCAATGTCTGCTATATGTCAAGCAGGTTTTCAGTGTGTGTTAACTTTATTTTTAAATTATTTGTTACTGGGTTTTATGTGTGTGGGTGTTTTGCCTGCATGCATATTTGTGCACCACCTGTATACCTGGCACCCGTGGAGCTAGAAGAGAATTGTCAGATCCCCTGGAATTGAAATTATAGACAGCTGTGAAGGGCCATGTGGGTCCTGAGAAGGGAGCCTGGATCTTTGGGAAGAGCAGCCAGTGCTTTTTATTGCTGGAGACATCCCTAGCGCGCTCTCTCTCTCTCTCTCTCTCTCTCTCTCTCTCTCTCTGTGTGTGTGTGTGTGTGTGTGTGTGTGTGTTACTGGGAATTGAACTGAGAGCCTCACCTGCCAGTCCAGCATTCAGCCACTGAGCTATGTCTTCAGACTTCTGCTAAATTGTCCAGAATGTTCTTGATTGACTGATATTCCTACGTCAGCCTCTCTGGTAGCTGAGCTTCCAGGCCTTAATCTACCACTTCCTTCTAGAACATACTTTCTGAGAATCTTGATGATGCAAAGCATTACCAGTAAAGGGGGTGGGGGGCAGGGAATGACAAGAACAAAACAATTGAGAAACCTGTGTGGTTGTTGCTTGCCAATCGTACCTAAGTTCTGTGACAACCCTTCCAATGTCAACTCTGCTAGAGAACTTCAGGCCAAGGATAACTAGGAATGGTGGGTGGCTGGATGCTGCTTATGGTGTCAGTGGTAACATCAGTCTCTATGATGCTGCAGATGCTTGCCTCCATAATAGGCCCGGCTTACAGCCCTAAGGTAGCTGGTTAATGTCGTCACCACAGTCACTGGGAGATATAGGGACCTATGTAGGTCTGTTTGCAAAAGGGGGTCTCTAAAATATTATACTTTTTGGAAGTTCACCAGGGTGCGAGGCAAAGAGATAGATGTGAGCCTAGTCTGGTTGACCCCAAAGTCCAAATTGGTCTAAGTCAGTACATCTGTTTCTGTCTCTCTGTCTTTGCCTTGGCATTCTCTCTCTCTCTCTCCCTCTCTCTCTCTCTCTCTCTCTCTCTCTCTCTCTCTCTCTCTCTCTCTGTGTACAGATAACATTTGTGCACATTCAAGTAGTACGTGTGCCGTTTGAGGTAAGATCTGGAGCTCACCAAGTTGGGCAGGTTGGCCAGAGAGCCCCAGGCATCCACCTGCCTCCACTTCCCCAGCACTGGGCTTGCAAGCATGTGGCCCCATGTGTGGCTGCTAAAAGCATGGTTTCTGGGGACTGACCTCAAGGCTTTATGCTTGTCCAGCAAGAGCTTTACTCTCTAAACCATTGCCCCATTGCCAAAGTCCAAGCCTCTTCCCCAAGGAATTATTTTACCTACCCTGGGTTTGAGCTCTTCTTCGTCAACACTGGCACAGCACTTTCACCAAGTCTTTCCCCTCTCCTTCTGTCTTAGTTACTGTCCCATTGCTGTGATGAAACACCATGACCAAGGCAACTTATAAAAAAAACCAAAAAAACAGCATTTAATTGGAAGCTTGCTTACAACTTCAGAGGGTTACGCTGTAGTCATCATATCGGGGGATTTGATTGAATTGGTAGCGGGGCAGGCAATGGTGCTGGAGCAGTAGCTGAGAGTTCACATCTGAGCCCCAGGCAGCCGGCAGAGAGAGCAGAGAACAAGCCGGAGCAACCCAAAGCCTGGTGTGAGCTTCTGAAACCTCAAAGCCCACCCCCATGACACGCCTTCCCCAACAAGGCCACACCTCCAAATCCTTCCCCAATAGTTCTGCTGAGGGTGGGAGATGCACATTCAAATATATGAGCCGGTGGAGGCCGTTGTCATTCAGAATGCCACAACTCCCTTCCCAAGCCCTGATCAGAATTAGAATGCCAGTGTAATGTAATGGGTAATCCAGACTGTCAGAGACCAGACTTGGACTCCTCCTCCTATTTTGTGTAGATTGTGACTGTGACATGTTGTCAGATAAGCAACTCGATGCATTCATAGACAATTTCCTTTGCCTCCAGCTTATTTCTTGAATGTGATGTGACCAGTGGCTTCTAGCTCCCCGTGCCTTGAATCAGTCTCAGCCATGATGGACGTACCATTGCATTGTGAGCTAAAATAAAATCTTTTCAAACTAATCCCTGCACTTGGGAGGCAGAGGCTGGTCGATCTATGTGAGTTCCAGGCCAGCCTGGTCTACAAAGTGAGTCCAGGACAGCCAAGGCTACACAGAGAAACCCTGTCTCAAAAAAACCAAAAAACCAACCAAAAATATTTTCTCCCTGAGGTTGCTCTTTCTAGGGTTTTTTTGTTTGTTTGTTTTCAAACCACAGCAACAGTAAGAGGAACCAACACAAGGTGTAAGCTTTGCCAAGTCCCATAACCTTTGCAAGTCTCACTGACCATGCATAGAATTCAGTAACATGATGACTTTAAGGAACTTTCTGGGCCTGGCATGCTGTGAGAGTGCAATAAATAGCTGCTATTATTTGTAATTTTGCAGGGTCAGAAAAACAGTGAGGAATGATGTAAGAGGGAATTTCCCAGAGTTGATTCCCAAATGTAATAAGAAAAGTTGACCTTAAAACCTACTGTCTCTAAACCAGGCCTGGTGGCGCTTACGTTTAATCCCAGCTCCCAGGGAGGCAGATCACTGTGAGTTCGAGGCCAGCCTGGCCTACAAAGAGGGTCTCAGACAGCTAAGCTACCCCTGCTGTCCTCTCCCCTCCCCCCGGAAAAAAAAAAAAAAAACCCAACAACTCAGGGAGGAAACTCACTCACTTCCACTCTCCAGCCATGCCCAGTTTGACCTAACTGTGTCTCAAGTATGCAGAGTAGCAGCGTCTCCCATATGGGCCTAACTGTACCTCTTTCTGGGGCTGTGGAATCAGTCCCCTTATCAGGCCTGAACCCACCCGATAAGGCAGTTGGGATTGGTTTACCAGTTCCAGCCCTATCTCTTCCCTGGGCCTGCAGCCAGGGTTGCCTGGCATAGCTAGGAAGGCGTACGCCTGTCTTTTGTCTCCAGCTTATTTCTTCAGGCTGCCCTTCATTGGGAGCCAGGGAGAGATGAGTGGGAGGAAGCTGTGTGCTGCCCCAGTGGCCTCAGATGGACCCTTGCAGAGCTAAGGGAACCTGGGGACTTGGAAGAAGTTGGAAACTGGTGTGGACTGCGAGGATCCATCCCTTCATGAGCAGGCTGTTGACCTTAGAGATAACAGCGGCCCAGGGAGTGAGCACTTACCATGAGCTCCATGTATTACATAGACTTCTTTAACTCTGCGCATTTACGGAAACGGAGTCCCAGTAGGCTCTGAATTTTATGACCTATTTTTATATCACTTGGAAATGTAACATGGGCATTATCAAAGCATTTAATGTTACTTTGAGGCCAAAACTATGTAAATATTAAAGTTACAGGGTTTTAAAAAAATGAGACCATACTGCATGTCTAATTTTGAACCTTAAAACTATTTGTTCTGCTGGCTGTTTTCTGTGTACCTGGTAAAAACTAGAGTCACTCGGGAAAAGGGAACCTTGATTGAGGACTCGACTCCTTCAGATTGGCCTGTGGAGCATTTTGTTGACTGATAACTGATGTGAGAGGGCAGTGCCGCCCCAGGGAGATGGTCCTGGTCTGTACCAGAAAGCAAATTAACAAGTCCAAGAAGAGCAAGCCAGTAAGCAGCATCCATCCATCCATGGTCTCTGCTTTGTTTTTTTCTTTCTTTCCTTTCCTTTCTTTTCTTTCTTTCTTTCCTTTTTCTTTTTGGTTTTTTTTTTCAAGACAGGGATTCTCTTGTTGTCCTGGTTGTCTTGGACTCTCTTTGTAGACCAGTCTGACCTAGAACTCATAGAGAACCTTCTGCCTCTGCCTCCTGAGCGCCGAGATTAAAGGCGAGTGCCACTACGCCCAGCTCTGCTTCTGTTCTTGCCTTTAGGCTCCTGCTTGAAGTTCACGCCCTGACTTCCCTTCATAGTAGATTGTAAAAGTGTTAGCTGAAATAAACATTTTTCTTCCCAGGTTCCTTTT
Organism: Acomys russatus; assembly: GCF_903995435.1. Lineage (NCBI taxonomy): Eukaryota > Metazoa > Chordata > Mammalia > Rodentia > Muridae > Acomys > Acomys russatus. The sequence goes on from NC_067161.1 coordinate 27,966,078, forward strand.
TTTATTTTCTTTTTAACTGCTGTTTATCACAGCAATAGATAGCAAACTAAGACATTTATCCTCAGTATTTTCCCACATTAGTCTGCTTGTAGTGGTGTGTGTGTGTGTGTGTGTGTGTGTGTGTGTGTGTGTGTGTGTGTGTATGTGTGTGTGTGTGTTTTATGTATTGGTATGTGTTGTGTGTGTGGTATGTTTATGTGTGAGTGTATGGGTAGGTGAACCTGTGTATACAAATGAAAAGGCCTGAGCTCTATGTTGGGTGTCATCTTCTATGTCTTACACTTTGCGGGGTCTGTTGCTGAACTGGAAGCTCGCTGTTCAGGCTAGGCTGGCTGCCCAGTGAACTTGTGGGATCCTCCTGTCTCTAACCCACACTGTTGGGTTTGCAGGCATGCATATCTATGCCTCTTTTTTGCATGGGTATTAGGAGTTTGAATTCATATCCTCGTGCTTGCAGAACAATTGCTGTAACCTACTACCTACTCCCCCCACCCCCCAGCCCTGTTTTATTCTTTTTAAGAAGACATAGAATTCCATGGTGACTATGACAGCTCAAAAGTTACTATTTGTTTGCACACCTTTAATCCTAGCACTCAGGAGGCAGAGGCAGGTAGATTACTGTGAGTTCCAGGCCAGCCTGGTCTCTACAAGGCGAGTCCAGGACAGCCAATGCTATACAGGGAAACCCTGACTTAAAAACAAAAAGTTACTGTTTTTCTATTAAGGGAGAATCAGGTTTCAGATTTCTTGTTACTACAAATAACACTGCAGTAATAATATGTGTAAGAGTCTTTAGGTGACTGGGCGTGGTGGCGCACGCCTTTAATCCTAGCACTCGGGAGGCAGAGACAGGTGGATCGCTGTGAGTTCGAGGCCAGCCTGGTCTCTACAAGATGAGTCCAAGGCAGCCAAGGCTAAACAGAGAAACCCTGTCTCGAAAAACAAAACAACAACGGATAAGAGTCAAGTCCAGGGAGCTTACAGGTAACACGTGCATACATGAAGGAAAATTGCTTTTGCACACACTCCCACCCATGGGATCCTTTGAAACCTAAGCAATCTTACCATTATTTCATATAGCTTCATTGACACCTACTGTATGCACCTGTTTACTTTACCCATTTAAAGCACCTAGTTTGGTGGTTTTGTTTTGTTTTGTTTTTTAAAGCTGGGCAGCAACCAGTACACTCTAGCCCAGAGTCATTTCTGTCATTCCAGGAAGAACCCATTAGTAGTGTTGCAGATTGAATTGAGTTGTTAATCCGCCTGCATCTCCACGTTGGCGCCCGAATCCCCAGTTACTCAGAATAATCTTATTTGGCAATTGAGTCACAGATGCATGTCGTTAAGACTAATCAGGTGGTCTCCTAATGCAATGTAGCTGGATTCCTAATAGAAAGGGAGTCGGCGGCATACAGACGCGCAAGGAACAGAGTTCCAGTGCCGTAAACCGAGAAGTCAGAAGCCAGGAAACAGGCAGGGAATGGCTACCTCCCTCTGTCTGCTGCCATCAGAGGAAACATGGTCCTGCCAGCACCACACTATGATGATAAACTTCCGGCTTTTGAGTCATTTGGTTTGAGATGCTCTGCTGAGGCAGTCCTTCTTCCCCTCACCAGTCTGTAAGTCACAGACCTCAACTTGCTGTTTCTAGATTTGCCTAATCTGGGTGCTTTATAGGATTGTTAGGCAACGTGCCTGCCTCTTCCTCTGTTCTTCCCCTACTCCTCTTTCCTGTTCTCCCTCCTCCCTTTGCTTTTCTCCTCCTCCTGTTTATTCCCACCCACCCCTTTGAAGTGATTTCTCATGGAGCCCAGGCTGGACTCGCCGTGGGCTCCAAATCCTCCTTGCCTCCACTGCTAAGTGCAAAAACTACCAGAATGTACCATCACGTCTGCCCTCTGTGCTCTTTCCCAATTGAGTCTTTCACTAAGGTTAATGTTTTTGAGGTTTATCCATGGCGTGGTATGTTTTGGTTGGTATTTTTAAAGTATTATATGGTATATACCACTTTATAATGCTCCACTTCTCTACCCAGTTGCTAGATTTCCCCTTTGAGCCTTGGCTAACTTTCTGTTCCTCAAGGGCTGTTGGTTGGGAGCTGTGTAGGGATGAGAACAGGTATTTTTGCTCTCTGTAGGAGAGAAAAATAACAAAACAGAGTTGAGTAAAATGCTGAAGAAGTGAGAGGAGAGAGGGCGTCTCTGTAATGGGGTCCTCAGAGGGAATCTTTGAGGATGAGGGCCAGCCTTGGATGACACAGGGAGAAGGGATGAATGGGGCGGGGTAAGAGAGAGGAATTCAGATGAGAAGATACTATATAAATATTTGGGCTGGATCAAGGAGAATGCAAGTCTTCATCATCTGTTAGGAATCCAGCATCCCTAAGTAGCCATATTGTTTGAACTCATTAGTGATATGTCAAAGTTAAGGAAGGGAAAGCTGGTTTCTCCTTCTACATCTGGGCTTCCAGAAGATTCAAGTGATAGACAGCCCAATATTTCACTCTTCCACTTTTGCCTTTGAGTTGAGTTCTCTTGCCTTATGCAAAACATACAGCCAGGGAGGCAGGTGGACCATCTAGAAAATGCTTGAGGAATCTTTGACAACTTGGCTCTGTTCTGTGTACCTTGAGTGGGAAGCGTTTTCCTCTCCATCTTTTGAACTTGGACTGATCTAAGGGGAGCTGGCTATGTATCTGGGTATCCCGGCCCGCAGGGTCTTCAACGGGTACCTGTGGAGGGGGCGGACAAGTGGGGGGACAGGAGACATGAAGAAATGAGGGCAAGTCTGGATTCTGATCAAGCCCCATTTATTGAAAAATTTCACAGGGTTTTTATAGGCACGGGGGGAGGGGGACAGGCATGGGTATTTGCATAAGTGAGGGTTGCTATGGATACCTAACTGTGCAATGCTCCAGCAGGTGTCTACCTTTACAGCTGCTATAATCACAGAAGGGGTAGAAATTCCAGAGAGAGAGAGAGAAGTTATAAAAGATCTGGTTAGCCAGGAAAAAGTTCCCAGAACTGCTGCTTGTAAGCAGCTGGCCTTTAATCTGATTTTACCAGTAGTCTTACTAGAAAAGGTAGTTTATAGCCAGAAAGGAGTAGCTCTTTCTATGAGCTCAGGGGTCTTAGAATGACCGTCCCCCACATCTGGGGAGTCCAAGGATTACAGGTGTCTGAGCACCAGGCTAAAATGGCATCCTCACAGCTTGGGTGGGTGGGGTGTATATGGATGTATGTTGTCTGCTCAATGATGGTTAAGTGTATGTAATGTAGTCCTTGTAAGAGAAGCAGAGGCCCAAAGACTAGGTGGAAGATGCGAAGATAGTCTCTGTGGTTAGGACAGAGCAGGAGGAAGGAAATGAAGACAGGCCCATGGGTGGGGGTGGGGATGACATAGGGATGAGTTCTCAAAGGGCCTTGCATTGCAGGCTTTTATCTTGAGAGCTGTGGAAGATGATAGAAGAGGCAGATAGGGCATCTCCAAGTGCGTTTTAGGTCTGATATGGGGACAAGGTGGCCCATATGGAGAGAGATGGATGGATTGTTGAGAGATTTGTAAGATGGGGTCATGGAGACTGGGCCATGGGGCAGATATGGGCTGAGAGGGTGGATGGGTTCAACAACCGTCATGTGATTTTCTGTGTGAGTAGCGAATAGGACAGTGGTGTCAGGTCCCTAGGTTTGCCCTTAGCTTTTGGTGGGACCTTGAATAGGCCAAGTCCTTACTCAGCTCTTGGTTTCCTCAGTAGATGAAGGTCATGACGGCCTCATTTGGATAGTCACCACTTCCGTGGGATCATAGTGAGATCTGCTTAGGAAATTGTTGTGAAAAACGTGTCCTGGGTTTCCGTCACCACTTGCCTCACCCCAGTTGTCTCTGATTTATGTGAATTTCGGGGGAGGGTGTGTTTGTTTGGTCTGTATTCATGGGGGAAGGGTGGAATTGCATGTGCCTGTGCACATGTAGCGGCCAGAGGCTGGCATCAGTTGTCTTTCTGTATGAGTCTCACCAAGTTGGGACCTCGCCAGTTGTTTAGACTGCCTGGCCAGCAAGCCCCAGACATCCTTCTGTCTCCCTGTCTCTCGGTGAATGTTGGGACCTGAACTCAGGCCCTTGTGCTTGCATAGCAAGCCGGTTACCTACTGTGCCATCTCCCCAGCCCTTTCTCTTCTAAAATTCTAAGTACTCCATTTTTTGGAGCAGGCGTGTGCTCAGCCTCTGCCTATCCAGCAGCAGAGACTTCACTTGGGGGCCTTTTTGGGTCTCTCATATGGGCACTGTTGCAAACAATTGCCCCCAAATACTCAACACCATTGAGTGGGTGGAGCTTGGCTACAGGGTCCTGAGCTTTTTGAGGAAGCTGAATGGAAGCTAGGTCTTTTGCTGTCTTTGTGACTTAAGGGCTTAAGGCTATTTTCCAGTCCCTTCCATGACTTCCTCGTGTCCCTATGGATTCCTTCCCTACCCCCACCCGCCAGGTAGCCTGTTTGCAGAAAACTGGCAGAGGCCTCATAGTCTCCTCTTGCATCAGCCTCCCTGGAGAGAGATCCAGATGGGCTGGCTATGTGGCTACAGCAGCTGCATCATGTCAAGCATGGTTTCTTTTTTCAAATCCTTCTTTCTGGAGAAGGGAATTCTGGGACAAAGAGTTTCTTTGGAGAGACATTGAGTCACGAAGGAAAGAATTATCTAAGCTTAGGAGGGCTAACAGGAGTCCTGTTTCTGTAAGCTCTTTATTGCTTGACTTAACCAAATCCTATGAATACAAAGGTCAGAGTACATTCTTAGGTATGTGGCATAGCATAGAAAAGTGGAGTGAGGGATTCTCAGCTCCCGGTGTCTAGGCCAGCTTTGCCTTTGGCGTGCGCGCGTGCGCACACACACATACCAATTTGCTAGCACTCGCATAACCACACCCATCCACTTACACACAGGGACACACATATATGCAGTCCTTCATCATAATTTTATAAACAGCTTTTTAGAGGAAACTGGAAATTGGTTATCATACCAATTCTAAGAAGGAAGGAAGGTGGGTTATGAAATGGGGACTGACCCAGGCACTTGCTGGTAAAGCCCGCCTTCACAAGGCCTGTCAGCTCCTCAGTGGGTGCTCAACTGTTTTCGGGTGCTTTTGTGGATATCCTCCTCTGATCTTCATCCTGGGAGAGAGGCAGGTCCCCCACAGGGCTAAGTCTCACAAATCCCCTAGCACATAATTGGCTTTAGTCAATATTTGTGGTATGAGTGGTGTTTCAGATATGGGTGCTGGAATACACCCACGCACTTAAAAGTAAGTGTCTGATGAAATCAGGATGTGAAGAACACAGGCTTTCTACACCCTCTTACGTCGCCTCTCGTACACAACAGGTAGGAGGCTGGGCGAGCACCCTTCCTCTGATTTAGCTACCATCAATGTGTCACATACTCTTGTGTACTGAGATTGCTGGCTTGCAAATAAAACTTCTGTGTGCGTGTGTTGCTTTTACTCTTTTCAGATTATTGATTTGTGAAAGCCTTGAGCAGAGAGGGTAGGCCATCACGATTGTTTTGGTGTGGTAGACGCCCTGACGTACGTATTAATTCTGTCCCATGCAAAAGTGGAAAAGGTGTGGACGGCAGGATCCAGGGATGATAGGCCCTTTGGGAGCTTCTGCTGGGTGGGGCCTGTGATGTGCATGCAGGTGTCACTTAACTATGACAATCAGAGGTGAGAGCTGCCAGTCCTGGCTTATGACTCAGTCATTTGGCTAATTAAGAACAAGTGCCTTGACCCGATCGATACCCAGGACCCCCAGCCAGCAGTGCAGTGAGGTGGGAAGATTTCACTAAATGCAAATTAGGCCACTGTCATCTTTAGAACTTGGCCCAGTGGCTAGGCAGGTTGGGATAGTAGTTTACTGTGGTCCATGAGGGCTTTTCAAGTTTTGATGCTACTCACTTTTGTTCTGAGATGCTAAGAAACCCAGGCAGGCTTAGAGTGTTTAACCAGAGGCACCCACCTTTGAGGCAGGTGGGTTTGTGGTCTTCAGAGACCTACTTTATTTTTTCAGGGTCAGATACGCTTGGTCCCCTCTTCCGAATTTCTTCAAAGGTCTGGTCTGGTGATCTCTTGGAGACAGCTTTCCTTACACCCCTGAGACTCATTCTTAAAGTCTTTCTTCATTGTATGGCAGCCTAGCCTTCTTCCCTCCCCCATTTGTACCCCTGAACTTCTACTTCCACGGACTCCCTGATACTCCCATCCGGGCCCCCGTGGTTTCAGCTAATCTGATGAACAACTATTGTGATTATTTACCAAATACTGGTTACCATGCAGGTGCTGTCAGGGACTATTTCTTGCTCTTTAAAATTTTGTATTTCTGAGAAAATATAATTTCCTCCCCCCCCATCCCCCCCAAACCATTCTTAACCAAGTCCAGTAAACATCCAGGATGGGCTATGTAGGTCACCGTTAAACAAACCCACAGACTCTTATCAGTCAGCCATTTCCTGGGCTCCTCAGGTCTCTTGCCAGCCGAGCTTGCCTGATTCTGAGACGTTGGCCCTATTTTTGTAGATGGACACTCGTCCTCATCACCACAGATGAGAGAGAGGCATGGAGAGGATTAAATAAAGATCCTGCTGGCTAATGGATAAACAGTGATTATCCAGACGTCCCTTAAGCACAGCATAAAAACAACCCGGAGGACTGGGAGCTAGTCAGAGGAAACCAGAAGACATGGTGGGAAGCAGGTGGTGAGGAGGACTGTTGTTTTAGTGCCTCGTTTAGAGATGTCCTTAACAGGAAGCTAAAGACAACGTACCCATAATTCTGGCTTTTTGAGAGCCGGGCTGGTGGGTGTCACCATCTTGTTTCTTAGGGTTACTTTGGAACTTGGTCCCTTAGCCAACAGGAGCCTCACTCAAGGAAGTCCTTGGCTGGGAGAAGGGCTCAGCTCTTTTACCATAGGAGCAACCCAGCCTTGGGGGGGGGGGGGACCTTCTGCTCCCTCACAAAGGAATGCTGGTGCTTGTGTGCCCCTGGACGCATCAGTGCCTTATTTGGCAGTGGGGCTGAGCCCTTTGCAAATCTGTTTCCATTCCCTGAGAGTCAGAGGGAGACCACGCAGAGTGCTGGTTTGGAAAACTTGGTTCTGAAACATCTCTTAGTTGTCTTTTCCTCCGTACTTTTACCCTTGTGGAGAAGCAAACAAAAAGAATACATAAGAATATTTCATTTTTTTCCGAAATGTGAGCTAGCACAGGCCATTTCATTAGGATAAAACTTTCTGCTTTTCAGCCATACTTCCTGTGCCAGGGAACCCTAGGCACATCGTTTCCCCTTAATGGAAACCTGGGGTGCTGTGGCCGTAGCTTGATGGTAGAGCACTTGCCCAATATCTATGACACCTGGGCTTTCACTCCCATCATTGCAATCGATATGTCTGCTACCCAGGACACTTAGTTCCCAAACATTTTGGATTAGAGATATTCAATGTGCGGTGGAAAAGGATTGCTGAGCTACAGTTGTTAAATTGGATACAAACTGGTTACACTTGAAGGACGATAAAACAGTAACTTGCTTTTGGAGACCAAAACCAGTACCCTTTTAGAAACCCAAAATAAAAGAAAATAATAAATATGATTTTTTTTTTATTTTGTCCAAAATAAGAACTAGCACAGGCATCTGTATTTTCTTTCTGATTTTCAGCCATATGTCCTGTACCTGGGAGGCCTGGGTGACACTATTTACATTTAATGGATACCTGGGGTTATTTTTTCTACTGCATGGAAATATTTGCAGTTCTAGTCTTTCACTAAAGCCTTTACGCATGAGCGTCTGGTTTTACAGGGCTGTGTGAGAGCCACCCTAATTCACTGTGAGTAGCACACTGAAGCTAGGGCATTTTGTGGAGTCCAGAGAAGCTTAGGTAGGCCTCCTAGAGTCTGAGTCTGGACAGAGGTTCTCCCTTCCCCCACAGTCCTAGTGTGAGATTAAAAGGAACCACAGTCATCCTTGCCCTTGTTTCATGACTTGGAAGGACAGTCCAGTGCAGCTGGGACTCAACCCAAAGGCTTCTGGGTGCAGACAAGGCGTGCACATTCAGCACTCTTCTGGCCACATAGCTAGGAATACAGCTGGACACACATGTAGACGATGTCCTAGTGCAGTGTCAAAAGCAAGGTCATTATTGGTTCCCTCTCTGGTGGGCTGGTATGCTACCATCGATAGATTTTTTTTTTTAAACCCTCACATAAAGCAATACCTATTTATTTCTAGGTTGTTCGTAGGGAGGTGAGTAGAAGGCTGGGAAGGGAAGTCAGAAGGTTAAAAAGTTAAACAGAAACCTAGCAGAGCAGGAAAGCTCCCAGAGCCTGAAAAAAAAAGCATCACTTGGAAAACCCATTAAAGATGCAGATTTAAAAAAAAAAAAAAGATGCAGATTTCTTACTGGCTGCTTAGAGAATATCATTCTCCGTGGGGCCAGGTGGATTCTGGGCATCTGTATTTTCTTTTTCACAGCTTTTCCTGGTGTTGTAGAGTGATTGGGCCAGAGTCAGTGACTTAAAAGAGTGTGAGGGGAAAAAAAAGAAAGGCAGCCACATGACAAACTCGGACAGGGTGAGGACTGTCCCCACCCCCCATCCCCCCAATGTCAAGTGATGGGGAGAATCAAGTCTGCAACTCTGTGTGTACAGACAGACACTTGAATACTGTCAGAAAGGACTAGAGACACAAGGGGGGAGGGCAGCAGTAAAAATAGACTGGGAGGGAGCAAAGAACTGTGTGCTGAGCGCATGGGAAGAGGCTATCTTCAGGGTAGTTTGGGAACTGTTATTGCTTTGTACCAGTTTGCTTATCCGATGCTAGAGGAAGGCTGAGCTGAGCTGAGCACCAAGAGGGTGCTGTGTAGACTTATCTCAGGCTCTGCTCTACCCTCCAGAGAGGGTTGGTTTGTTTGTTTGTTTTAGCTAAGAGAATCATTTGAAACTAATGTCCACAAATAGTTCTGGAACTGAGATGAACTAATTCTGTAAGAGTGGTGGCAGGCTTGTGAAGGCCATGAGCCTTAGGGATGTCTCATTAGAGCTGTTTGCAAGCTACAAGCTTTGGGGCTTGGCTACTCTAGTGGTTTCAGGTTGCCATGGCGAATTCTGTTCTTCCCAAGAGAGTGCCTAGAAATGATGAGGTGCGGCGTATAGCTTAATTTCTTCGGTTGGCTTCAGAAGGTTCTTTTGTTGTAGAAAGAAGAATTATTCTTTCTATGTTAATCAATACAGTAAATTATTAAGGCAGTAGTTTTCTTTTACCAGCTAGTTCCCCAATGACTGACACAGAGAGTCTATGATTTAATTTTAAGCTGTAAGCACTATGTTGGGCAAATTCTGAGCTATTCTAATCCTAGTACCTTTAAAACCCACATAAAAGCAGGGTGGTGGTGACACATGCCTTTCATCCCAGCACTGGGGAGGCAGAGGCAGGTGGATCTCTGTGAGTTCGAGGCCAGCCTGTTCTACAAAACGAGTCTAGGACAGCCAAGACTACACAGAGAAACCCTGTCTTGAAAAACCAAAAACCAACCAAACAAAAAACTCATACAAAAGCCAGCCACTTGCCAATCTGATGGCTCCCTGGCAACTTCTGCTCCATCAGTCTCTTCCTATAGCCATCTTATTTCTCCTGACCCTTTCTCTCTACACCTTCCTCCTCCTCCTTCTTCTCTTACGTTTCCTCCGCCCTTAAACCCAAGCCCAGGCACCTAAAATTCCACCTCTTTCTCTTCTACTCAGTCATAGGCTTCAGCATCTTTATTTAGCCAACCAGGCATAATTGGGGAACATTCCTTATCATCATATGGTTATAGGAGACAGTTCAACATTCAAACAATGCCCATGGCAGGGCGGTAGGTAACTGGATCTCAAGCCAATGAAATCAGCATTTGAAAACACAGTTGGACCTTCCTCCAAAATTCTTTTTGTTGTTGTTTGTTTTTCTTTTTTATGTGGATGAGTATTTGCCTGTCTATTTTACATGTTCACAATCTGCATGCCTGGTGCCTGCAGAGGCCAGGACAGGGTGTCTGATCCTCCTGGAACTGGAGTCTCAGACCGTTGTGAGGCACCATGTGGGTGCTGGGAACCTAACCTATGTCTTCTACAAGAGCAGCAAGTGACTTGAAGCACTTAGCCATCTCTCTAGTCCCAAAATGGAGGTTTTGTTTAGGGACTTTGACCTCTGGTGACGATGGCTTTCCCCTATTTCTAGGCTGCAGTGCCAGCTGCTAGTGTCACCATGATCACGATGATGTGACACAGTTGAGCCCCTTCTCCTACTCCCTGCCTGCCCGTGGTCAGGATGGACAGTACCGAGACAAGAGAGTACAGCAGAAACGTTTTATCTATCAGAGCCAGTGGGGGAGGGGAGGGTGGGAATCTTGGATAGGCTTTCCCTCTTCCTGGATCTCCACTCACAAATCATTTCCTGAAAACCCTAATGCATGCCAGTGGTAAGAGACCGCTTCCTGCCACCATGCTGAGCCCGCCCCCTATCAGAGAGATGAAAGAAAGAAGTAGATGGAGAAGGGACATCTGGCCACTCAGCATCCATGTATGTGGTCTCATCTCTGGGAAGATGAACAGCAACGTTTGTCCTGAGAGCAGTGCTGGGGTCTCCCTGCCTGGGCACATGGGCATATTCAGCCTTCTCTGGGACCAGGGGAGAGCCTCTGAAAGCAATGCTTTCTCCCCCTTGGTAAAATTGTACAGATGGCGATGAAACAAGTCCCCTTTGCTTCAAGTAGGAGGGACCTTCCTGGCCCTCACCCATACATAGCCCATGCAGGGAAAGAGTTATTTGGGTAGAACTAGCCCAGAAGCTCTCACTTAGCTACTGCCTTGCTCCTGCCCTGGGCTTAGCTTATTCTATGGCTCTTCTCTGCAGACATTCATATCCAAGAGGGCAGAATTGCCCTGATCATGACGAAGTATATCAGGTCAGGGCCATTGTCATCATCGCCAAATTGCATTTGATGTACAAGTTCCAGGCAGTGGTTTAGTATCATGTGTTCATCCCACAGAGTCAAGGCAGTGACCCAGTTCTAAGGGTCCAGCTCGCAGACGTGACACGGAGCGTGGCTCCACCAGCCTTGTGTTCACTTACAGTGACCTGGCTTCTTTTGGGTATGCTGTGAATATGCAAAAGCAGTGTGAGCTAGCGTTGACGTGGGTGGGTAGTAGGCTTGCATCAGTCCAGGATGTGGGGGAGGCAGGAAGGTGAGGGGACTTGGACAGTCACGCATGCACACACATTTCTGAAGTTTTCTCTGTAAGTTGTGGTTTATGGTGTTGGTTCAGGGTTTGCCCTTGCATCAGGATTACCTGGAGGGGAGACTTGTTGAGACAGGAGGCTGGGCTCCAGCCTCAGTTTCTTTTTGATGCAGTAGGTCTGCGGTGTGGTGCATTTTGGGTGTGGTGTATGCTTGCGTACCTGTTTGTGTGGTACCAGAGGTCAGGATTTTTCTCTATTGGTCTCCACCTTAGTTTTTGAGACAGGACTGTTCATGGAGTCGCTCACTGATTTCTGTTATACTGGCTGGCTTGCAAGTTCCAGGGATCCTCGTGTCTCGTTTTCTGTAGCCCTAAGGTTAGCAGACACGTGCTGCTATGTCAGACTTTCTTTACTTGACTGCTAGGAATCAGGCCTTCACTCTTCCACAAGGAGCCTGTTACTTCCTGAGCCATCTTCTTGGATTCTAACTTACATTTAAATTTTTTGTTTCTTTCTTTTTTTTCTTTTTTCTTTTCTTTATCTCTCCCTTTTTCTTTTCTCTCCTTTTTGTTTTGTTTTGTTTTTTGTTTTTTCGAGACAAGGTCTCTCTGTTAGCCTTGGCTGTCCTGGACTTGCTTTGTAGACCAGGCTGGCCTCGAACTCACAGTGATCTGCCTGCCTCTGCCTCCCCAGTGCTGAGATTAAAGACATGAGCTACCACACCCAGCTTGAATTGTTTTTAGAGACAGTTTCTTTTTTCTGGTTAACAGCCCTGGATGTCCTGGAATTCACTATGTAGACTAGGCTGGCCTTGAACTCACAGAGATCTGCCTGCTTCTGCCTCCCAAGGGCTGCATCACCACAGTTCTGCTGAGATTCAGATTCAATGGACAGAGTGAAGCCAGTGGGTGCTGGATGCAGAGAGGTCATTTTTAATTGAGGGTGAGAATTTTAACTACAGAGGACGTGTGGTCAGAAGTGGAGTGGATAGATTTAGGAGCTGCTGATCTCTCGAAGTTTCATTAATTCATTAACTCATTAATTCTTGCCTCCATTTATTCGGAATACATGTGTCTTGCCTGCTTTGGGAACTAGAAGGAGCTTTTAAAGACATTTGTGGTCCCTGCTTTCAAGGGAATATGTAGTCTGGTGAGAAATCTATTTGATTTTTTTTTAAGGTTCTTAAAATGCTGAGGCTCCAAGAATCCCCAAGCTAATGAGGGCAGGTGCCCAAATAAGCTGCAGAAAAGCTGTCTTCTGAGCATGTGTGCTTAGGAGCCTGTAAGCATGTGGACACCTCAAAGGCTCAGTTTGAATTGCTCTTTTTGGCTCACCCGCCACCCTACCCACTTTGGTTCATTTTAATGCTGCTGCTGGATAAGTGAATCCATCCCCCACTCCTCCATCCCCACCCCCCCACCCCCCGTTAAGACCCCGAATAAGCTTAGAGTGTATTTACCTCAAGTGTATTTCCTGTGGGAAAATTTACATCTCTTCACTGACACCCAGGGTACACCATTAAACTCTGAACTCTCAACCAACCATCCATTATGCAGTCTGCAGAAATGACCCAGGAAATAGACCATAGGAATGAGCTAATTGCTTTTCATCTTTTCCCTTAAGTGATATATGGAGTGAATTAATAGCTGAGGAGAGTTAGAGACACACGTAAAATCCATTCATTTTTCTTAAACCTTGTTAAAAGCAATAGTGAGGAGCTAGGGAATGTGGCTCCATTGCTAAGACTACTGCCTGGTGCTCATGAAGCCCTGGGCTTAGCACCCTATAAAACAGGGTGTGCTGTAATACATCTATACCTGTAATCCTAGCATTTGGGCAGGGGCAATGGAAGGACCAGAAGTTCAGGGCTCATCTTAGGCTATATAATGAGTTCATGACCATCCTGGGCTACATGAGACCCTGTTTCTGAAAGTTAGAATAATGTAAAAGCAATGATGATAGCCATTAATTTCTATCCAGGTCCACTCCATCATAATTAAGGTTCAGCTTGCTTCCTGTATTATTATATTGTTTGATTCAGGAGGTGTATTGTCCTTACTCATGGGAAGGGGAAACTGAGGAAAGGGAGACTACCCAGTTTGTCATTTGCATTTAGCTTGCCTTCCCCTGCAACCCCCCCCTACACCCCCAACTCCAAACTGGAAATGCATGCTCCAGGTGGAAAAGGGTAAAATACAGGGCCAATGGCTCTCAGGACCCAGAAACCCAAGCCAGGCAGCAACAAAGCCCTGCCCTGGTTGAGTCCGTGACTCTGAGAGAGGCAGAGGCCGGAGCTGGATTTAGTCTGGGCAGACAAAATGGTTGCTTTGGAACAGCCAACACTTGCTCCCACAGACAGCTCTATAGTGGGCAGGGTGGCATTAGAAAAAAGGCAGCAAGGATCTGTGCTGACACACCGATGAATGGGGGAAGCTCAAGTAGCCTGCAGCACCTGGCTGACTGACCAGCAGCAGTCAAGCCCTGAGGGTCCAGCAGTGAATTCTTGAGGGAGGAGAGGAGTCTTCTTTCCACAGAATAAATGACAACGCTTAGCTGACCATGGTGAAAATGTGATGGTACATGCTACATGAAACCAGGGACTTAAAAAACTTTGGCCAATAGGAGGGGTTTTGACTGTGAATGTGTTTGATGTGTTGGGGCTAGAGATATTGGGGGTACTTTATATGGATGTAACAACACAGCCCTGTCATAAGAGAGGAGGGGGAAAATCAGTACTTAATTATCCTATAGGCGCGGGGAAAGAACTCCAGGTTTGGGCCAAAGTCATTGGATGAAAGCCAAGACACCAAGGTAGCTCATTAGCATGCTCAGTTGCACTGGGAAAGGGTTGGCCTTGTAATCTTCCTGAGGGGTTATATGGCCCTCTTTAGAGGATCCGAGGTTCCCTAGATCAGGCAGAGAGGGAACTCAGCTCAGAAAGGGAGTCATCATCTTGTACTGAGCTCAGAGGCTATCTGGAAATGCCAGACTTTGACCTTGATGCCAGGATCCCACACCAGCTAGTGGCTGGTCAGAGCTGGAATCAAAGCGTTTGTCCCAGACCGTGCCTCAAGCCCCTGGTATGCTGACTTACTCACTAATTCCATCCATAGTTAACTATATCTTGTATTTAGTAAGCTTGCAAGTGCTGGAAGACACAAGCACACATAGCTGTGGGGCCTGTGCCCTCGTGAGATTTCCTGTTGAATCCCTTCAAACTTATGAATGACTCCTTGGAATCTCTGGATCCTAAGGGAAATGGATTTGGAGATGCATTCTGCAAGTTAGCAGCTGACCCAAAGTTTCCATGTAGCTAAGTGCTTCTCTGGGCCAGCTGGACTTTGCATTTTTCTGGCTTTACACATCTCTCTTGGGTTTCTCTGTTTTTCCTCAACACTGAATGTTAATTCTTGAGGCATCTGCTGCCTGACTGCATCCTGGGGTGGGAAGAGTCCAGCCTAGACTTTGGATCCATGTCCCTTCCTCTGGGATATGCCACCTCTTCCAAAACCTATTGTCTCTCCAGACTCCTTTGATAGTCCTTCTACCCTCAGCCTGTTTTTCTTCTAAAAACGCAGTTTTGAATTAGGTTTCCTGTTTTCAAAATGAGTATTTGATAAATTTGTTTTTTGTTTTGTTTTGTTTTTTTGTTTTCTGTCTTTCTTAATTGCAGCAGTATGTAACCTGCGTTGGGAACATCTGCCTTTCTCTGGGAACATTGCCATTTACAGTGGACTCCTGCCTTGCCAGTTGTTTTCAATGCATGGACTTAGGGCACATCACTCAGTTTTTTCATTAAAATGGACTTGAGAATACATATATTTCTGAAATACCCGCAACTAATTCCTCTTTAGTTTTTCACACTTACATATAAATATGCATTTCTTTCTGCCAGACTTGAATTCTGATGTTTTGTTCCATTAAAACTCAGAAATAACTTCACTCCCTGATCTTGCCTTTCTGGGGATCGGTTCTGTCAGTTGAAACAGCTGTTCGGTTCTTTCATTTTTCTTTTTTTCTATTTTCATTTTAGAGAAATTCTAGGAACCTTTCCTGTATCTCCTAGCCTTTGGTGAGGGATTCTTAATCTCAGCTTCAAAGGGCCTTTGACAAGAGAGAAAACAATATCTACATTTAGAAAAGAAAAAGGGAATTTGTTGGAATGATGACAGAGACAACTATGGGATCTCAGGAGATGTGACCCACAGAAAGGCTAAGCGCTGGCATCAGCAGCTCTGTGAACTACAAATATTCCTGTCAACTGTCCAGACCCTTGCAATGTCACTCCATTGGCTTTGCCTAAAGCATAGGCCAGGGCCAGGTGGGACCCCTTGATTGACAACCCTACCAAAAACATTCAGCAGAGGTTATTCTCCTAAAGCAAAATTGAGGTGCCCATGCTAAAAAGTTAGTATATACAACACTGGAAAGATAAGTTGAATTTCTCAATAGGGTCCCCAGACCCTGAGATATTGTGAATGTGTTTGCATGTACATTTTCTCAGGACCCAGAAAAAAAAAAAAAATCGAGATAATTGATTTTGGTATCGTCAGCTCCATCTATCTGGTTGGAGTAATCAATGACAAGCTTCTTCCTGGTTTTCTTTCTGTTCCTTTGTTCCTTAGTGACCACCAGTTTATTCTAATCAGGGTAGCATCTCCTGGCTCAGTTAAAGTCACTGGCCACCATCTCCAGGTGGGTGGAATCTATCAATAAAGGTGCAAATGTCTGCTCTTATTTTATTTTTCAGGCACCTCTTTGCTCCGGCCTACACAGAAACCTGCTACAATGCAAGTGGCAGCCCTCAGACCACCACGCTGAAATCTGAGGTCAGTCACATAGATGCATGTCCTACATCGGCTGCCCTGGCTGGGTGGAAATAAATATGTGGTTGAGGTGGTCCCTTCTCTGAAGGGCTTGCTTCCCCTCACTGAAGACCCAAAGCAAAAGCAAACTCTGTTGTCTCATGGCTGTCCCTTGTTCTTTGCCAGTGAAAATGGCGAAGCAAACAGATACGGAACGTTTGAGGGTTAGGGTAAATAGCCTTGATTAAAATCTATGTAAATCATTAGGAAGTGCACATATGATTACGCCTATGTTAACTACTCATATATTAAAAAGCTTTAAAAGGAATAATTTACTCATCATCCTGTCATCTTGCCCAATTAGATGGTGCTAAAGTTATTTATTTATTTATTTATTTTTGGTTTTTCGAGACAGGGTATCTCTGTGTAACAGCCCTGGCTGTCCTGGACTCGCTTTGTAGACCAGGCTGGCCTCAAACTTAGAGATTCGCCTGCCTCTGCCTCCCGAGTGCTGGGATTAAAGGCATGCGTCACCATGCCCGGCTCAAATATATTTTTTTAAATGTAAGGTTTTAATCATTGTGCTCACACATTTGTATTAACATTATATCTTTTTAATGCAACTGCGCTTTGTTGCTGTTGTTTTTGTTTGTTGGTTTTGGTTTTTCGAGACAGGGTTTCTCTGTGCAGCCCTGGCTGTCCTGGAACTTGCTCTGTAGGCCAGGCTGGTCTTGAACTCAAGATTAGCCTGCCTTTGCCTACTGAGTGCTGGGATTAAAGGTGTGTGCCACCACCTCTATGCTCTATCAAGCTTTAAAATTTTTTTCCTCTTGTCTTATTGCTGGACATTTCCCCTTCAGTGTTGTTTATAGTAGGAAAGTTTTGCACATCATCAAAGGGTTATTACTTTGAAAATAGTTTTACATCTTAATTTATTTCATCATATCCTACTGGTGGACATTTAAGGGAGTAAGTCCTACCTGTGGCAGGATTTGTCAGCCCTTCCCACAGTGATTTCTGTTAGAACTCACAGGCTCAGAGCAGCGGATCTAAAGCAGAAGGAGTGATTCTTTTTTTTTTTTTTTTCTTTGCCTTCAGGGTGCACTTAGAAATGTTTGGAGGCAATGCTGCTTGTTGCATGCTGCTAGCATCTCATGGGCAGAGGCCAGGGATGCTGTGAAAGCATCCTTTAGTACACAGGGCACAACCTCACAATAGACTTATCCAGACCTAGTCAAGCCAGAAGTGCCTCAGTGGAGAAACCCTGTACCAGACCGAGGCTTCTGAACCTGGGCTCATGAGACAGCATAGGACGGGGGCGCGCATGAACTACATTGTGTTTGTGCTTCTAAGAGGCAAGAAATCTGATGTATGACGCGGGGGAGAACTGGAGAGTTCCTCTAAGAGTACCCATGGATTAGATCGCCATGTAACCCACGCTTCAAATATCTAATAAGATAGCCACTGTCAGTTACTAGCAGGCTAGCTAAGTTTATTAGACTCCCTGGAATTGGGAAAGGATGGGTCTTTTAATTTTGCATTCATCTTAGACAGTGGCTTTCAACCTGTGGGTGGCAACCCCTTTGGCAAACCCTTGTCTTCAGAGATATTTACATTGTGATTTATGAGAGTAGCAAAGTTGCAGTCATGAAGTAGCAAGGAAAATAAATTCTATGGCTGGGGTCCCCACGACGTGAGGAATTGTATTAAAGGGTCGCAGCATTAGGAAGTACCACAGCTCTCAAGAGGTCTACAGCGGAGTAGCTGGGTAGCTGGAGGGAGTCGAGGATGCTCTGTTGGGCTGCTGGATGCGAAGGTCAATGGAACTTCTTCCCAAGGCTTTCCTGGGTGGGAAAGAAGTTGGAAGTGTGGCCGGGGACAGCAGTGGGCAAACTGGGCTGGGTCAGGGAAACTGTCCAGCTTCGACCCACATCTCCTCAAAGCCCCTTGTTCCAGGCTTCTCCCTTCTGCAGACATCTGCTTGGGAATAGGAACGGTTGCGGGGGGGGGGGGGGGCGGGGGGGGGGGGGGGGGGGGGGGGGGCTGGGTAAGTGCCATGTTGGAGAAGGCCCAGGGCCATCACAGTTTCACCGAATCAGCCTCCTCCGAGCTCAGCCCCTCCCACCGCCATACCCACAACTCTAGAATGGGTCTCAGTGCACAAGTTTACTATGAGCTCATGCTTCCTGCTGTGAAAGCCTCCGGGTGGCCCCCTCAGCCGGAAACGCTGCAGAATGCCATGACTTCATGGCTGATCCTGACTTTTTCTTTGTGCTCTAAGCTGTGCACCAAGCACTGTGCACCAAGCAGAGATGTGTTAAGAAGGATCTTTCAGAGAAGAACTGTGGGAGGCAATGTCCCTTGGCCTCCTGGATCCTCCTCCTTCCTGAAGGCCTTGCTGGCTAAAGCACATCCTTACTGAGCCATGGGCCAAGAGCATTGTTTTCTTCCATCCACCACTGCTGGATTCTTGCAAAGTCCCCACCCAGGCCCAGGGGGCTCCCAGTCAGTTTTCTCATTTGGAAACTAAGAAATCAAGGAGAAATGAGACTGGAATAACCCGTAGCTGCCTTTGGCCTAAATGCTGAGGACTGTACCCTGTCTTCAAACTTAGCAGGCGTTCTGGGACTCTCATCAAGACTTGTTAGCCAGGCCTGTAGGTGACAGCTCTAATCTAGGTCAAGTTACTGGGGGAACAGGTCTCGGAGTATGTTCCAACAGCAAGACTTACAGGGTTTGGGATCTGAAGCCAGGGCTGCGGTCTTGGCTCTCACTAGCTGTGTGACCTTAATCAACCCTTAGGACCATACCACATTCTTTTTTTTTTTTTTTTTAATCTCAAAAATTAGATATGCTGATCACTGACTCAGTGCTATGGAAGGGTAAGATGATCCCTTGGCTTTCATGGGGACTTCTAAATTCCATTTCTAACCCCATGCTTTACGGATGAGGGGATTCAAAAGGGGGAAAGTAACCTGCCTATGCTTAAGTGGCAAGGCTCAGCCTAGAGCTTTGCCCCTTGGTTGCTAGAGGGTAAAAGAGAATTCAGTCAAGTACCTATCTGCCTTGGTTAGGAATAGAAGAAGATGGGGTACAGGGCCAAGTTGCTGGGCTACACGTCTTCGCTTCACTGTGTCACTAAAGTTCTTTACAGCCTATCTTAGCCCAAAAGCTGAGATCCTTTCAACTAACCTTTAGTTTCCCTTGTAACCTGTGAGTCATAACTGCCTCATAGGGCTGTGGCCAGGATTAAAATAAAAACTAGTAAGAGCCTACTGGCTCCTAGTTACTAAGAGTAAGTGGTAGGTACCCTGGTCACATGTGCTAGTGGCCTCTGTAAATTACAGAGCATGTGACAGTTGTAGAGCATGCCATTGCTGAGAGCACAGGGGGTGTGCACATTGCAGCCATCAACCAGAGAACCAAAGAGGTGTGCGGTGTCTTCCTAGCCACTTCTGGGTCTAATTTCTCACTGCTTGTGAAGGAACTAGCATTTTAAAACTGTTTCATCTACCCCCCCCCCACTCTCTCTTTGGTTTTTTTGAGACAGGGTCTCTCTGTGTAGCCTTGGCTGTCCTGGACTCACTTTGTAGACCAGGCTAGCCTTGAACTCACAGTGATCAGCCTGCCTCTGCCTCCTGAGTGCTGGGATTAAAGATGTGCGCCACCATGCCCGGCTTGACCTACACTTCTCAATGCTTGACTCTCTGTCATTCCACTGTCAATGAGCCCTGTTCTCCTTACGAAGGCCTGGCCCCTCTCCCAGGGAGAACTGGCCCCACTCATTGTCAGTGCTCTGCCGAGTTCTAAGGACCAGTGTCAGAACTTGATTGTTGACGATCTGCCTTTAGTTCCCCTGGCCCAGGGACAGATGGGGAAGCCACATGACAGGTGCTGGCCTTTGAAAGCAGTGGGACCCTTGGCTAGAAGCTGGGCTGTGCATACATTGCCTGCCTTCCTAGGTGTGCTGGAAAGCAGTAATGGCCTTTGGCTAGAAGTCGGACTGCGTATGTCACCTGTCTTCCTAGTTGCCGGGGAATGACCTCCTATCCCAGTGGTTTTCCTTTGTACTCACATGAAGCTCAAAGTCTGACCTGTTTAAAGTCCAGGAGACTTTGATGCCAAGAGGAGGCTGCTGCCGTCCCTCTTCATTCCTGTGTCCGAATGAATGGGTAGATGCCCACCACTGCTTGCCAACAGATCTTTGGTACGTGAAAGGGCACCTGTGGTCCAGAGAAGTAGGCCAGGTTGAATGGGGCTTTGCTTGGGCTTCTTGTTACAGCTGCAAGGCTCACATAAATAAGATGCAGAGCAGAAACCATAGAGGTGGATTTGGGTCAGCCCTTTTGGTGGGCTTTTGGGTCTCCCAAGGCCATGTTTTATTGTTAGTGAAAGAATTTAATGAAAACATGGCCACTGAGGTTTATTGTCTATCATTCTGGGCTTGGGGACAGTCTAGCTAGCTCCTTTGTGTACAGGACTCTCATGGCCACTCTGAGGTTGGAAGCTAAAGATGTGGAAAGGCAGAGAAATCATTTATCCTGCTGGCAGATGTGGGAACCTGGCTTTAAGGCTGGCCTGGCTATGCCAAAATGCCTCAGTTTAATTTCCAGGCTGAGGGGTTGGGGATTTAGCTCAGTGGTAGAGTGCTTGCGTAGCAAGCGCAAGGCCCTGGGTTCAGTCCTCAGCTCTGGGGCGGGGGGGGGGGGGGGACAAAATAATTCCCAGGCTGTCTTCAGGACTGGAGCTGGGAGAGAAGTAGACTCAGTCACATGGGTTTGCCTTCTGGATCCCCCCCCCCCCCCAAGGGAACAACTGGAAACAGCACCGTCTGGAGGCGAGACTGTTAGGCTGTTTGCCATGTAGGGAAAGCCTGAGCATTTATGATTGCTGCTCAGTCTTAGGGTGTTTGGGAAGTCGGTTTAAGACACTGACATTAGGGCTGGGCCTGGTGGTGCATGCTTTTGATCCTAGCACTCCGGAGGCAGAGGCAGGTGAATCTCTGTGAGTTCGAGGCTGGCCTGGTCTACAAAGTGAGTCCAGGACAACCAGAGTGATTACACAGAGAGACCCTGTCTCAAAAAAACAAAAAGAAGGAAAGGAGGGAGGAAGGGAGGGAAGGAGGGAGGGAGGGAGGGAAGAAGGGAGAGGCTGACTTTACTCTCAGGTTTACCTGTTCTCTGTTCTAGCCAATGCACCAATTCTGACCTCTTTAGGAAAAACGTTTTATCATTATTGCTAACCTGTTTTGGGAAGAGCAGTGGTTTAGCTTGGCACATAGGTACTGTCAGAAGCCCTGTGTTTGTTCCCTAATTGCTATGGTTAGCCTAGTGAAGAACCACTTCCCTGGCACTATGAACTTTTATGTGTAGCTGTGCTCCTTTGACTTCTACACTGATTGCTTTTTGTTATTGGGATAAAACACCATGGGTGAGCCTGTAAAATCTCAAATCCCGTCCTCCAGTGACCTACTCCACCATCAAGGCTGTACTGCCCACCTAAGTAGCATCACTGAGGATCACCAAGTGTTCAAATACTTGGGCCTGAGGTTGGGTGGGTAGCATTTCTTATTTGAAGCACCGCAGCAGCCTCCTAATTATCAATGACTAGCTTTCACAGGACTATAAGCCCCAGGGACTGGATGTCTATGCCCATTTTCTCATTGAGTCTTTGAAGCCTTGCCCAGAGGTAGTGCTTCATGGTACTTATAAAGATGGAGGGTTGTAGCTGGGTTTGGAGTACCAGATGCTTTGAGGCACTATGACTACATAGAGTCCAGGTATGGAGGACCTCATGGGAGGAAGAATATCTTGAGCTATATTTATATCTTGAGGCTACCCTACCAAAGCACTGTGGACTTGGGGGTTAAATCAGGAATTAATAATTCTCTCTCCGTTTTAAAGTCTAAAGCCCACAACCCAGGTGTTGGAAGGGCGTCTACTCTGAACGACCTCCAGGGAAGAGTTCCCTCCCTTTCCTAATTCTTTGGTGCTTCCTGGCTTGTGTTACATCACTCCAGTCTTTCTCTCTGTCTTCAGGTGGCTTCTCCCCTTATAGCGTTTATGTCATTTTATCCAGGAAGTATATGGGGCATTTGACTTATGACCTACTCTAATCTATGTGACCCTATCTTAATTTAATGACATGATCAAAACTCTGTTTACAAATGAAGTCAAATTCTGAGCTTCTGGGTGGACATAAGAATTTTAGGAGGACACTATTTAACCCGCTGTAGGGAGTTTGCAGAGGTGATATCAGTGAGAGATTGGCTCTTTCAGAAGATTGTTTCCTGAGGCTGACATGTCAGATCTGAAAGTCCTGGGTTCTCCAACCTAGCAGGAAGATCTTTGGCAAAGGGCAACAACACCTTCTGTTCAGTATAACTGGTGATGTCTGCCCTGAACTATTGTGGGTTACTATAAGAACCAAACAGAGTGGTAGCTTGGAAGCGTTTTGCAGTTTGTAAGATGCTGCAAGGTCAGGGTTGGTGAGGAACTCATCCGTCACCTGTCACCTGTCAGTCAATGAGACCTTAACATTGCCATGTTTATCAGTGCCGTTTGACATGAGCACTTCCTTTTTGTTTGCTAGGATCACTGCTTTTACCATGGGACTGTGAGGAAAGCAGAAGAGTCCAGCGTCACGCTCAGCACCTGCCGGGGAATTAGGTAAGAGACTCTGAAGCTGCTGGGGACAACCGATACCCTCTCCCGGAGATGAGCAGGGCTAACCCAAGGCAAGGGCCTTAGAAAGGAAGCCACTGGGTATGTGTTTATATTCTGAGAGAGGTCAAGCTTGTGAGGTACCAGGGAAAGCCCGATAATCCACACACACACAATGAGTTTGAGTTTTCTTTTCCTGACAAATTTGATGTGTTAAGATATGAGTTGTTGGCCGGGCATTGGTGGCACATGTTTTTAATCCCAGCACTTGGGAAGCAGAAGCAGGTGGAGCTCTGTGAATCGAGGCCATCCTGGTCTACAGATAGAGTCCTAGGACAGCCAGGGCTACACAAAGAGAAATATTGTCTTAAAAACAAACAAACAAAATATGAGTTACATTATTTAGGAATAATAAGGCCAACAAATCAAGAGACAACCATTACTGACAGATCAGCATTAATAAAGAGCTATCTGTCAGATGTAACTGGCAGGCTACAAGCCATAGTCAAAAGAGGTGTGCTAATCCATGAGGGGCAGTGTGGGAAAGCACAGAAATGTGAGGGAGAGACAGGAAGCTGGGGCATGTGGGCTAGTGCAGGGAGGGGTGGATGAGTTTGAAGAGCAGTCTGGGGGGCTGAGCTAGTATGATTGTCTTGAGTAGGCACTGGGACACAGCACCCACTAAGTTGTCTGGTATTCATCACCATGGCTAGGTGGATAGTGGTCCAGGAGTAGGAGAAGCCAAGACAGTTGGTGGCTGGATCCTGGGCTATTGGTTGGCTTGTACTGAAAGGCAACAGCTGGCGAAATGTTTGCCATCTCTAGGAGTTGGGTAGCCATGTTTCTCCAGGGTCTGTGAGATCTGAGAAACAAAAGCAACAAGAGACAGAGCACAAGTGCCCTGCCAGTAGACTCCAAGCTGAGTTTCAGCGTTCCTCCCACATCTTCACTCTATGGTAGAAGGGTTTTTGGGTTGGGTAGCAGGACATGGGAAGTTAGGGAAGAGAGATGTGGAGAGAAAGGAGAGGATAACTTTCAAGACAGAAAGTCAACTGGGAAGTTCCAACAAGGCGATGCTTGGGGAAAGGGTGACCCTTCAGTCTCTAAACCAAAACCACCTGAGTTTGAGCCAGGAATGGTGCATGCCTTCAGGGAGCTGGAAGAAGGCATCAGATTCCATGGAAATAGAGTTACACGTGGTTGTGAGCCACCATGTGGATGTTGGGAACCAAACCTGGGTCCTATGCAAGGGCAGAAAGTTCCTAACTGCTGAGCCAGCTCTGGGCCCTTATCTACACAAATTGTACTGATGTCACCTGAGCTCAGGATGGTGCCCGACTCTAGAAATAAGAGCAAAAGTTCTGCTTGGTGGTAGTCAACTGTATGCTGAGAACAAGACTCTCACCACTACTAATGTTAAGCTACCCATGCAGTATTTATCAAAGGCAGAGTTAGGAATATAGGTTCACTATTGGCTCTCATGAGCTGGTAGGAGGTAGCTGCTTCTCTCATTTACCAACTGGGTGTCTGCTGTCTGCCTATGCCCTACACTGGTGGAGGCTAACAAGCATTGTAATTTTTGGATCCTCATCTTAGCAGGGGCATCAAGAACAGATATGGTATAGAACTGTCTAAGTGTTTCATTAATTCTGCAGCACTCTACCAGCATACGAAAGTTGTTCCCTTTCAGACTTAACTAGCTTACCACTGCCTCAAATATAACTGAGGGCCCTACTGGCTGCATGTCTGTTTATGAGTTGGTTCATAGCCCTGAAAGATCCTGTGGCGAGCTGCCTTAGGGAATTAGGCAGGAAATCGGTTTGGGCTGGGAGGTGATTAACAGCGGCCTCCTATCCTCCACTCAAGTGGCTTCCTCCAGCCAAGGCAACTGGCTTCTCCTCGCTGTGTATAGGCTCAGCCACCGCCACCTGTGGCCACAAGTAAACAAAAGGCTGTCCCAGGAAGGAGGAAAGGGAACAAGCAAGTGTAACCTGCTTCTCTCTGCCTCCTCCTTTGTCCCTTCTGGATGTGAAGCACTTGGCTTGGCCTCTTGTAAATCATTCCAGCGGTCAGGCCAATGGGGGAAGCTCACTAAGCTGCCCATGTGTTTCTGTTCTGCAAGCTTCCATCTGCTGATGACCACATGGCTTCCTTTCCCAGCCCTCTCCTCCCTCCACATGCTAAGAAGCCAAGGCTATGGCCAGGCTGATTTAAGAGCTGGAGACGTGCAAGATGGCTGCATTTGGGTCCCTGGAGCAGAGGCAGGAATGACAACTGTGTTCAAACACAAAATAGCTTCCTGAGGCTCCGGAAGCCTCATATTTCCATGGAAGGTCTCCATGGCAACCGTTCATCTCTCCTGGTGAGGTACTCCTGTGCTTGGAGAAAATGGATAGGATTTATGTGAGGGGGCCTCTTCAGGCTGATCATAAAAGGAATCAAGAGAGCCCCTAGACCAGTGGTTCTCAACTCTCCTAAGGCTGTGACCCTTTAATACAGTCCCTCATGTTGTGGCGATCCCAAACCATAAAATTATTCTCTTGTTACTTCATAACTGTAATTTTGCTACTTTTACAAATCATAATGTAAATATCTGTTTCTCCGGTGGTCTTAGGTGACTCCTGTGAACGGGCTGTTTGACAGTCCCTCCCCCCTCCGCCACACACACACACAAAGGGGGTTGAGAACCGTTGTGCTAGATGGTGTGAGGGTCTCTTCTTTCCATGGACTCTACAGATCAGTTAATCATTAAAGAAGGCCCCTGTTTTTAATTCTTAAGACAATGCTTATTGAGAATTGTCTCTGTGGGGCCTGGAGAGATGGCTCAGAGATTAAGAGCACTGCCTGCTCTTCCAAATGTCCTGAGTTCAATTCCCAGCAACCATATGGTGGCTCCCAACCATCTATAATGAGATCTGGTGGCCTCTTCTGGCATGCAGGCATACATGCAGGCAAAACACTGTATACATAATAAATAAATCTTTAAAAAAAAAAAGAAAGAAAAGAAAATTGTCATTATGTAGCTGATACAGTTTTAGAGTTAAACATCCAAGCCATACAGAAAGGTAAGCTAAAAAGTAGTGAAGGTTCTCTGTCCCCCACTATGGTTCCACCCAAACCCACTTCTCATCTGGGTCACTGTTGGGGTACATGTAATTGAGATGTGATGTCATCCCATGCACACAGGTCAGTTTTGTGATGTGTTTCCAACTTAGGACTAAGTCTTAGGTGCACAGGAATCTGACAAATTACTTTAATGGGTCCTTAAACTCTTAGCTACTAAGGCCTGTGAATTGAATTATAGAGACGGTCTCTCAATGAGATACAATAAATAACTCTTACTGATCTACTTGATGGATCAGCATTCTGTCACAGCAGTTTTCTCTCTCTCAAAATCTGGGCCTCTCACAGCCATTCTACTTTTATTAATGGACTGGCTCCTGGACTCTGATCCTTTGTTCCTGGGAGAGAATCTGAGATTGAGCACTGGAGAATGTGTCCAAACGTCCACACCATGGACTGGGATGGGTTTAGAACTGCCATTCTGGGGCCCTGAATTTGTGCTCCGACTCTACACTTCCTGGTGGTGTGACCTCTGTGCTTCTCTGCACTTGGTTTTGCCCTTGTCTTGGCCCAACTGGCTTTCCCCTGGGCCTTACACAGTCCTAGATCTATATAAACTAAGTGCTTTCGGGGAGGTTGTGAGTAGTGGGGCTGGTGAGATGCTGGCTCCAGAATCATGACTCTGGAAATTAACAACCTGGAATCTGCCTCTGGCTTTGTGTTAACTTACATAGTGACTCTTGAAGCAAGTTCCCCTCTACGCACACTAAGATTTCTACAAAACCTGAGTAGACTGACTGTGAAAAGGATCCTTTAGCTTATGAAGCCCTACGCTACAAGCAGGAGCTGAGTGGGAAGAAGAAACAGAGTCTTGGATGGAGGTGGGGGTGGGGGCAGGTGATCCTCCCCTGAAAGCTATGCTTTCCTTCTGGATGCTTCATAATAAATCCCAACTTTCAGGTCCTGTGTGGAGTAAGCCGTCAGATGGCAGGACCATTGTGCTTCGACAAGTTTAGATTCTAGAGGCAGGCAATTTGTGGTTTCAAAGCTGGCAACTGGGGCCAGGGAGATTGCTTGGTTGGTAAATTATTTATCACCCAAATGCAAAGATCT
The DNA here is from genome assembly GCF_903995435.1 of Acomys russatus. Lineage (NCBI taxonomy): Eukaryota > Metazoa > Chordata > Mammalia > Rodentia > Muridae > Acomys > Acomys russatus. The sequence continues at coordinate 27,992,981 of NC_067161.1, forward strand.
GAGTTCAGGCCCTAGGATGCACCCTTCTAACAGCTGAGCATGATGGCGCAGGCTTGTAATTCCAGTGCTTGAGAGACAGACAGGAGGATCTCTGCGGCTTGCTGGTCAGCCATCCTCACTTACTTGGTAAGCAACTAGCTCTTGAGAAGCCTATTCTTTTTATTTTTTTTAAATTTTAAAAAAAAATTTTATTAATTTATTCTTGTTACATCTCAATGGTTATCCCATCCCTTGTATCCTCCCATTCTTCCCTCCCTCCCATTTTCCCCTGAGTCCCCTCCCTTATGACTGTTCCTGAGGGGGATTTCCTCCCCCTGTATATGCTCATAGGGTATCAAGTCTCTTCTTGGTAACCTGCTGTCCTTCCTCTGAGTGCCACCAGGTCTCCCCCTCCAGGGGACATGGTCAAATATGAGGCACCGGAGTACGTGTGAAAGTCATACCCCATTCTCCAGTCAACTGTGGAGAATGTCCTGTCCATTGGCTAGATCTGGGTAGGGGTTTAAAGATTACCGCCTGTATTGTCCTTGGCTGGTGCCTTAGTTTGAGCGGGACCCCTGGGCTCAAATCTGCCTATCATAATGTTCTACTTGTAGGTTTCTAGGACCCTCTGGATCCTTCTATTTTGCTATTCTCCCATGCTTCTCTCATCTAGAGTCCCAGTAGGATGTCCTCCCCTCTGTCTCAGTTTCCTGGTAAGTGAAGGCTTTCGTGGGACATGCCCCTTGGGCTAGTATGCAGATATAAGTGAGTATATACCATTTGAGTCTTTCTGCTTCTGGGTTAACTCACTCATTATGATCATTTCTTGCTCAATCCATTTGTCCACAAATTTTGGGAATTCCTTGTTTTTAATAGCTGAGTAGTATTCCATAGCGTATATGTACCACAGTTTCTTTATCCATTCTTCTACTGAGGGACACTTAGGCTGTTTCCATGTTCTGGCTATTATGAATAAGGCTGCTATGAACATGGTTGAGCAAATTTTCTTGTTGTGTGCTGGAGCATCTTCTGGGTATATTCCAAGGAGAAGCCTATTCTTTAAAAAAAACCAAACAAACCAAAATGGACAATATGCTCCCCACACGCGCACACAGCCTGCCAACTAACACAGTCCTTGAAAAAAGACTTTATTCATCATTATTGTATATGTGTTGTATGCGTTATATAGTGTGTGTGACTGTAGGGAAAGGCATATGTGCCACAGTGAGCACGTTAAGGTCACAGGACAACTCTATGTAGTCTGTTCTCTCCTTCTAGCTTAACATGGGTTCCAGGGATCGAACCCAGGACTGTGTGTCTAAAGCCTTCACTTGCTTGGTCATTTTACTGGCCCCAACTGGTGCTGATACTCTCCTGAAATCTCAGTTTTCTGCCCTATAAGATGGGATATATTGGGGCAAGGGGAGGTGGGCACTCACATTAGGGGATTTGCTCTACCTTCTTGACTGTAAGGTCTTTGATTGGGTCGTTGTATCCCCAAGAGCTAGGACAGCCCTGTCACATGGCTGGTGCTCTGCTGAATGGTTCCCCAACAAAGTGCTTTGTGCCTCACTTGTACAGTATGCTTCCATGACTGCTAGCTTTGCTGGAGAATGTTCCCTCGTTGTCAGTGAGCATTGCCTAGTTACTTTAGAGCAGTGTTTCTCAACCTTGCTTTCTTGTTTGTTTGTTTATTTGTTTGTTTTGTTTTGTTTTTTGTTTTCGAGACAGGGTTTCTCTGTGTAGCTGTGGCTATCCTGGACTCACTTTGTAGACCAGGCTGGCCTTGAACTCACAGAGATCCACCTGTTTCGGCCTCCCAAGTGCTGAGATTAAAGGCGTAGGCCATCACCCTCCCTACTCTGGGCTGGTTCTCAATCTTCCTAATGCTATGGCCCTTTAATACAATTGCTTTAATACAATTTCCTTGCTATTTTCTAACTGTAATTTTGCCACAGTTATGAATCATAATGTAAATATCAGATATGAAGTCGCAAGGAGGTCGTGACTCACTGGTTGAGATTCAGTGCTTTAGACTATTAACATGGCTGCTCTGTGAGAGGGTGGTGTCAGGGGACAGCAGAGCCAGGATTCTAATCCCGGATGTCTCCTTCCCAAGCCTGTGCTCTCTGCCTGTGCTCAGTCCCAGCAGGAATGCGTTGCCATATGCCTTCCTACTTTCTGCACTGCCTTGCAAATTCTCTGGGTGCAGGTTGGGCAAGTGGTAGGGAGAAGGAAGCCAGGGATCCAACTCCTTGGGGTCTCTCCTGGTGTAGGGGAGATGGATGGGCAGCTGTGCCTTTAATGGACAGATTCCCTGGGGGCAGCACCTTTATCAAGTCTTGAAGGACACATTTGACTGAGTCCTTCAGTCATTTGTGGGTTAAGTGTGAACGAACTGCTGGCTTCCTGGCTGGCTGGCTGGCTGGCTGGCTGGCTGGCTGGCTGGCTGGCCTGCCTGGATTCCTCTATATGTTCTTATTTTATGATTTATTTTTCTTGTTCTCTTAATGATGAGGGATAGGTTGGAGAGTCGCATCCTGGCCCTTCGCCTCCTGGGTCCTCTGTCGCCACCTCTGATCTCTGCCTCTGCCAGAGCTAACATTTAGCAAATTGAATGAGCTGAGGCTTTTAGGGTAAATGATGGGTGACTGTGCAGGGGAAGGCATCAAGGTGACTTGCGGGTGGTGGCAAGGGAGAGCCCTCAGAACCTCATTCTCAGAAAGGCCCCACCAACAAAGCCACTGTAAAGTGCTAGGTTTGTGCCACCTCTTTTCCACCTCCAAGTAATCCCAGAGGAGGGTCCCTGGTCTCTGGTCCCTGGTCTCTGGTCCCTGGGACGGGGTGAGTCTCCAAGGACTATAGTTGAAGGTAAGGAAGAGGGAAGGGACCCAAGTCCTGCTGCTGGAAGAGATAGCTGAAGCTTGAGACAATTGCTCAAGTTGCCATGGAAACACAGTCAAGAGCATGGGTTCCTGGCTCTGCAGGACACTGCCTGAGACTTAGTATAGACACATGGGCCTGCAGTTCCCGAGTCTTCTGGGATAGCCTGGGAACCTTCTGTAGATCAGTGGACAACTTGGAAGCTCTGCTTCTCCTGGGTTCTCTGAGCACAGGCTTAGAGCTCACCAATAGACGAAACTGCAGAGAACCCATAGGGACAGAGCGTGTCTGTGAAATCCTTTGCCCTAGGTGAAAGCTTCTGATTTTAGCCTCTGAGCCTCAGTTTCCGCATTAATAAACATGAGCTCTGGCTCTGCCAGCCTTACAGTGTGATGTGGAAATGAAAAGACAGCCACATCTGCAATCTTATGTGGCATGTGGTTAGCTGGCTGTCAGCAAACAGTGTCTGAGGATGAGGGAGGGTGGACGCCTGCTCTGTCATTTCCCAGGGAACTGGGATTCCACAGACAGGCCAGTTGCATCCTGGCTGGTCTCACTTCAGAGAGTCACTGGCACCATCACCTATAGCCTTATGCGCATGGGCCATTTCTTTCTGAACCATTGTCCGGGGCCATTATGAAAGACAGTAAAAGGTCAAGGTTAAGGTTGTGGGGTGTGGAACCAGAATGCTGAGGTTCACCCCTGTTTTAACTCTTTACTACTCGTGTGAATCTGGGCTGGTCAGTTAATTCTGAACCTACTTTTTCCATTTGTACCACAGGAAAAATATTTGTAAGGACCAGAGAAGTGGATATGAGAAATGAAACAGCTCTCAGCTTGGTGCCTGGTCCATAGAAAAGCTCAATAAGTTATAGCCACTATGATAATTATTATCCTTCCTGCTGCCAAGTTCTGCTTGATCATTGACCTCTTTGGCCAAGGGCTTGTTCATATCACACCAAGCCAACTACACCATGTTGCTCTGGGTTCAGGTTTTCACAGATTCCTGGGGAAGACTTTCCACCTACAGGGTGAAATATTGGTGCACACAGGATCACCACCAGCTGGTTTACAGCCCATCTCATTGTGTGACCAGCTTAGAAACTAGGGTGGTGGGAGAGGCCCTGATCAGCTGGGATGGAGAAAATAGCTTGGGAACCGGATGCCCACAATGCCTGGTCTCTGCTCTTTCCTGTGTGGAGTAGGGAAGTGACTACAATCCCTGCTCTTTGCCCTCTATCCTAGCTGTTAAGGGAACGCCTTAGGTGTCTCACCATAGGCCAGGTGGCTGCTGCTGTGTCAGCCAGGAGGCAGCCAGGAAGTTGGCAGTTGTCCTGGTACTGGGATGAGGTCAGTGAGGGATGGGGTCATGGGCTCTTACTAAAGGACAAACCCTGGGTGAGCACTCTGCGAGGACAGTGGTGGGTGGAGGTTGAGTGACCCAAGAGAGAAGCCTTGCCTGCCACTCATGGTGCCAGAGGCGGAGCCAAGAATGCCTTTGGTTTAGGAGTGCTTGAAAGGATGAGAGCTTGAGTGACATGTTGCCAGGGTCTTGGGGGTTCAGTCCTGGCCTCATCTTTCCCAGAGTCTGAAACCCATTGCCTGGCTGTCTTGCTTATCTCTCTGTATGGAAGGTGGCAGTTTGGAGAGTGGGTCAGAAGGACATACCACACTTACTCATGACCACGGTTGATCATGCCAGCCGCATTCTTTAGAAGTGTGACTAGTCACGACCTGACTGGCCTGACTGTAGCAGGATACCGGTCCCCTAGGAGATAAGATGACAGAGGAGGCATTTGGCCCCATTCCATTCTTAGACACAGTTTACTGAGAGATAATTAACCATGTCACACACAGTTTGCAGGCATTATTCTCTTTTCATTCTTGCATCAGAGTGTAAAGTTGGCACATCCTACATCTCAATATATGGGATCACAGCGAGCTGTCCTATGGAAATTTCCCACCTCCACTGATAGGCATGAGGCCATGGGCAGTAAGTGCTCGCTGAGTGGAGACAGCCCCAGAGGCGCCATGGATGTAGCACTCCCAGCAGCTGCATCTAAACTGTGGGTGTCTGCCAGGCTGATGACAGTGCTCATAGACCACAGTGACTACTCCCATGCTCAGACTCTGTTCTCTACCAGGGTGGGCGCTTGCTCATGGCTTGCTCATGTCTACATCTTCAGCAACTACCATGGTTCCAGATGCATAGCTACAACAGCTGTCTTCTGCCAACCGTGAAGAACGACCATGCAGGCGTTTCTGTGCTCAGGCATTCCACTTCTGTAGAATCAGCCAACTGCAAATCACATATTTAAAAAAAAAAGTTTTCTTAAGCATAGAATTATTTTCTTCCCATTATTCCCTTAACAATATAGTATACATAACACTTCTTTACATTTTAAAAGATAAGTGTATCTATCTGCCTGTCTGTCTGTCTATCTATCTATCTATCTATCTATCTATCTATCTATCTATCTATCTATCTATCTTGTGTGTGTATGTGTGCACATGAATGTAAGTATGTGTACCATGTCTGTGCAGTGCCTGTAGAGGCTATGAGAGAACATCAGATACTCTGGATCTGGAGTTATATACATTTTGTGAACTGTCTGACATGGGTGCTGGGACCAAACCCAGGTTTTCTGAAAGAGCAAGTGCTCTTAACTGCTGAGCCATCTCCCCAGACTCGGCATTTACTTGTTGTTGTTTTGTTTTTTGTTTGTTTGTTTGTTTGTTTGTTTTGAGACAGGGTCTCTGTGTAGCCTTGGCTGTCCTGAACTTGCTTTGTAGACCAGGCTGGCCTAGAACTCATAGCGTTCCACCTGCCTCTGCCTCCCGAGTGCTGGGATTAAGGGCGTGTGCTGAAAACCAATTGAAGGGTTTCTCTGTATAGCCCTGGCTGTCCTGGAATTTACTCTGTAGACCAGACTGGCTTCGAACTCACAGAGATCCACCTGCCTCTTCCTCCTGATTGTTGTAATTTAAGGCACTCGCCACCATGGGCTTGTTCAGCATTTACATTTTATTTGGTATTATAAGTAATACCAATATATGAGAGGCAATATAAAATATCCAGAAGGACATGAAGAGTTACATACCAATAGCAGACCATTTCAACTACATCTGGAGTGTTTGTGATTTTTGTTTCCTTGGAAGTCTGGATCCAATTTCCTGTGGATACCAACAAGAATTGTGTGTGTTAGAGGCCATCTAGAACACAGTGAAACGTCAGTGAGGGAAGAAACTCTGTAACTCAGCAGATACCATTGAGTTCAGTACTGGGTGAAAGATTGTCATATAGGCTCAGTTGTGGGTGTCACCTCACCAGCTAGCTGCCTCATTGGCATGGGGCAGCTGGTGGGTAGGAATGCTGGCTGTGAAGTGCTGCTTGGCTTCCAGGCACAAGGACACGTACGTGTCTTTCTTCTAATCACTCAAGGGCCCCGATGAGTTAGTACATTACCAGAGGCTCAGAGTGTCATGAGATGTTTCTTGAAGAGCGCGTGACCGTTGAGTGTTAGAACTAAATCCAGAGCCTGGCTGCCTCACCGACAGGCCAGTGTGCTCTCTTGGACCATTGTGTTACCTTTTATGTGTCCGTAAAGTGTTAACCTATGGTTGTCACGTGTCATGCTTGATTTGGAAGCCCTCGGGAGTCTCAGTCCAAAGCCCCACAGTGGACTTGGGGAGGTCAAAGTGCTCTGGGATTCTGGGTCCATTTCATCCACACTGTGTTTCGCTATAGAGTCTGAACTTGCATCAGTCCTCCACAGAGGGCTCATGACCCACTATCAAGTGAGGAACCATCGAACATCTGAACCTATGCCAGGGGCATTTCCAGAACTGTGAGCACTGACCAGAGATTCCATTTCCCTTATCCACAGAGGACTGATTATTGTGAGCAGTAACCTCAGCTACATCATCGAGCCCGTCCCTAACAACGACAGCCAACACCGTATTTACAGATCTGAACATCTCAAGCTGCCCCCGGGGAACTGTGGGTTCGAGCACTCCAAGCCCACCTCTAAGGACTGGGCCCTTCAGTTTACACATCAGACCAAAAAACAACCTCGCAGAGTGAGTTTTTAGGTTCCCATCGGACCTGGCAGACTGGGCTGGGCTTGTCCCCTCTGTGCACCCTCTCTTTGATTCCAGGAGTATTTCTAAATTGAGGGAGAATGGGTAAGAAAGAGGAAACTCTCTCTCTCTCTCTCTCTCTCTCTCTCTCTCTCTCTCTCTCTCTCTCTCTCTCCCCTCTTCCTCTCCTTCTCCCTCTCCCTGTCTCTGTCTCTCTCCCCCTCTCCGTCTTCCTCCCCCTCCCTCCCTCTCCCTCTCTTTCTCTCCCCCTCTCTTTCTCTCTCTCCTTCCCTCCCTCCCTCTTTCCTCCTTTATTCCTTCCTTCCTTTTTTCTTTCCTTGGGATCGTTGATTGAGACACCTTCATAAGAGAACCACTGTTTGTATTCAAAATACTCTAAGATACTGATTTCAAGAATTGTATAAGGTTAAAAAAAAAAGTCCACTTCCCTTCTTAGAGTAGCCACCTCATCCAGTGGACAAAATGGTTTTTGTTCACAGTGAAAACTGAAGTCTGTGGTCTCAAGGTCATTTGGGAACTAAGTTGTTAGTGCGTTCCCTTGTGGCATGCGGGCCTCAAATTTGCCTGTACTAGCCAGTTTGGCTTTGTTGTTGTTGGTGGTTTGGGAGTAAAGGAGTAGATCCCATGGCTCAGGCCTCCAGCAATAACCAGTTGCAGATGAGGGTGACAGGCTGCAGCCAGGGCTGTCCCTAACACCTACGTTTAAGAGAAGTAATAGGGCCACAGCTTATTAACCAGCATGATTTCTCAGCGGCTTTTTAGAATGAGCTAGAGTCAGCCATTTCTACTGCGCTGACCTGTTTCTGTCTCTCCCTTAGATGAAACGGGAAGATTTACACTCTATGAAGTACGTGGAGCTTTACCTGGTGGCTGATTACTCAGAGGTACGGGGTCAGCGATGGATCTCAGCAGAAAAGCTTTCTCTCTTGAGAGCCTCCATCTAGGCTTCTGGCTGCTTTGGGGGGAAGTGTGGACAATATTCATCTTTTTCTAGTTTATAAATTTGACCTTAAATCCAATCAAGGGCTCTTCTAGCCATTTTAAACAGTCAGGAAAAAGGAAAATAGCAACAACAGCAAACCATGGAAAGCCTTTCCTAGGGTGGACACATAAGCATGGCCAGTACTCAGTGGGGTCTCATAGTCCTACAGTTCTGATACTTGTGTTTAGGACTGTCTGTAGCTCTTTAGAGAATCTTTCAGACTTCTGTTTTACAATGGCAGCCAAGTGCCTTTGACGTTCATTAGATACCATTTTCTCATGTGTCTATCTATTTTTATAACCATTTTGGTGCTCCCCAAATATCCCCCAGAGCAGCAGCAGCATATGTGGCACCTGGGAACTGTGAAAAATGCAAATCTCTGAGCCTTACTCCAGATCTATTGAACCCCAGATCATCAGGGTGGGGGTCCCACAGTCCATGCTTTAATAAGACATCAGTTTTGATGCATAGCAGGTGAGCTTGGGAACCACTGGCCTAAAAGAGAATATGGCTCCTTCATTCATACTCCTCAAATTGGACAGGCCCTAAGATTTCATAAACACCCACCCACCTGGCTCGATCATTTGTTTCAGTTTCTTGGGAGACTTTTTGGTTTTTCTGTGATGTATCAGCACAGTGTTCGGTATCAGGATGTGGCCCTAAGCCAGGTTTGGGTTTGCAGCAAAGGTTCAATGGGCCCTCGGTGAGGCTTTGCATGCACACAGAGGATCTGGTATGGTTTGGGGGGCTTGGGAGAGCTTCTCTGATGTGGTGATGTGGAAGATGGCAGGTCACATGTAAAGAAAGCTTTAATGGAGAATTATCCTGGAGTCTAGCTGCCCTCCACACTCCTGTTCATTAACCAGGTGTTACTTTCAAGTCCCACATTGTGCAGTGGCCTAACCACAGCTGAGTACCCATTCCTGTGCCCAGGCTGAACACTGAACCAGAACTGCCTGTCCTCCATGAAGGTGCAGCTCATCCCTGTGTCACTGTCTCATGTCCTCTTCAGTTGGCGCCACCAGCTTCCCAAAAGGCCTCCTTCTAGGCAGCTCTGCCTTTTCCACAGCCCCACAGTGTGGATCAGGGGCAGTGCCAGGGGGCTGGGAGAGTTCAAGCTCAGGTTTGAGAGCTGATTTTGAGTGCCGGGGGCCGGAAGAGAAGGCCCTTGAGCTCCTTAAAGACAGGAGGTGTATACCAGGCAGAGGAGAGGGCTGAAGGGGTTTCTAGGGAGGGAACATTGTGTGCACTTCCAGAAGAGTTGAGCCTTTTAGCCGATGTGGTGTTGTTTTCCGTCCAGCAGCTGGGCATGGGCAGACTCTAGGGTTTTTGTTTTCTCTCTACAGATGTGTAGGCGAGAGAGCAGTAACAAAGGTTGCTTTCCCAGCCAGGCTCCCAACTTAGCCCTGCCTCCAGTGCGGCACCTTTACCTCTCTGTACTGTAAAAGTTGCTGGGAGACGCTGGACACAGTTTTCGTTAAAACCAGGGGTTGTAAACTACAGCCAAAGCCATGTGAACCTACTACACAATTCTGTGTGTACTACACTGGCATAGAGGCACACACTTTGGCTTATGGTACCCTGGAAGCTTCTAAGCTATCAAGGCAGATGGACAGTTATGGACCACAGCCATGTGGTCTACCAAGCCTAAGGATGTTTACTCTGTAGTGCTCTGCAGAGTAAGCTTACCAACTCCTGCTTCAGAATCTTCTGGAAAGCATGATGCACTGCATCAACTATGGTGGCCTTATTGGGCCTTACTGTTTGAGGGTAGGATTAATGTATTTAGAAGCCTGAAATCTCATCCCAGTGCTGTAATAAATATTTACTAAGTGAATGGAAACACTCTGCCACAAAGACTAGTTTAGAAGTCGGGAGTCTTTATGATGGAAACTTCTAGATTAAACACTTTGCAAAGGTCTATGCAACAAGGTCCTAGCATTTGCAGGAGGTAAGGATTGCAGTGCGGTTCTTTTCTGGCAAGTAAATGATGATTCCAAGGAAGTCAAGGAATGTTTCAGAATCTATAAGAGAAAGGAAATGGTACCCTTCTCTGTACCAGAGCTGGGACTCGGCCCTTGCCAAACAAATACTCCAGAGCATTTTAGTTGGCTGTTTCTTCTTGTTTGTGTTTGGGTGTATTCTAGTGGTTTGGGAGGGAGGAAACATGTGATGGCTTGAAACTGCACAAACGGAGTACCTACCTGAAAGTAATTTCACTAGGTACTCAGATTCTGTGTAAAAATGGCACCAGACAGGATATGTCCATTATTTGGGCCAGGGTGGAAAATATGAAGCTTCCTCATGGGTCTTTAGGCAGACATTCCAATCAAGTACACCACAATCTCCTCTCCTATGCTTGATTGGCAATGTCTGACTTCACAATGATGAAGTCTCAGAAATCTTTCTCACAACAGAAGGCACTACCAGTTGGAATCCTGTGGAAGGCAAAACCTAGTTGCTGATGCCACATGGTCTTTTTGGCAGCACTCTATGTGACATTTGCATGGCCCTCCACTGCAGTTATTTTGTACAAGTTCTCAGTGGGCTTCTTAAGCTCTTTTACATTGTGTGCTTCTTAAGTAGAGGATTTATCATTATAGTTATTTCTGGCTCTCCCACCATTGTAACTGAAGCTGCTGTGGTCTGGCATCAAGATTTGTATGCGTCTTTTTGTGCTAAGCTCAATAGCTTGTCTGGAGAGTATTTCAATAACTGTTAGATCAGTGATAACTGACCACGTGCAAGAGAGCTTTGCAAGATGTGTGACAGTGGTTTCCTACTGGGTTGATGAGCAAAGCAAAGAGATCAGTCCCTCTTCTGACTAACCTCTTCTGCCAGAGGCATCGTACTTCAGATGACAGGAAAATAAGACCTACTTGCAGGGCTAGAAGAAAACTGTGTCTTCCCTGTTTGCTGCCTTGAGCCAGGAGATGGAGGTACCAAGATGGATCTCAGTCAGGTCCTCCTCCTGTGAGCTATGGGAAGGACCATTGCCTGAAAATGACTACACACCAAAGACTAAGGAGAGTAAGAGCACATTCAGTTAGAAGAGCTTGGGGCCCCAGGAAGGCCTTTGGATGAGAGCTGTGGGGAGGCGTCTCACCTGGTTCTGTTTGTCCCGTTCAGTTTCAGAAGAATCGACATGACCAGGATGCCACCAAACACAAGCTTATGGAGATCGCCAACTATGTTGATAAGGTGAGAGACCAGGTGTGCACTCTCCAGGGGAGGTTGCAGCACCTCAGAGGGCCTGCAGGACAGGAGGTCACATGTACTGGAGCTCTTGTTGCTGAGCTGGGCACCCGCAGATGGTCCTTGGAGGAATGGTCTGTGCTGTAGTCTGGGGAGGGGAGCATGATAAAACCTCAAACTGTAAACCCGAGGCAAGTGACTCAGCTTCTTGGTGGGTTTTGTTTTTCGTTGGCTTGTGTGAGTGTTTTAAGGGCTTTGTTTTACTTGATAAAGTGTAAGCATTGGCTTAAATCAGTGGTTTTCAGTTATTTTTATAGTTTTCTGATGGAATTCCTTTTTTAAAATGAGAACTTGTGCCCCTGCCTGTGTAAAGTCACATGGATACAAATGGCTGTAAGCGGAGTACCCACAGCTCTGTCCCTCTGACTTTTCTCACATCTGAAGTGCCTCTTGAGGAACACTGGGCAAAGAAGACCCCAATTTAAGAAAGTTTTGAGGAAGGCTGGGCAGAGGTGGCACCCACCTTTAATCCCAGCAGTCCGGAGGCAGAGGCAGGCAGATTTCTGTGAGTTTGAGGCTAGCCTGGTCTACAGAGCAAGTCCAGGACAGCCAGGGCTACACAAAGAAACCCTGTCTCAAAAAACAAAACAAACAAACAAATAAATAAAATTTTTTAAAAAGAAAAAGAAAGCTTTGAGGAGGTATTTAAGGGTTCCTTCCAAGTGAAAGTCAACTGATTCTTTGACTTGGGAGGGATTGAAGTGGGTTGGGATCAGAAGGTGTCTGTCTGGAGCTGATGTATTAAACTGCCTGAGGATCTTCTAGGAAGACTACAAATGGCTAAGTGTCCTTAGGGTCATTTAAAGCATGCACTAAGGAAAATCACAGAGGTTTGAGCTGCACTTAATGGGATGTCCTCAGACCCAGAAATATTCTATGTAAAAGCAAGTTCCAGCACAAACCGCAGAGAAGGTGACTGTGCAATGGCAGCCCCTCTCCACAGGCTAGCAGTGTGGACTTTGAAACATACGCTCTGTCTAGCATGAGCAAGAATCATGGTGCCATATATCTGTGTGTGCTGAACATCCAGAAGGAATAACTGCTGATGTGTGACAGATAAAGAAGCCCTGGTACAGAATCTCATCAGAGGCTGTGTATGTGCACCACACTCATGCCTGTCATCCACGGAGGCTCAAAAAGGGCACTGAGTCCCCTGGAACTGGGGTAAAAAGGTGGTTGTGAGCTACTGGATGTGGGTGCTGATAATTGAACACTGGTCCTTCTTTGGTTGGTGGTTCAGTCTCTGTGAACCCCTATGGACCCAGTTTAGTTGATTCTATAGGTTTTCTAGACACAGTGCTCCTGGAATGAAAAACACATAGCCTCTCATGAGTCTCACAGAATGAGGAAAAGGGAAAACCGAACAACTGAAGAAAAGAAGCTACTATGTCTTCACATAAGAAGCTGAAGCCAAAGTGTCAGACCAGGAATTATGGCTTACAGGAATAAGTATACCAGTAAGAGACGAGGAACTGTGCTATTTAGATACCCATATTGCTTTGCTCTTAACTCTGTGCATAATGGTTCTTTGAGCCTTGTTTGCTTGGTTTGTTAAGTAAGGACACTTTTGTGTGCCACCAATATCATTTTTGCAACTTGTACAGGTAATTTTGTAAGTTTCTGCTTAATTAGAATATTAAATTTGCTTTTGTTTTTTTCAAGTAAGCTTTGACATGCCTTGGTCACATGCCTGCCCCCTTTTGAGGGTTGGAGAGTTGGAGAAAGGGAAATATTGGTGATTAAGCCTATAAGGCAAGTGCTCTGCTACTGCCTTCCAGTCTCAGCCCTTGGGTCATGTGTCTCTGATAACCATTCCAGGACACTGGAGAACTTCGAAGACTCAACTCTGGCCGGCTAGAGGCTTATGGATCATATAGCTCTCGGGCTGGAGATATGGTTTAGCCATTAATGAATAGAATTTTAAAACTCTCAAACTGGGTGGTGGTGACACACGCCTTCAATACAAGCACTAGGGAGGCAGAGGCCGGTGGATCTCTGAGTGTGAGACCAGCCTGGTCTACAAAGTGAGTTCCAGGATAGCCAGAGCTATACAGAAAAACCATATTCCCCCCTAAGAAAACCTCAAATAAATAAATATAAAAATATAGAAATTAACTTTTCAGGATATATACATGTGTGTATATATATATAATTTCTCCCTGTCCTCAACAGCTGTGGAAACAGGCCACTGGCATATAATAGATTTCTGAAGGGAAGGATTCTAGGAACACAGTAGAGTCCTGTCTCTAGTTTCCAGCAATAGCATCTCAGGCGTCCTGTAACCAAATACTCGACATCTGGGAAAATATGGTTTCCCTGGGGGAATACAGGAAGCTGATCCTCCTGTCACCTGTGCATGAACCATTGTCCTGGAGGGCAGGGAAATGGAGGGCTTGGTTGGCTGGCTTTAGGGGTTTCCCTTCTGCAGTAGTTGAGTAAACAGCAACAACAGCAAAAAGCAAAAGATGTGGAGGGAAAAGAAGATAATATCGCATGGCGCTCAGGTGACGGTGGGAGCCCCGAGCCTTGCTACATGGTCCGTTCTCTGAAGCCTCTTAGTCCCCTCCTGGCACATGAGATTAAGGGCGCCTTCTCTGAAACTTGTTGAGCCGGCTACGTTGGACTGAACATTTTGGAACTAAAACTGGAAGGAGTTTTGCTGAATCAGGGGCACAGATCCACAGTATTTTGCTTTAACTATAAGAAAAGCCAAATTGACTTCCTTAAAAAGCTCCTTAGTGAAGCAAGTTCAGACACTTTGGGGGTTTTCTGTCACGATTGGTGTGGCATAGACAGAGAACCGGGAGCCCAGCCAGTCTGTAGTTTCTTGGGGGCAAGAGAAGGTTCTGAAAGTGTGTGTGTGTGTGTGTGTGTGTGTGTGTGTGTGTGTGTGTGTGTGTGTGTGTGTGTGTGTGTGTTTTTACTGTATATGTGTTATATGATCCCAGCTCTTCAGCAGCAGATGGCCCCAAAAGCCCTGAGGGTATAATCTGGTTCATCTAGCTCCAGAGTCTTTCTGCTAAGATTTTGGGAAAATTAATTTCTTCCTTCCTTCCTTTTGTTTGTTTGTTTGTTTTGTGTTTTTTGAGACAGAGTTTCTCTGTGTAGCCTTGGCTGTCCTGGACTCACTTTGTAGACCAGGCTGGCCTCGAACTCACAAAGATCTGCCTGAGTGCTAGGATTACAAGCATGCGCCACCAAGCCCAGCCTGGCAAATTTCTTACCCTCAGTACTTGTCTTCATGAAAAGTGCTTGATAAACAGTGAGGTTCCACTTATTATTTTTTAGCTGAGAAGGAACCTGCCACTTTCAGATTGAGGTGATCTATCCTTTTGTGGCCTCTGTGTACATCAGAGCTTTTTTCGTTGTTGTTGTTGTCTTGTTTTTGTTTTGTCTTGAAAGTCACCAGTGGGCTGGTGAGAGCACCCTGTGTGTAAAGCACCTGCTAGGGAAGGAGAAGAACCTAATTTCCCAGCACCCGTGTAAAAAGCCAGGCACGGTGGCATGAGCTTGTAACCATGCGGCTTCTGAGGGAGATTAGGGACAGAGACAAGTCCATCCCTGGACCATACAATCCAGCCTGTCAGATTGAATCAATGAGAGACCCTGTCTCAAAAAAATAATGTGGAGAATAAATGGAGGAAGACACCCAACAGCAACCTTTGGGCTTCGTGTGTACATATGAATACACAGGACACGTGTAACACACAATCACGGACGTGGTAGCATCAAGGTCACATCCTTCAAAGAACCCCTAGATGGTTGGGGAGCTGCTCCTTCTATTTCTATTTCTTACCTCTGTTTACCTAAGCCAAGATACTGCAGTTTGACCACTACAATGCCTCTCTGACGATCTCATTCCCCCCCCCCCCCCCCCCGGGTCCCCTGGAGCCAGCAGCTGGAGAGCAATCCAGTGCCTGAACTCTGAGCTCTTAAGCTGGGTGGTGAGAAAAAGTGGCCTCTCCGTCTTTTCAGTTTTACAGATCCCTGAACATCCGGATTGCTCTTGTGGGCTTGGAGGTGTGGACACATGGGGATAAGTGTGAAGTTTCCGAGAATCCGTACTCTACCCTTTGGTCCTTTCTTAGTTGGAGGCGCAAGCTGCTTGCCCAGAAGAGCCATGACAACGCGCAGCTAATCACGTAAGTGGCCCTTTTCCAGTGTTGCATCAGCGTTGGCTGGAGTTCCTCTGCCGGCCATGGGGGTGCTAAGTTCACCCTTTCTGTCCTCTGGGAGTGAGTGTTGTGTTGTCAAGACCTCCCCTGTTCCCTGGGCTGGATAACCAGGCATTTTCAGACCCATCACACCTTGAAAAAAATGTTAAACAGTCTAAGAATGATAATAGTCCCCTGATGTGTTTTCCATCCGTGTGAGGAAATTAGCCTCGCCCGTAATCATCTGCGCAGCTGAAGCACTTGACTGTATGTTAAGGGAGCGGATGGCTCTTGGTCACAGCTGACAGCCTGAAACAGGCATTGTTCTAGCAAGTCAGCTGACCTCCCCTGACAGGATGCAGGATGCAGGATGCAGGTTCTCATGTCCCTCACTCAGGGCTGAGTGCCTGGGAAGGGCATACTGGTGGACTAGAGGACGGACCTTCATCCTTGGTGAGAGGAAATACTGGCCAAGTTCTGCATTGAGTTTTCACCAGCCTCAGAGAGAAAAGCATACTAGTGGAGTCAGGGTGGTAGGTGATGGCCCCCTAAGGGTGATCGGTATATTTTAGTCTTGGCCCTACAGAGTGGTTCGAGGTGGTTACAATGGAAGGCACATAGAAAAATAATAAAATTTTCTACTTCTTTTTCTTGAACACAGCCTAGTCAACAATCATTTCATCCTTGATACCTTGATTTTTCTTTTCATAATAACTGGGGTTTTCAATATTTACCTGTCCCTAAAACCTGGTCAGTAGAAGGCCATCCACTCACTGACAAAGTCTTTGTTTACAGAAACATTTGGCTTAAACTTTTGGGTGGGTAGCACATCCCCAGGGTCAATTGCAAGCTTCACGTTGATTGGCGTATATTGAATTTATTAAGCAAACATTTATTAATCATGCATTTATTCCTCCTTGCCAACTCTGCATGGGTGCAGCTGAGAGAGGGCTATGTTAACTGGGGGAAACGGAAGCTGCCTACCGACAGGTTAGGATCATCATTGCAAGGCGGAGGTGGAAACAGCATTTCCCTGCACCCATCTGTGACTTGTGAGGCTCCCCAAGAGACACTACTGTTTTCCTGGTCCTTGTGTGATGTGAGGATGAAGCACCAGCCCCACAGCTACTGTCCAGCATCCCCACTCTTGCCTCTAAGACACACGGCACTGATGGTGGCCTGAGCCCCTGGCTACTGGTGGAAGTGGGCATGATTCACTTGGGCATCACAGCCTGTGCCACGCCCTTCCCCCCTGACCCCTGTCTCTGACCAGTGTCTATGAATCAGGAAGGGGCACAGCTTTTCTAGCCCCGCTCCTTCCTTTCCGAGTCTTTGGGCACATTAAGAGGGGAAAGTGACCTTTCGGTTGGCCGAGTTACCAGGCTTGTCCCTTTGGGAATGTCAATGGGGTTAGTGCACAGCATGGTAGCTATTCACTCCTGTCTCAGGGGAGCAGCTCACCCAGCCCTTGCCTGAATCACATGTCTTTTTTTTTTTTTCTTTCTTCCTGCAGGGGCAGGTCCTTCCAGGGCACCACCATTGGCCTGGCCCCCCTCATGGCCATGTGCTCTGTGTACCAGTCTGGAGGAGTTAGCATGGTGAGTCTCAGAAAATACAGTGGAGTTGCATAATGACTCCCAAGATAGAAGGCCAGCTATGAAAAACCAATTTGATATTTATAGTTGCAGGAGAAAAAAAAAAAAAAACATTAAAAAGGGCAAATGTTTCAAATGAAGTTATCAGGTCCTCAGGGTGGAAGTACCCAGGGGTAAATTTTCATCTGTCACAGTTTATATTGGTTTGTAAGCAATTGTATGAATAGACCTTTAGATTTTTTTTTTTTTTATCTTTGATGTATTATTTCACAACAGGGACTGGAGGAGTGAGAACACAAACTGGGGTGGGGGGGGGCATGGGGAACACACAGAGATAGAAGTACTTCTAGCCCAGGACTTGAGTCCTTAGGTATTGCATTGTAAAATGAGAGCCTGTCTCAAGAGTAACAGTTAGGAAATTGCTGCCTTTTGAAATTCTGAGTTGGCAAGAATAGGTTTTGTTTTGTTTTGTTTCTTTGGCTATGTAGCTGTGGCTGGCCTGGAACTCACTGTGTAGATCAGGCTGGCCTCAGACTTGCTATCCAGCTGAAGGTGGCCTTGAATCTCTGCTCTTGAGTACTGGAATGGCAAATGTTGGCTAGCATGCCAAGCTTGCCATGGCTGGCATCAAGCCTGAGGCTTCATGCATGTTAGGCAAGTACTCTCCCAAGTTGAATTGCATCCCCAGCCTCATCTTGGACTATTCATTTCTAACCTGGATGTAAACACGGCCTATTCTCTGCTCTCATTTGTTAGAAATTAAATGAGACAATAAAAAGGACACACACACATATTTAGTAAACACTTTGGTGTTTTGAGGCAGGGCCTCAATACAGAGCACTGACTAGTCCAGAACTCACCATATAGACCAGGCTGGCCTCTAAGAGATCCTCCTGCCTCTGCCTCCTAAGTGCTAGGGGTAAAGGAGTGCACCACCACTCTTAGTGTCAATATTCTTTTTGCTGCTTTTGTTCTACTGTTTGGGTTTTGGGGGTGGGTCTCACTACACTTGCCAGGCTGGTCTCAAACATCTGGCCTTAGATAGGGCTCCAGCTTCAGCCTCTCAGGTAGCAGGGACTATAGGTTTAGATCACCACAACAGCTCTACTTGTTCGGTGTTTTAAGTTTTTTTTGTTCTGACGGTTAAGATCACACTCTATACGCAGTTGTGTCTTGGGTGGCCCTTTCTTATGGGGCGCTTTCAGAAAACAGTGAGCCAACTGTACCTACTGCTCAACTCAAAGTGATATTCAGAGAGACATCAACAGGCCATTCATGGTCTGCAGCTTTTTAAGACCACAGGTAACAGTTTTTTTTTGAGCATTTGATATCCTAATGTGGACAGTGGCTTTAGCCTTGATAAGAGCAAGTAATGGAGAGCCAATATGTGTTAGTGGAATCAATGGAGAGCTTTCAGGCTCAGGTAAAGAAAAAGCCATGCAGGCCAGGCGTGGTGGTGCATGCCTTTTAGTCCCAGCAGTCAGGAGGCAGAGGCAGGTGAATCTCTGAAATTGAGGCTAATCTGGTCTACAGAGTGAGTTCCAGGACAGTCAGGACTACACAGAGGAATGTTGTCTTAAAGAGAGAGAGAGAGAGAGAGAGAGAGAGAGAGAGAGAGAGAGAGGGAGAGAGAGAGGACCTTGAATTGAATTCTTCTCTCCACAGGACCACTCTGAGAATGCCATCGGTGTAGCTTCCACTGTGGCCCATGAGATTGGCCACAACTTTGGCATGAGCCACGATTCTGCTCACTGCTGTTCTGCCAGCGCAGCCGATGGAGGGTGCATCATGGCAGCCGCCACTGGGTGAGCCAACCGGAAGGGTGACAAGTGGGGAGAAGAGTGAGGTGAAAGATACAGGGTCAGTCTGACCCAAGCAGTCCTCCTAGATGATCCTAATGAAACTTGGAAACTGTTGAGGAGGACAGTTTGAATGAAGTTTAGATGAAGAAGAAGTGGGCAGATGTGTTGTGGGACACTGCTTTCCTCAAAGCAGGTTACTGCTGGTAGAACCCTGGATCTACTTCCATTTTGTTGTAGTTTTCAGCTGTAAAGATGGCTTCAACGTGTTTTTGTTGTTGTTTTCTTGTTTGCTTGTTTTTGAGTGTCTTGCTCAATCTAATTTTGAACTCGTAAATTTAAGCCATCCTCCCATGCCAGCTACCAAAGTATCTGGGGCTGTAAGTATTTGCCCAGGTCTTCCCGAAGCTTTGATGAAAGCCTGTTTTGATCAGAACCACAGTCCTTAGTCTTTCCTCTCTGGAAGCTTTGTAGTTTATAGAATAGGAGGAGAAGGAGGCATCCACCCCACTCCTCAGGGAACCCATGAAGCAAGGCTCCCGAGTCTCTAGCAATTGCAAGGATTTTCTAAAGGCGAGCTTCTGAAAGAGGAGGGCTTATCTTCTTGTGTCTGAACACTTGGATCGTGATATTCTTCAGAACTCAAGCCACTCCCTGGAAGGCTCTGTAGTAGATTCCTCAGTACACTCTTCCATTCCAAACCACTAGGGTTTGCCCGTGCTTCCCAGAGAATGGTGACTCAATGTAGCTTGCTACTATGACACTGAAAGGATGATGGTGACACGTGGGATTCAACTTCATGGGCGTATTCAAATCCCTTTGAGGTTGTGGTTAAGCCCACCCGTTTCTCTTTCAATCCCAATAGAGCATCTATAGATCCTATATACTGACAGTTCCTATATACGCCTATGATGAACTTAATTCATAAAGTAGGCACAATAAGGGGTTAAAAACACTAACTCATAATAAACTAGAACATTTAAACCAGTGATGATAATAAAAGTTATTTCACAGTTAGGACTTGTCCCTTTCTGGTACTTTCTATTTAATATTTTCAGGTCACTGTTGACTGTGGGTAGCCAAAACCATGGATGGCAAAGCTGCAGATAAGGGACCAGCTGCACTTTTGGTTCATTTCTGTAGTAGCAGGCAACTGTGGAGCTTTTATACATACTGTTGTGAGAAAGATCACACATTCGTGTGTTGGCTGGTACAGTTGGTCATCTGGAAAACAAAGGCCAGTCCTTTAGCCCATAAGTACACTCAACCCGTGATCTTGAGCTTTCTGGTTCTGTTTTTTGTCATGAGAAAATAAGTACCCAGCTGATATTGACTTGGCTGGTGTTTTGCTGTTCCGTTTTCCAACTGCCATTTTCATTGTTAATAAGACAAACTGTAACCGTGTGTTCCGCATGCTATCCCGTGATTCAGGGTAAAAAGAATTCTAAGTTCATGTGCTGATGAGTGTCCTGGTGGGGCAGAGGGCATGTGTTGAGTTCTTATTCCAGTAAAGTCAGCCTCATGGATGGCAAGGCAGCAAGCTTGTTTGGCAGGCTCAGACTCTCTGCTGATGCCTCTTTGTTCTCGGCCAGGCACCCTTTCCCCAAGGTGTTCAGCTGGTGCAACAGGAGGGAGCTGGACAGGTATCTGCAGTCAGGAGGTGGGATGTGTCTCTCCAACATGCCAGACACAAGGACGCTGTACGGAGGCCGGAGGTGTGGCAACGGGTACCTGGAAGATGGAGAAGAATGTGACTGTGGGGAAGAAGAGGTGAGTGTGTGGGCCATGCTAGAGGCTGGGTGGGAGGAGCTGGGGGGGCATGGGGAGGGAGGAAGAATCCGCCTTATCTTTAGAGCTTCAGGACATTGAAAGGACAACGTGACAGAGAGTTTCCCAGTTGCTAGCATTTCTTACACATGGCCGCTAAAGACTCAGTGCGTGTAAGACATAGACAGTGAGTCTCCCAGATGGACCGTCCCTGTGGCCTCTGCAGCTGCAGTCAGCACAGTCACACTCAGGATCTGGGTGGAGCCCTCATGAGCAACTGTTCTAGCCGCAGCCCGTGATCTCAGGCCACGTAGGTTCCCTTCAGCTGCACTGGTTTTATTCTGGAGGCCACACAGTTCGATGAGCTCATGCGCCTGGGCCTGGTGCGGGGGGCGGGGTTTAGCAGGAATAGGAGGGTGTCAGGGGGGACCCTAAGATAACAAGCTCGTGCTCTTTAGCCTGGAGAGGAGAAAGTTGAGAGGGGGTGTTGGAAGTGCTGTCAAGTGTGGGGAGGGCTGCTGAGGAGAGAGAAGCAGAACTCTTTGTGGATAGGCCCTTTCTCCTTCAGAGGTCCAGATCGAGTGTAAGAGCACACACCCTAGCTCTGTCCTTTTTATCAGAAACGTGCTTTTCTGCAACAAAAAGCAGAACTATATTGTTTCGTGTCTATTTTTTGAGGAATAAGAAAGTGTATGTTAACCCATGCTTGACAGTTGGTGAGCAGTTAAGTGATGTGTGGGGTGCGGGACTGAGGCGGCAGGATACTGTCTAGGTCGAGAAGGTCTGGGTTCGAGGATAACCTCAGAGTGGTTTTCCTCCCACCCCATCCTTTCACCACGTGGAACCCAGGGACCAAACGCAGGTTGTCAGGCGTGGCAGCAAGTGCCTTTACCCACCGAGCCGTCTTCTGGCCTTCTTTTTAAATTGTCACCCTGAAACTTTCAGAATAAAAGACTGAGAACCGTGAACTAAAGGCAAGGATCAGCCCTGGCCCTTCAGCAAAGAGGGAGTTCTGATAGGAACAGTATGGATGTTAGGATTTTACAAGCTCGGTATGACTGCATAATTATGGGATATTACCTACCCAGAATCACCTTGTAGTCCAGTCTAAGTTGTGGTATCTCCAAGGACACCTGTGTCTTTCTCCTTTTTCCTTTTTCCTTTCTTTCTTTCTTTCTTTCTTTCTTTCTTTCTTTCTTTCTTTCTTTCTTTCTTTCCTTCTTTCTTTCTTTCTTTCTTTCTTTCTTTCTTTCTTTCTTTCTTTCTTTCTTTCCTTCTTTCTTTCTTTTTCTGGAAAATACTCATTAGCTTAATAAAGAGGTGCCAAATGATGTTCTAGTGAGGCATTCTAGGGTGCAGACAGCAGGGCATGCCAGGCAGGCTGGCCACAGCCACTGAGGTGGCAAGGGCGCCCCCTGCTGGGCTCTGCCCCTTGCCCTGCTGCTGCAGAGGCCAAAGTGACTGTTGCCTTTGCAGGAATGTACTAACCCTTGCTGCAATGCCTCCAACTGCACTCTGAAGGAAGGGGCCGAGTGTGCCCATGGTTCCTGCTGTCACCAGTGTAAGGTAAGTGTCCCCTTTCCCCTACCTCAGGCTTTGAGATGACAGCCTAGTGGGTGATGGCTAAGTTTTGGCTTATATCAAAAGTTCTAGACACAGGGCTGTGGGGGATGGGGGAGTAGGGGGTGTGGGGGGGGGGGCAGTGGAAGAACCTATGCTTTATTGTTCCAGGCTCTGGATTCAACCCCAACATTGGGAGGAGGGGAAGGGAGAGAGGATGTATGTGTGTTAGATTTTTGGAACTGAGACTGTCCCTTTAACTAAGCCTACTGTTTTTCCATCCTGGACCTCACTGTGTTCAAATCACCACCCCCCATACACACACACACACACTCACACTCACACTCACACTCACTCCCATACTCACACACACATTCACTCTCACACTCATACACACACACCTATATGAAATATATATTAT
The DNA here is from genome assembly GCF_903995435.1 of Acomys russatus. Classification (NCBI taxonomy): domain Eukaryota; kingdom Metazoa; phylum Chordata; class Mammalia; order Rodentia; family Muridae; genus Acomys; species Acomys russatus. The sequence goes on from NC_067161.1 coordinate 28,015,480, forward strand.
ATATTAATAAAATGATATATGCATATATATACATATACACATGTATATTATATATATTATCTTTTAAATGATTTACTTATTTTTATTTTATGTGCATTGATATTGCTTGTGCATATGGTATTTTTCCTACATGTATGTCTGTGTGAAGGTATCAGATCCCTTCGAACTGGGTTTACAGACAGGTGTGAGCTGCCATGTGGGTACTGGGAATTGAACCCAGGTCTTCTGCAAGAACAACCAGTGCTCTTAATCACTGAGCCATCTCTCCAGCCACCCTAAATCTTATATCTTATATATATGATTTTTTTATCAGTAAATGTTTGTTGTATATACCTATTTATGTACATATATATATATATATATATATATATATATAATTTTTATTTTTTTTTTTTTTTTTTTTTTTTTTTTTTTTTTTTGAGCCAAGATATCACTAAATTGCTCAGGGTGACCTTGAGCTTTCTCTGGAGTCCAGGAAAATCCTGACATCACCTCTCAGGAGGGATAGTAGGCCTCAGCCACCAGGCCCAATGAGGCGTCCTTTTTATTTGAATGCATGAAAAAGCAAACCATGATTTTGATTAATATAAATGGCTGTCTTGGTAAATGTCAAGTATCTGGGTACTTTCTATGGGTTACCTGATTCAGTCTTCACGAAAGCCCAAGGCGGATGTATTAGTGTCTTCATCATAAGGTGAAGAAGCTGGGGTCATTAGGAGATGGGTGACTAGATTCCATCAAGGACCTGAGCCCAGCTCTTCCTGACTCTGGAGCACGCATTCCTAATATCAACATGGGAAATAATTTATGACTATTAATGATCATATAGTACTGAATTTGAGAACTTTTTATTTATTTTTATTTTTTAAAAGGTATTTATTTATTTATTATGTATATGAGTAGGCTGTCTTCATGTACACCAGAAGAGGGCATCTGATCATAATACAGATGGGTGTGAGCCACCACGTAGGTGCTGGGAATTGAACTCAGGACCTCTGGAAGAGCAGTCAGTGCTCTTAACCACTGAGCCATCTCTCCAGCCCCTCGAGAGCTTTTTAAATCTAAGTCTGATAATTCAGGAAGTACCCTTCCCAAAAATTAACAGATTTGGTGACAAAAGCTGACCCAAATAGATATCAGACTAATTATAGTCTTTATAAAAAGTTACCTAAGGTAAATATTTTTATTTCATCAAAATATATTAATATTTTTGGTTACAAAACTGGAGGTTATATAATATACATATAGTGGCACATATATAGTTATAATTATTCACATCTATTATATTCATAAAAGTTTGTATATATACATTGTGAGGCATACACGTATGCATACAGTATTATGATATTTTAACTTTCAAATTATTAATCTGAAGCCTAAGCACTAGAGTAATTTTAGAATGGAGCTGTGGCCTGTCCTAACCTCAGCATGCTGAGTTCACAATGTGTTCACATATTGTTCAAGAACCTCAATCAAACATGCTTGCTCTTAGCAGCCAGGGAGAGGGCTGGACTTATGGGTAAACAAGAACAAAAAGGTTAAGCCGGTCAGCTAGCTCTCTAGTACTGGCTAAGTGCACACATGTCCCGAGGCCTCTGCCTCTGCCGCTGGCCGTGCTCACCCTTGCAGTTGGCCTTCATTCACTCCTCCAGCAAGCTTCTCAGCCTAAGAGTGGCTAGTAAAGGGGCCAGCCGAGGTTTGTCCTGAGAAGAACTGGTGGGTGGCATGGTGACCCAGAACCAGGGGGCGGGCGGCTTTGCTCTGAGTCATAGGTGTCCTTGCCTGGCTCAGGAGAACTTGGACACCATCTGTGTTGACCTGGAAGGCCCCAGGGAGGCTGTGCTGGACTGAGCCCTTCCAGTGTCGGGCCAAGGCTGAAGGAGAAGCAGGAAGTGACCTTTCACTCCACCCCAGGACTTCAGGTCGAGCCCCACAAAGGACTCCGTGGCTTCAAGCCCTGCCTGTGCGAATTTGGGGAATATGTTAATTATCCGAATCTCAGCTCCCTGTCTGTAGACCAGCATGAGTATTAGAAACACTGATAGAAGCAGCTGTGTATATTTCATGGATATTGTGAGGGTCAGATGAGATAGACGCATTAGAATAACACTCAGGCTCACGTGAGGATGTGTTACTGAAGAGTTTGGGTGTGGCAAGGCACTTCAGACGCTAAGGCAGGAGGATTGCCATGAGTTCAAGGCCTGTCTGTGCTAAATAATGAGTTTGGAGGCTAGTTCTAAGGACAAAACAAGAATGTTGTGAATTGAAAACTTACACAAATGCCAATTTTCCGTATGGGTACGGGTATGTGGGCATGTGTGCACATACCCATATCAGGGCACTGGCTTGCCACATCCCATGTGACTTCAAATACATTGTGTTTCACTTCTTTAATTATGTGGGACTATCGTGCATACTAAAAAAATCCTAATGACAGTTAGGTGAGACTGCATAAAGATTGGTTATAATGGTATGGAGGAGGAAGCTATACGTTGTTACAGAAACATTATTTCTCACCTGCTATGAAAAGAGAGTTGAATTTGTAGCCTTTGTGGATACAACGTTGAAGGTGCCCAGTCACTGTTCACATGGGAAGGCCAATGATGGCTTGAACTAATGAAGTCATGTGACATGTGATAAGTGCTGTGGTGTCAAGGTAATGGAAAACCGTGTTACATGGATCAGGATGCTAATGAGCTTGGATTGTGGTCCGGGAAGAAGTGACCACTGTTCTCATTCCTCACCTCAGCTGGTGGCTCCTGGAACCTTGTGTCGGGAGCAGGTGCGGCAGTGTGACCTCCCTGAGTTCTGCACGGGCAAGTCTCCCCACTGCCCCACCAACTTCTATCAGATGGATGGCACCCCCTGCGAGGGGGGCCAGGCCTACTGCTACAATGGCATGTGCCTCACGTACCAGGAGCAGTGCCAGCAGCTGTGGGGACCTGGTAAGGACCCTCCTGGAGAGTATGTTCTCTCTTACCCCCTGCGCCCCCCCCACCTCTGAGCCAGTTTCCCCACTGGCGACTTAGCATGGCCTAGCAGCTTGGCTTTGGATTGCCTTCAAATAACAGCTCTCATCTTCTTAGCTCAAGGGAGACATCCAGGGGCGGCCAGGTGACAGCATTGTTCCCAGTTCCTTGAAGGTTTTAGTTCTAACAGTGGGCAGATGGATAACAGTACCCCACCCCCCACCCCTGCACACACACACTAATGAAGCAGAAATGGAGAATATAAGAAAATGCAGTGCCGGGCGTGGTGGCGCATGCTTTTAATCCCAGCACTTGGGAGGCAGAGGCAGGCGGATCGCTGTGAGTTCGAGGCCAGCCTGGTCTACAAAGTGAGTCCAGGATGGCCAAGGCTACACAGAGAAACCCTGTCTTGAAAAACCAAAAAAAGAAAAAAGAAAGAAAGAAAGAAAGAAAATGCAAGAGACTCTTACGCTACAAAAGATGTTTAACCTCAGTCTGTTGAGGGGAAGCAAATTGTAACTACCACGAAGTGGAGTGTTTTTCATGTATCACATCTCCAAGACAGTGAGCGATACAAGAATAACAACCACCACCATGATGTGTATCGTGGAGGGTATGAGCCAACAGATAGGACCCCTGTAGGTAGCAGTGTGGAGATAGCAAAACTCCTAATGCACTTCCTGGTTCCATGAATCACATTAGGCTTACATTTTTTTTCCACTTACTTTTTCGGTCTGACATGATATGAGGTATAGGAGTGTATAAAAATAGGTAATGCAGCAAACACTTATTGATAATAAATCATAAATTTATTTTAACATAACCTTTAATATATATATATATAGTTTTACCAGAGCAAATGTACACTTTAATAAATGGGTGTGCTTGTTTGCTTTTCCATAAAGAATTAAATCTTGGCTAAATAGCTGATTGTGCAGGACATAGAGCATCGTTAGCAGTGCCAGCATTGCCTGGCATTGTCATTTTATAGTTATCAATGATGGGAACACCAACCCGCATCAATATGTGCTACAAAAATTACAGAAGTATGTTTAGGGCTTTACCAGGAATTGTTGAAAAGTCTATTCTGACTTCAAATCGTGGTTCAGTGATTTTTTTTTTTTTTTTTTTTTTTTTTTTTTTGGTTTTTCGAGACAGGGTTTCTCTGTGTAGCCTTGGCCATCCTGGACTCACTTTGTAGACCAGGCTGGCCTCGAACTCACAGCGATCCACCTGCCTCTGCCTCCTGAGTGCTGGGATTAAAGGCGTGCGCCACCACGCCCGGCCAGGTTCAGTGATTTTCATTTTGTAATTTTTTGAGACAGGGTCTCATTGTGTATTGGCTGCTGCCTTGAAACTGACTAGTCCAGGCTGACCTCCAACTCCCCGAAATTTACCTGCTTTTTCCTCTCTAGTGCTGAGATTAAAAGCAGGTACCACACTTAGCTAGAGTTTTGTTGTTGTTCTTTGCTTTAAAGCAACTCGAATAGAAACGGTATAAATCAAACCTTCAAATATAATATGAACATTAATCTGATGTCTGTCTGCTGTAGGGAAAACAATAAGTCTTTGCTTTCCTTAATTAAGCCATTGCATAAGAGACAACATACATACAGTAAAACATGACCTCTCATATAATATAAAGCAGCCTCACTCCTGGGCGTAGAGTTTCAGTGCCATCCATTTATTCGTTGTGCAGTGTGCAGGTGTGTTTAAAACCAGAGCTGTGTTGAAGTCATGCGACGCAACATGGGCGAGCTCTGCCAGGAACACCTTGAATTCATACACATTCTGTTTTTAATTCATTTTTGGTCATTTCACATTCAGAAATTCTTTAGTGTTGCCAAATTTTTGAGTAGCGCCCTAATCCCCCCACCCCCACCCCTTTCAAGGTATGGGATTGTGTGTGCCACCATCTTGAGAAGCTGGGAATGGCACTACTTAGAAACAGCCTCCAATTGTAGTTGCCTATGGATGTGAAGATGTTTTCAGAGATGTTTATTACACTCTTGCTAGTCATTGCAGCAGCATTCTCTGTAGTATGGGCCAATTATATGTGTCCCAGTCAAGTCATAAGACTGAATGCCACCCAGCTGAATTCTCTATACTGAATGCCAACAACAAACTACGTAAAACCACAAAGTGCAGAGCAGAAAGAGAAGAGGCCACACCTCCATTCTTCATTTCATTCTCTCAAGAAGGTGCCCCAGAATCAAATACAAGGGCTGCAGAAGATAGAGAAGACAATTTTTTTTTTCCTGGAAAACACACTGCTAAATATGATTGCTTTTTCCATGATATAGGAGAGGGAAAACAGTGTGGGTATGAAGAAAAATTCTTCAGATACATTTCAGTTCTTTCTTGTTTGGGGGGGGGGGGGGCGTGGATTAGTAATCTGTTCCCAGTCCAGAAGCAGGCCAGCCCTTCTTCATTAGCAAGCATGTTTAGCAGAGATACAAATCTTCCATGAAGTGTTAAAAACCATTTTAACATTTAAATGTTTTCTCTGAGTTAGTCTAGATGGATCTGGAAGTGGCCTGACATTGCCCAAGGCTAGCTCTCTCTCCATTGGGAGCCTCTGGCAGGCTCGGGCACTGATAGGTGTTTCTTGCTCGCCTAGGAGCCCGGCCTGCCGTCGATCTCTGCTTTGAGAAGGTGAATGCAGCTGGAGACACCTATGGAAACTGTGGCAAGGGCTTGAATGGCAAATACAGGAAGTGCAGCCCCAGGTGAGGATCACACCGACCCTATGGGAGGAAGAGTGACCCAGCGTTCCCCGCTCTGTCCTCTTCACTTCCACCTGACTCAGTGTGGATGACCTCCAACTGGCTTTTAAACGAATCAGCTAAAGCCTGTGTCTGTTCACTACCTGTTGCTTGATAATGCGCTGTTCAGTTGGCGCTAAGGCAGTCAAAAAGAGGGGTGGGCCACATTGGTTCCTAGGATGTTGAACAAGGTGACTTTGGGCAGGATAGCCGGGTGTGGGTGTGGTAACTCATGCTTTTATCTCAACACTGGAAAGGCAGAGGCATGTGTGCAGGTGGATCTCCATGAGTTTGAGGCCAGCCTGGGCTACAAAGCATGTTCTGGACATCTAGGACTGTTACACAGAGAAACCCTATATTAAAGAAAGAAAGTAGGAAAGAAAGAAGGAAAGGAAGAAAGAAAGAACTTAGAACAGGAGTTTGCAGAAAGCTAAAATTATGCCCTCTTCTAAGACCGATCTCATTTTCGTTCATCTGTTCATCTGCTCATCAACTCACCACTATTGCAGTTTACTGCATGCAAGATGCTGCATTGAGTGCTCAGAGCAATGTGCTAATCGGTGTGATAGTTAATGGCCTGGGGCTTGCCTGGAGATGCTCTCTAGCTGAGTTCTGTAGCAATGATCTGAACGAACAGGAGGAGGAGTCACATCGGTGTAGAAAACAGTGTTCTAGGCAGTAAAGCTGGCCCTCGAAGAGCTGATAACATACAATATACTACAGTCTGTGGGGAGTAAGGGAGAGAGGGCCATGAGACATGAGTGTGTACAGAGGGAAGCAGGGTAGATCCTGAGAGGTTTAAATGCATTGCTGGAAGATACCATAGTCAGGGCACCCGTGTCTTGCAGGCCAGGATAGAAAGGGGGTAGTGGGGCTGGAGAGACGGCTCAGTGGTTAGGAGCACTGCCTGCTCTTCCAAAGGTCCTGAGTTCAATTCCCACCACATGGTGGCTCATAACCATCTATAATGTGATATGGCGCCCTCTTCTGGCTTGCAAGAGTACATGCAAGCAGAGCACTGTATACATAAATAATAAATAAATCTTAAAAAAAGAAAAAGAAAAAGAAAGAAAGGGTAATGAAATTCAGGGAAGATGTGTAGGAGAGATTGTCTTACTCTACCAACGGCTGCCAACTTGGTTAAGCCTGGAGTTCTGGGATGCTCCCTAGCATTTGATCCTGTCTTCTTTCCTGCCTTAGGGATGCAAAGTGTGGGAAGATCCAGTGTCAGAGCACCCAGGCCCGGCCCCTGGAGTCCAACGCAGTGTCTATTGACACCACCATTACGTTGAATGGGAGGCGGATCCATTGTCGGGGCACCCACGTCTACCGGGGTCCTGAGGAGGAGGAAGGGGAAGGTGACATGCTGGACCCAGGCCTGGTGATGACTGGGACCAAGTGTGGCCACAACCACGTGAGTCCCTCCTCTTGCCTCCCTCAGAACCCTAGATGCAGAAACAGAGATTGACAAGTACAGGCTCTGGAGGAAAAGACGCTTGGCTCCCAAAGTAATAGCAGCCCATCCATAGGCGCCCACCTTATAGACTGTGGATTAGGCAAGTAATCGCAGTCATTGCTGCCATCTGTATTATTAGCTATCACATGAAACAAGCATCCTAAGAGTCAGGGAAACCCAAGGAAAATAATGACATGCATCCCACGTATTTAATTGTGTTAGTAAAATGATAAAAACATAGGAAACCCCATGGCACGCTGCCCAGCACAGAGGATGCTCCTGCTGTAACTGTTATTTTTAGCCACAATACTAAAACTCATACATGCATATTCATTGCTGGGTAGCATATAATTAGCATGATGCTAGACTATAAACATGTCATAATTGTTGAGTGTATAATATTTTAGTAGTGTGTATTGTTTCTTCCTTAATCACAAAGGTGATAGTAGAATTCAGTTACCCACTGTCCTCTCTTTTGAGGCTCTTAATGTTTTTAACTAAGATATATAATTTAAAGAGCTACATTTTGGGGTCCCCATTCATCCTAAGTACAAAGCTCCCACGTCCTAAGCCTCCCCCATGTCCCTGCTGCCCTACTGATGGCTGATCTTCCTTGTTGCAGATTTGCTTCGAGGGGCAATGCAGGAACACCTCCTTCTTTGAGACCCTAGGCTGTGGGAAGAAGTGCAACGGTCACGGGGTACGTGTGTAGAGGTCTGGGTTCCTGGGTGTGGATGTCAATGGGGGCATGCCCTGTGGGAGGTCACAGCTCTCCTGGGTGCTGATCCATCTGCGGCCCCTCACTCTAGGTCTGCAACAACAACCAGAACTGTCATTGCTTCCATGGCTGGGCTCCACCTTTCTGTAACACCCCAGGAGATGGCGGCAGCATTGACAGTGGTCCTTTGCCCCCCAAGAGTAAGTGATCTGCCTTGTGAGAGATGTAGAGACCATGGAATAAGTACTTGGTTGGCAGGAGCCTCCAACATGTTGGCATTGCAGTATGGCACTATTGTCTACAAATGTGTTGGGCAGCATGCGTAGCTGTACTAGAGTACATGGGGCCTGTGGGCCATAGATTGGATGTGCCTGTTGCAGAGAAGCCAAGCTAAGTTGGCTTCACTCTTCCAATTCTACGAGGAGGAGCCAAGACAAAGAAGATGAGTGGGAGGAAAGCAGTTGCTCCCATGGGGCCTGGGTTAGTTGCTTGTCTGTCCTTTTACTGGGAGAGAACAAGAGAGAGAGGGAGGGAGGGAGGGAGGGAGGGGGCGAGGGGGGGAGAGAGAGATTGATTGATTGATTGATTGATTAATTAATTAAGGGAGATTCCAGTTTATTGGATGGTCATAATTATTGGGAGCAGTAACTAGTAACTAGCCCTTTTAGGGACACTTGAAATAATCACAAACCTGGCGTGCATTCTATTAGTTATTCTGCCTCTTATTAAATAAAAGTTGAGAAGAAATGAGAAAACAGACACATCTTATAGTTCTTAGGGGAAGTCTCAAGGACTCCTGTGGTTTCCAGATTTTTTGTCTTTGAATAATGGCAAAAGCACTTAAGAAAAGTTCAAAGCTAAAAACTGGATGTGGTAGTTCCTGCCTGTAATCCTTGCACTCAGGAGGTTGAGGCAGGAGAATTACTCTTAAGTTTGCTGTACAGTGAGTTCCAAGCCAATCTGGGCTACACAGTGAGACCCTGTCTTAAAAGAAAGAAAAAATAGCTGAGCATGGTGGAATGCCTGTAAGGGGAGGCAGAGGCAGATGAATCTCTGTGAATTTAATGTCACCTGGTCTTAAAAATAAATAAATAAACAAACAAACAAACCAGAAGAAAGAAGCAGAACACATAAAATAGAGCAAGGTGCTTCATTGCCACAGGTATACAGGTTAAAGGTATGGTTTGTGGGACTGTTGAGGTGGCTTTGGGTCCAAACGTGAGGTTGAGGGTCAAGGGTAAGAGTCCTAAGGTGTCTGATCCAGTATTTTCTGGTCATCACTCTGTGTCCGGGAAAACCGTGATGCAGGCTAATTTTATGACAATCCATTAGCTGGGACCTAATGATAAATGACAGAGTCTGAACTGCTTTGGGGAGAATCTTTGCAACTGAATTAAAAGTGGAGGTTCCTATCAAAGCTAATGTTAGTGCCCAATAATGTGTGTGTGTGTGTGTGTGTGTGTGTGTGTGTGTGTGTGTGTGTGTGTGTGTTGCATATAGTTGTGTTTGTTTAAAATAAGTTCTACAAATAAGGTGAGAATCACATATCTGAAGAAGAACCAAGGCTCTGTCATTCTCCTGCGGCCTGACTTGCCTCTAATTCTCTCACTTGCGTTGTCTTCCGCCAGGTGTGGGTCCTGTGGTAGCTGGGGTGTTTTCAGCCCTCTTCCTGCTGGCAGTCCTGGTGCTGTTGTGCCACTGCTACAGACAGAGCCACAAGCTGGGCAAGCCCTCCGCCCTCCCTTTCAAGTTGCGTCAACAGTTCAGGTAGGACAGGGTGCTATTGCCAAGAAGGACTTGGCAGTCCCTCCCAGATCATAGAGCCCTTGTGGAAAGGATGGTGGTGAAGGGTCTAATTCTGGGAAGAGGAAGGCAAGGAATGTGCCACCCTCACCCTTCTGTCATGCCCTGTCACCATCCTCAAGTAATGGCTGTAAAGGATTTCTACTAACCCTATTCATCACTTGCAAGCTCTTCTCAGTAGAAAGGCCTTAGCCTGTTCAAATTGGGGTATGACATAAAATCTATTTACCCTCCTCCACCCCGTTAATTTATACATTATCCTTTAAAGAGCAGGAAGCTGAGGCAACAGAGAAAGGATGACAGGCTAAATCAGTCACAGGGATAAGTAGTTGTAAGCCAAGAAGACAAATGATTAATCCATTGAGATATTGATGGGGCATATTCTCAAGAGTCCTGTTAAATGTACTTGTGCCGGGAAGGGATTTTTTTTTTTTCTGCCCTGAGTCGTTCAGGATCCAGGTCTGGGGGTGAGGGTGGGATTGCATAAAGACTAGTGACATTCTGTCTCCTTATTGGGGAGTGGAGGGGGGCGAGGGGGTCTGCTTTGTGCAAGGCCGGTCCCTTTCTCAGGCTTCTCCACTGGCCCCACTGCTACTTAGTTATGATTTAGGAAATGGTTTTCAGAGGACCACCCCACTTTTTCTCGAAGAAGGTTAGTTAGATTCTTCCATTGGTCTGGGTCGGAGGAGCTCAGTCCACACACAGCCTTGAACATTTTCCTCATTCCTGTCCCCTCTTCCTTGTTCCCAGTTGCCCCTTCAGGGTGTCTCAGAGTGGTGGAACTGGCCATGCCAACCCAACTTTCAAGTTGCAGACACCACAGGGCAAGCGAAAGGTAAGGGTTTGGCACTACAGACATGACTGACTTCCCTGGATCCCCCATAGCCTTTCCTAAGTGTACCCGTGGGGTTGGTAATGAAAGCCATTTTATTGGTCTAGGAGACATGTCAGTTGGTTCTGAAGCCTAGGATCTGAAGGCCAGCATGTCTGTCCTGCCTTCAAGTGAGGGCCTGGTCACCTCATGGAGGCACACACATAGAGAGGATTCCTCATCTCAGCTGTTCTGTGTCTCCTCCATACAGGGTGACCAACACACCTGAAACTCTCCGGAAGCCCTCCCACCCTCCCTCCCCGGCCCCCTCCAGACTACTTACGTGTTGAGTCCCCACCTGTGCCATTGCCAGCACATCTGAACAGGACTGCTGGGACCTCCCCAGAAGCTGGGGCTCAAGTAGAAAGGGAGGAGTCGGCCAGGAGGCCTCCCCCAAGCCGGCCCATGCCCCCTGCACCTAACTGCCTACTGTCCCAGGTAAGTGGGTTCTCAGCAGCCCTGGCCTGGGGACACTGGAGGCTAGGGTTATGCACTGGTTAGATTTGACCATCTTTTCTTTGTTCTGGTGAATCTAATGGGCTTTCAGAGGGTTAGCAATAAGAATAAGAACTATCCTCCCAGTTGGGTGGTGGTGGCGCACACCTTTAATTGCAGCACTCAGCAGGCAAAGGCAGGGATATCTCTGAGTTCGAGGCCAGCCTGGTCTACAGAGCTAGTTCCAGGACAGCTAAGGCCTTACAAAGAAACCCTGTCTTTAAAAAAAAAAAAATCACAATAATAATAATAATAATAGTAATAATGATGATGGTGATACTAATATCTTCCCTATAAATAAATTATAATAAAAAATCTTCCCTCTACAATTCCTAAGCTATATGATGCCTTTTTCCTATTTGATTTCTACCCACTTTGTACCCCAAATTAACTTCTCTAGCTCCCCAAGTTCATGTCCTTTCCAAGTCATTGCAGATGCTGTTTTTCCTCATACATATACACATCCCTTTGCTTGGCCAGCTCCTGTTCCCCCTCCATTGTGATCTTAAGTAACTCTCCTCTTGAAGCTTCTCTCACCTAGGAAGGCTGACCTTAGTGTCCTGTATCTCTCTCCCTGTGTTCATCCCTACAAAGTATACTCACCACTTAGCTCCCACTCAGTGACAGGTGAAGGGGGCACCTCGATGCCTTGCTTACCTGAGGGGGGCGTCTCTGGGAGGTGACAGATCTAGATTGTCACCTTCTCTGTAGTTAGTACCTACAACTTGGAGCTATAGCCCAGTGGCTTGTTTGCTTAACATGCTTACTCTGGTACAAGTTCCCTGGTGAGGACATGGGTGTTTCTTGGGCAGTGGCCCAGTACAGTAGCCTCTAGAACTGTGTTTGCTTTCTTTTGGTGTGGTCCAAAGGGATCCCCGGGATCTGGGTTTCTCTGATCACAGCCACCACAGGGTCAGCTTCAGGTTTAGGGTAGTCTCATCTAGGGCATGAGACAGCGAGGGTTTTGGCAGGGCTGAGGGCATCAGGCTGGTTTCTGGGCAGTAAAACTGACGCTCCCAAATTCCTGGGCGGGGGTGGGGGGGGCACCAGGGTGTGCCGTACAAATCCATGCAGGGGACAGATCAACTGCTTCTGAAACTTTACGGTGCACAGTGGACATGCCCAGACTCATTCCTACCCATTCGCTGGAAACACTACTCCATGACATTGAACTACGCAGGCCCCGAAATGAAATGTGCCTGCTCTCATTATCTCTGTAAACTATGAGCTCAAATTGAGCATGCTCAGGGATGTACACCTCATAAATCTGTGTGGTCTTCCTGGAGAAAGTTGGCCTTGCTGCCTTTGGAGGCGTTAGGTTTAGTGGCTCCTCCTCAGGGTCTCCTTGCTTGCAGCAGGCTATAAATCCTCCTCTGTACTGTGAAGTCTTGGCTCTGCTGATTCATTCACCAAGAATTAGGTAACGGTATCAGACCGGCTTTTTGGGGAGGCCCAGTGCTAGAAGGCCCAGGGCAGACATTCTGATAAGGCTTCTCACACAGATAACACCTGCCAAGGGCTCACTTTGCAGTTTCTCCCTGGAAGGCCTGAGTTTTCTGGTGCAGTCCGGGTTCCATCCTATACTGTCCTCCCTCCAAAATCAGTGTCCCTCCTGAAAAGGGTAGTGCTGAATGAGGTGCAGCTTTTTGGTCTCAGGCATTTTTTGATTTCTCTTTTCTGAGCTTCAGTTTAGAAGTCATTCTTGTTGGGAAAACCAACTCTGCAATGTATCTGCCTACTGCACACTCGCCCTGTGCCCATCATGGAGCTCATTAGCGGCCCTCTTAGGTAGGTCAAGGAACTGGCTTCTCTCACGTCTCACCAGCTTGGGAGCAAGCCATGACCTACCCTTAAAATGTTGTTTTGCAGTCACAAAGGAAGCACACATTTAAAGAAATTGAGTAGTGGGGCTGGAATGTTTGCTCAGTGGCTAAGCACTTGCTGCTCTCCAAGAGGACCTGGCTTTGGTTCCGAGCACCCACACGAATAAGTTCTAAGGAATCCTCTGCACTCTGTGGGAACCTGAACATACAGCACATAAACCCCCACACACATAATTAAAAATAATACAAATAGCCAGGTGTGGTAGTATATACCTTCAATCCCAGCATTCCAGAGTCCAAGGCAGGTGGGTTGCTGTGAGTTCAAGGCCAGCCTGATCTATGTGGAAAGTTATAGGTATAAAGACCCTGACTCAAAACAAGAACAACTCTTTGTATTTAAAAAAAATTCAAGTAGTATTAGGAAGATGTATCTCTCCTGAGAAAATTGGTTAGCTCATTTATTTCTGTTCTTGAGCTGCCCAAAAGCCTGTCATGTCTCCATGAACCATACAGAGAAGACACTCCATTTTTATTCTAGTCAGTGATGGCTAAAGAGAGAAAATAAAAGCCTGATAAATTATTTATGTTGGGAGGAATAAAGGATATGTAAAGAAATAAGCAAATTAAAGTAAAATGGCTTTAGGGTGCTGCACATGCGTGCGCGCGCGTGCACACACACACTCACACACACCATTCATTATTTTTTTTCTGTTTTCCTGGCTTATGCCTACCCACCTAGACTCCCTCCCAGGGTAACCTTCTGTGTCAGTTTGCTCTGGCTCCTTCCTGGCTGTTTCTGTTCATTTCTGTCAGCCTCAGGCAGGGCTGCCGTGGGCTGTTTCGTAAATGCGCTCCTCTCTTGAGTCCATTTCAGCTTCTCTTGCAGCTGACTGACCTCATTAGCCCACAGCCAAGTGCTCTGCTCTTTGTACGTGCTGTAGCCCATGTCGCTGTATAATTTCACATTTTTCTCTCACCGTGGACATTTTGGAAGTTTCTAGGTTCTCTGACGTTACGAATAATGTCCTTGCAAATCATCCTTGTGTGCCTATGCAAACAGTCTCTAACATGGTTCATAGGAAGTGGGATTTTCACATCAGAAAATGCCTCCCTCTTTTTTTTTTTTCCAATTTTGAGACAAGGTTTTGAATTTACAGAAATTCATCTGCTTCTACCTCCTGAGTGCTGAAATTAAAAGTGTGTGCTGTCATGCCATGTTCTTATCTTTAATTTTAATAGACATAGCCAACTTGTTTTTCAAAAAGATCTTGTTTTTTTCCTTAACATGTAAATACATTATATATCCACAAATGAGCTAGTCCTTTAAAGATGGGACCGTACAGTGTGTATATTATTTTGGTTTTGATCCATAAGATGTTAGGCATATTTTCTTTTGAAAGGAGCCTCTCAAGTCAGACTTCTTGTTCTCCCCAGGATTTCTCCAGGCCTCAGCCACCCCAGAAGGCACTCCCAGCGAACCCTGTGCCGGGCCATAGGACTGTTCCTAGGCCAGGAGGTACCTCCCTGCTCCAGCCACCTACTGCCGGTCCTCAGCCTCCACGGCCTCCAGCAGTGTCTGTTCCAAAGGTGAGTCCACAGAAAGACCTAGAAGGACTGAGGGGAAGTGTGTGGCTAAGAAAGTAGTTTGTGCTCTCGTGGTCCTAGCTGAGCTACTAGAACAGAAGCAGGAACAAACACTTAGCCTTGCTCAGAGGTCCACTTGGCTGTACTTACATGGGCAAAGGGCGATTTGGCTTTATTTGAGGACGAAGGTGTCACGCAAAACTACCTTCCAACTACCTTGGCACCTGAACAGCTAGGCCACCTTGCATGAGTCCTTGTCTTAATAAGGCTTAAGATGGGCCAGCAAGGGCGTAAGAAGCAGCAGAGACCACTCTGTGATGTCACTGTGAAGGTCAAAGCCATTAGTTTACATGAGCCTGCCAGCATTTGTTCCTTTCCTTACTGCTTCTCTCTAGCAGCCATGTTCCCAGCTTGGTCTGGGGAGAAGGGGTGAGGCAGGAAAGCTGCCTGCCAGCCCCATATTCCCATGAACCACTGGGAGACTGTTGTCCTCCATCTTGACAAAATAGAAAAGGGGGTGACTTTCCAGCTTTGGGGGTGGGCTCACCACTTTGCTTTCACTGCGAGGGCTGATGGCCTTGGAAAGCAGCCACAGGGACAGACTTTCGAAGGTCATGTTTATGTTCTTGAATGTCAAGAGCAAGAGGAGAGTTGCCCACAGTCCCTCTGGCCAGCGCTGAGATCACATCTTTCCCCTCCCTTCTCTTTCTTCCCAGCTTCCTGAGTATAGATCCCAAAGGACTGGAGGGGTAACCAGCTCCAAGATCTAGAACTGTGTCCACAAGTTTCTTGTTTCACTTGAAGACTCCGGATGCCATGGAAGGCCCAAAGGGAAGAAGCCTGCTTGGCCACCTTCAAGCTTCTGTAGCCTTCTGGAACCCCCTCATCCCCAGCATCTCCTTTCTTGCCCTAGGACCTCCTGCTTCTCCTCCGAGGCCCAGTTGGACATCTATCTGATGGCTTCCCAGTGTTGTCCTGTGCAATAGACAACCCGGGTAGGAAAAGGAAGCGTGCGGAGGAGGGCAGGGGAGAGTCTTCCTCAGCCCACTAGCCAAGAGCTACCAACGATGGTCAGGGAAGTCTCGAGCTGGGGGGTCCCCCTTCTGTGCCAAGCTTGGAGAAGGCATCCTCCTGGGTCCCATGCTGCCGGGTACACACGAGAGCTTCTGTGGATTGGTTTCTCTCTCTGGGATCCCAGGCTGCACAGAGGCGGGGTCTTACCTATCTCTTAGCTTTCAGGGACTGAGGAATCCACTGCTTCATTCCTGCCCCAGGGCTTGGTCAAGGTGCCTGTTCCTGGCTATGTGGCTGCATGTGACAAGCCATGCTCCCTTCCCCTGCCATTCTTCACATTCCGATATTTACACGGGTCACGCTCTGACTCAGACAGGTACTATTTGTAGGCAGTGTAGACAGCAGGGGGGGAGTGGTCAGCCTGTGTCCCCTCTGAGCCATGATGCCAAAGGTTGCTAGGACTTTTAGAATCCCCAGTGTCCCATGTGTTGTCACCTTCTCCTCCTCTCCCAGCCTCCCTGTCCTATGGTGCTTTGGTGGTGAACTACAGCAGTCCTGACTTGCTGGTGACTATATGCTTGTGACCTACAAATCAGGATCCTGCCTCATGGGGTAGCCACTGGACTTCCTGCACTGGATCTCAAGAGCATTGAGCTGAGTGGGCTGTGTGTGTGTGTGTGTGTGTGTGTGTGTGTGTGTGTGTGTGTGTGTGAGAGAGAGAGAGAGAGAGAGAGAGAGAGAGAGAGAGATAGCTCTGCATGTAATTGTGTTTTATGGCTTCAAGCAGGATAAGGGGCCTCCTCCTTATATCTGACCTATATCTAAATAAGATTCTCCAGGAAACCCACAGGTATACTGAAGGGGCAGACATGTTTAGAACTCCAGCTATTAGGAAAGTATACACAGGGGCAGTAGTCCCCGTGTCAGCTCTGAGATGGGACTGTTGACTCTGAACAGATCACCCACCTCTTTGGAAGCTGTCAATAGCTATGGTGAATGAGATCTGGGCAGGGGTCTCCAACTCTCTTCAACCAGGGTGTTACTGTGCACTTCCGTTGGTTTTCTCCTGGTTACAGCCCATATGTGATCCTCAAGGAAAGAGCTCTGCGGAGGTGGGGATGGGACTTGGGTGAACCCCATTGTGCTTGGTGCTCTGTGCTTAGAACAGTTCCTACATGTTTGCTGGGCCTGGCCTCCGAGAGAGGCCATCTTCCACTCCCAAAAAAGGTGCTGCTAGCACTCCAGATGGTCCTCTAGGGGCCTCCCCACCACCCGCAGCAAGCAGTTGTTAGCTCTTGGACTCCTCCAGAGGAAGAGGCGAGCTTTTCACTGCCCACTCACCACCTCAAGGCCTCCTCATAGCTCTTCACAGAGTAAGCTCTTGGGAGTATGGCCAAGCAGGAGATGTTGAGTGCATGGCTGAGGGTAGAAAGATCTCAGGAAAACACCTTCTCCTCTTTGGGGTGACTATGCTGTTCACACTCTGATGATCCCTGAGCCATGATCCAAAAGGTTCTTTGGACCTAGTTCCACCTCCTACCATCAACTTTCCGTGTCTATACTTCAGCAGATGCCCAGCAACTACAGGTTGGGTCCTAAAGCCAGTGACCACCCTGATGACTCTCACCACAAAGTTAGAACACACTTTCCTTAAACCCAACCCCATACCTCCCGGATGTTCTTGTGGGCAGTGCAGCCTTTGTCCCTCTGCTCAGGAGGCAGGTGGCTCTTGAGTTGACAGCGCCACAGAAACAGTAACAACATAAGCCTTCTGAAACGGAAGTTTTCTGTCCGTTGAACCATTACCAGAAAAAGACCCATTTCCTTGCTCTTTGGTAATCACTTCCTTTTTTTTCTTTTTCATTGCTTTGATAGCACCTCCATCTTATAGTTATACTGTGAACTGGAAGATGGCGGAATTTTAAAAAACTTGGTAGGGATGTTGGCAGCTACTCTACTCACAGCTCCGTTCCTCACCCTTGTTTCCAAGGGGCCAGGGTGGCTGCCACAGGTAGGCGCCTCTTCCCCTCTTCACTGTGAAGTGTCCCATACAGATATATCTAGTCTTCAAGGACAGAGTTTTTTCCCCCAAAGGATTGTCACTTAGGAGGGCAAAGAGAATATTAACCACAAGGAAAGGAGGGGGTTTTGTAGCAGAGCATTTAGGTCAACCTACACCAAGTCTGCAGTGGGGGCATCCATGGCTGAAAAAGCCTTTTCTTGGGCATAGAAAGTAAACAAGACTAGAAATAACTGTCCAAGGCATGTCTGTGCTGGACCATTGTAGAGATGATAGCGAACACTGGAGCAGGTCAAAGCCAAGGCTCTAGTAGGCTGAGGGAAGTTCAGTTTGCAGCTGGGTTTGGTAGCACACACCCTTAGTCCCAACAGAGGCAGGTGGATCTCTGAGTAAGAAGCCAGCCTGGTCTAAAAAAAAAGGGAGTTCTAGAACAGCCAGGATAACACAGAGAAACCCTGTCTACAAAAAACAAAACAAAAAAATCAAAAGAGCTGGACGTGGTAGTACACGCCTTTATCCCAGCATTCAGGAGGCAGAGGCAGGTGGATTGCTGTGAATTCGAGGCCAGCATGGTCTCCAAAGCGAGTCCAGGACAGCCAAGGGTACACAGAGGGACCCTGTCTTGAAGAAAACAAAAAACAAAAAAAACTAAAAAACCCAAAAAAACCAAACAAACAAACAAAAAAAACCACCCAAAAACAAATAAAAATTAAGACAGGATCTTGTATATCCCAGGTTGGCCTTCAACTCAGTAAAAAGTCAAGGATGACCTTTGAATTCCTGACTGCTTTTTCCCGAGTGCTAAGACTGCAGGTGTGTGCCACCTGTGGTCCTGGGTTCAAAGCCAGATGTTCATGCTTAAATAGGCTATCACCCTACCAACTAAGCTACATTGCCAGCCCAGGCTGTAAATGAGCTGCTTGCACACTTTAGAACCCCAAAGCCATTTTCTCGCCTATAAACCTCAGGTCCTCATCTCTATAAGAGGTTTAACCTGGGCTAATTCCTTCCAAGTTGCAACTTCCTGCTTGCTTTCTGTCCCCTTTAGACATGGTGACTTCCGCCAATAGGAGAAAAGCCCATTTCTACCCCTGCTCCAAGACATTGTAGATTTTAGGATCTAAATATTCTCTACAGTGCAACAGTTCCCTGGTCGGCCCCTGCCCCTCTGCAGTAAGCCTGCTCCACAGTGTCTCTCCTAGATCAGTTAATTTGCTTATTGGACAAAGAGGGTGTGAGCCTTGTATTCTTAAAATTGGAGGCTAATTCTAAGGCTAGTCATTTTGTTAAATTCATGTAATGACAGCCCCAAAGGACTCCACACACAAGCCAGGGAACCCCAACTGGAAAGGTACCCCTACCCTAGAGAAGACTGCTAGGGAGAGGTTCTATAGAATCCAAGCCCACTACCGCTATGTGACACTCCCAGTGTCCTCGTGTACAACTGTCTGTACGTCTAGGTCTGGGATCCAGGGCAAATGTGAATTTTCTTTTTATTTGGGAGATTGTTCACAGGAAATAGTCCTCTCCTCTCTTGTCCTCCTATTGATTGTTTACAATATTTTGTACATCTATGCAAAATACTTGAATGGGCCATGGTGCCTTGTTTTGTTTTTTTTTGTTTTTGTTTTTGTTTTTTTCTCCTTGTTTGTATTTAATTAAAATAAAGTGTCATTAGGAAATGCTACCTGTTTGGACAGCTCTTTTGTGTTTGTGTGTGCGCTGTTTTGGTATCTCACTTCTTGGACCACTTAAGACATGTGACACATGAACTTCTCAGAGAGGTCCCACAGAGACCACCAGTCTTCACAGTAGGCCATGACCTGGACCATAGTGACGCCCCAGGTTTTCCCACGGCCAGTAAAGAGGGCTGCCTGCTTTGTACGTGTGCAGAAGATGCTCTGGCTTTGTTAGATCTCGGATCACCAGAGGCTTTAATGATCTTGAGATTATAGGACATTGTTCTACACTCTTACTTTTAGAAGAAGCTGAGATGCTGTTATCACCTCTCTTTGTAGGGCTGTGCTTTAATGAAGGGAGGAGACTTAGTGGGGGTCTGTTGGGCTGGGTGGGCAGGAGCAGGAAGGCCAGGATGTGTGCATTTCAGATTCCCTGGCCCTAGGTGAAGACAGCACGTACTGCGGGCGCCTCTCATCATCACACTCATTTACCCCCAACCTCAGTTTTAAGGTTTTCTAGGAATAATCACCGGTCCTTGCTCCGGAGCTTGCTCAATAAAAAGACCCTGTGTGAACTGCAAATCATCATCATCGTCGTCATCGTCATCATCATCATCATCATCGTCGTCGTCATCGTCGTCACAGGTTTACTGCAGTGGTCTGATTGAAAATGATCCTCCATAGACTCAAGGAGAAGGGTTTATTGGAGGTGTGACCTTGTTGGAGGAGCTGTAGACTTTCTGGATGGAAGGGTGTCACTGGGGGCGGGTTTTGAGGTCTCAGAAGCTCAAGCCAGGCCCAGTGTCTCTCTCTTCCTGCTGCCTGTGGATCCAGTTGGAAAACTCTCAGCTGCCTCTCCAGCATCATGTCTGCCAGTATGGCACCATGGTCCTCCCATGATGATAATGGACTAAACCTCTGAACTGTAAGCCAGCCCCTATTAATGTTTTCTTTTATAGGAGTTGCCATGGTCACTGTGTCTCTTCATAGCAATATAACCCTAACTAGGACAGTTACCTCATTGAACCCTCACATGAATGCTAGGAAAGTATTCTCCATATATCATAAACTCTTTGAGATACCTGGTGCCTAGTAAGGGCACAGGCATTTACTAAGAGTGAATGATCTTTAGAAGCATTCATTCCAACAGCAACCTTCCCCACTTGAGTGAGGGCAGATCTGTGAAAGACACAGGAGGGCTTTGCTAGGTGTGTTGGAGAGCAGGGACTGGCCTCTCAATATGTGAGAGGGAGCAATAGAGTGAGTATATTTGCTGTGTTTAAGAAATAAGGATAAGTAGGCTGCCAAGATGAGACCTGATAGGCTGTAACCATATGGTGGGGGAGGATGTCCTCTTCTGTCACAGACCTAGGAGAGGGTAATAGCGTGAAAGAGGGAGGGAGGAATGAGAGGATACAAGTGAAGGAATAACAATTGAGATGTAATCTGAATAAATTAATAAAAAGAGAAAAAGAAAGAAATATGTGGGCATTTGTCAAGTAAACACACTCTGAAGTCTTTATTCTTGACCCTAGAGCCCACACTCTCAGAACCCCAGTTGACTGCCATGCCCAAGATCCAATGTGTTGCATTGATTTTAGTTACAGTCAGAAATCCACATTCATTAAAATCCTGGGGATTGGAGATGGAAGGTACAGGGGCCTAGAGTATTAGTCTGCCCTAAGAGCTTATCCAAGGCCAGAAACAGTTTGACCTGGTGAGGTTGTACTTAGGGGATCAGATGTGAATACAGCACAAAGGCAGGGAGCTCGCCAGTGCTAACTGCACCAAAGATCAAGTCTCTCCTCCTTCCCACAAATCAGCTGGCTCCTAACTTCACTCTCTTATGGGCCTGGTGTCAAGCCTGCCTTCCACAGCTGGAAGAAGCTGGGAAGAAAAGAATCCCGCCCCCATTCTCTCTCTCCAGCTGCTGTTCTGTGCACGCTTCTGGCCAAATGTGAGGTCTCCAAAGGTGGCCCCAGAGCAGGTGATGGTGGAAGAGTCATGGGCAGCTATGTTGTCAGCAGAGATAGACTCAGTCCCAGATGAGTCAACAAGGCTGTGCCAAGCCTGAAATCCCATCTGGTCACTGAGATTCAAAGGCAATTCCACTAACTCCAGCTCAGAAACTTCTCCACATCTTTTTTGGTTTAGGTTCTTGCTTGGGTCTGAGTCAGGGCAAAAGTCCCATCCAGGTTTCCAGAGAGCTCACAACTCCATCCTGACAACCACAGCATTGTTTCCCCGTACTCTCACTCGCCTTCCCAAGATATATTATGGCCAACTTCTTGATGCAAAGGAAATTGCATTCTGTTAATTCCAGCGTGACAGCACAATGCTGTCCTTTTCCTAGAGAAGGGGCTAAATGACCATTAAAGTTGGACTAGGAGGTGTCCCCTGCTGTTGATTTCTAAGGTTACAGCCTGCATGTGTCAGTGACTGGTGCCTTGGCATGGACAGAGAGAGACGGAAGGGTGGCGGTGTCACTGGGGGCATGGGCAGCAAGATGTGACCTCTAGGCTGGTGTGCTTGGAGCGTTTTGCCCGTTGAAGCTACCCTGAGACATCAGGTGGTACTCACAGTAAGAAGGTCAGCTGGAGTCTTGCTTCTTCTGTCTCTAAGAAACACTGAGCTACTTGGCACCTTCTATGCACCTTGGCATGGCGAGGCATACAGATTGCTCTGCAATTCTCCACAAGCTCCATTCTTGGGGTAAGAAGAGAGAAGTCCAGCTTGACAGACCAATTGGAGTGAAGGATTTCCTGATGACCAATATCTGAGGGCAGGTCTTGAACTGGGCTACATTCAGCAGGTCAATTTCTATCTTTCTCGTCCCCAGCAACATAGCGATGGTGCTGAGGGAGCCAGAGGGAAGAGGCTCTGGGGACTTGCTGGTTCCAACAGAAACTAGTAGATTTAGTCACCAAGGCTGTATCTCTAGGAAGTCAGTCCTGCCACCTACCTGACTGGGTAGGGATTTTTTTCCTTCTTCTTCTTCTAGGAACAGCAGTGAGGTATAAATGAATATCTCAGAAAGAGATAGCCCTCGGCAACAGATGTGCTGAAAGTAACCAGGTAGTTTTGAACTTGAGAGGTCAGGCTGGACCATCGGGTGCCTCCTCTTATTCATATACTCCAGGCTTTAAGAATGGATCATAAATACTTTGGGCTTCTGTTGTGGAGATGGTGTGCTGGCAAGTTCTATGTTGTCCACAAGGACATTCTTATCTTCTAGTTTAATGACCGTGGGCTCTGGGGCAGGAGCTGGAGTTGTGTTTTTGTGTGTGTGTGGCAAGCTGATTTGGTTGATGTCCAAATCTTTGAAAGCGTGAAGCATAAAAACCCCTAAGATGATGGTGACAAAGCCAGACAGGGTGCCCACAATGTCCACAGCAGACATGGTGTACCACTCCTTGAAGAGGACAATGGAGGAGACCACTACCACCGTGGTGAAGAAAACATAGTAGATGGGGAAGACCAGTGAGGTGTTAAAAATATCCAGGGCTCTGTTGAGGAAGTTGACCTGAATGATGATGGAAAGTCCCAGGATGAGGGACAGGATGTAGGGGAGGGGGTGCCGAACAACGGGTAAGCCCTGGAAGAAGTTCCTAATGGTGACGCCCAGCCCCTTGACGGCGATCACAGAGAAGGATCCAATCACAGAGCAGATGACGATGTAAACAAGGATATTCCTCTGTCCATAGCGTGGGGCGACAATGAAGATGAGGATGAGGCAGGACACCACCAGAAGGACAGCAAACACGATGAACCCTTCAGGAAGGATGGACATGAGTTATTCAGTGAAGGACGCAGACAGTATCTAGGGTCCCAGAGTTATAGTCTGTGGGTTCTAGTCCCAGCTTCAGACCTTTTAATAACACATGCAAGTTATTAAACTCTTAAGGCATTAGTTTCCTCATTTGTTAAAAAAAAAAGGAACAAAAGTGGGATTTTTTTCCCTTGTAGAGCTGTTTTAGGAGATAATTCTTGGTACACAATGAACAATGAATGGTTTATGTATTGTATTTACATCAATCCCGGAAGCCTTGATAAACAGGTACCACTCAATTTCCTTTCTGTTGTTCACCTTTTCCTCAAGGGGGCAGCATGGAAATGGACAGAGCCCAGTTAGACATTCTACACACAGTTCATCTCCTCGTGTTTTCTGCAGCCCGAGTGCTTGAAGCCTACCTGTGTCTTTCATCTTGGAAGCCATCTCTGTGACAGTAGTGATCTTCTCCTCCTTGGGGGCATGTATGACCATCACTGTGCTGCCAGCCATACAGATCACACAGCCCAACTTCCCCAGTAGATTCAGGCTTTCTCCCAGGCAATAGGAGGAGAAGATGGCACTGTATAGGAGCACAGGAAAAAGGGATTGAAGAGGGTGCACATCCCAGCCCCCTGAAAGACACATGGGGGCTGAGCACACAATTATGAAGAACAACGGTCCAGAACTACTGCTCTCTGTAGAAGCCTTTCTAGATTTAGTCCCTCCAATGCAAAACTTTAAAAAGTAGAAGCACATTTCTAGGGGATTGCAACGTGTGCTGGAGGAGCAGAAATACATGTAGATCTCCCTCCCGCTCTCTCTCTCTCTCTCTCTCTCTCTCTCTCTCTCTCTCTCTCTCTCTCTCTCTCTCTTTTTGAAACAGAACCCACTCTCAAACCGAGGGTTCCTGGTTGGTTTATTGTCAACTTCACACAAGCTAGAGTCATCTGAGATAGGTGACCTCAGCTGAGCAAATGCCTCCATCAGATTGACCTGTAGGCAAGCCTGTGGGTCATTTTCTTGATTGATGATTGAGCAGGTGAGCAGGGGGTGGTACCATCCCTGGAACAGGTGGTCCTGGGACATATGAGCAAATTGAGCAAGCCAAGAGGAGCAAGCTCCCATGTGGCTTCTGCTCTGGATCCTGTCTCTACGTTTCTGGCCTGACTTCCTGCCTTGGCTTCCCTTCATGATGGACTGCAGTTCGTAAGCCCAATAAACCCTCTCCTCCCCAAGTTGCTTTTGGTCATGGTGTCTCATCACAGCAATAGAGAGCAAACTAAGAGAGGTTAAAAGAGTCTTTCGAACTCCCGAACTCCCGTTGTCTGACTCTCTACCAACGGAACGTATTGTCCTACGGTATTGCTAGGGGATGTTTTCTAACCGTGGCTTGTATGTGTCTGCTAGCAGGGAACAAGCCAAATGGAAACACTGTATTTTCTGGCACTTTCTATTCCTTGCTCCATTTCTGCCCCTTGGGTCATAGAAAATAAATCTATTTCTCTTTCACTTGCATATGGTAATATAAATCACCACAATGATATTTATAGACACTATATCTTCGGGCATGTAGTTCCTAGTAGGTACTGCATCAGTTAATCTGACAACTCTGTGATTTAACATATACTGCTCTCAGTTTACAGATGAGAAAACTGGGCTCATAGAAGTTAAATGACTCAGCAATGTGCTTTGACTGGTTAAGTGGCAAAGGTGGGTTTGGAACAATACTTTCTTTGGCCTATTGCAAAGCTAATGAATGGGTTTTCTTCTGCATTAAAGATTATGCTTTCCGGAGTCTTCACTGAGCAAGATCCTTCCAGCACCTTGATGATATGATTTCTCTTTCTTCTGATCTTGGTAAGAGAAGGAAAGGGGGCTGGGCAGGCTGGGAATGAGCCCTGAGCTCACTTGCGTTATGAAGGTGGCATTAGTCCACACTGGAAATGTATTGGCTGCCCTGGGCCCTAGGTGGCTTCAAAAAGTCTTGGCGCATTGACAAGCTTATGGACTATGTCCTCAATTGATGGTTGATGAGGAGTGGCTCAGCAGTGCCTCCCCTGGCCAGGTGGTCCTGGGGCACATAAGAAAGCAAACTGAGCAAGCCCGAACTGTTTTACCTACAGTGTCCTATCTGAGAGACTCTGACGGCATTTTACACAGGCAGGGCCAAACAGTAGAGAATCCCATGCCTCTCAGAATGGCTCAGGAATGGGAATGTGTAAACACATCAGATTCGGGAAGCACTTCTATTCAGCAGTGGCCGCAGCCAGCCCAGTGGTGCACTGACAGTGGGGCATCTACGTGCTTCATCACCGTAAACATTGCAACATTGTCATCAAGTGGAAAACGACCATAGAAGAGATTATGGGTGACAGTTATACTGGGCTGGGCTTTATCAGCACTCCAGAGGTAGTCTCTACATGAGAGCATCTCTCCGAGGTAGCTTTAAAAGGAACCCCCTCAGAAGTACCTATGTTTATAACTTGGGAAGAATGGGGGTGTTAAGAAGCACAAATGCTTAAAATCACTTATGTTATTGTATTGTTGGATTTGGTTGTTTGGAGATGTTAGTTAAACCCAAGTATTCCAGGCAAGTGCCCTACTTCTACATCACCAGGTGTTAGCACTTTTACTTTTTAAAACTGTTGTTTGCTAAGTTGTTGTTGTTGTTGTTGTTGTTGTTTTCTGAGAATCAACATACCACAGCATGGCTGCTAACAACTGGGTCCTGGAATTCTACTGCACAGGGTGGACCCTGGCCTGGCAACAGGGTCTTCATATTGACTCATAAAAAGGTGGAAGAAGGAGGTTTGCTCTACCACCCAAGGAAAAAAAATGAGTCAAGAAGTGGAAATTGCTGGAAAGTTACCCAAGCCAAAGTGCTTCATCCCTCTGGGTCTTGGGCACAAATGTAAGGATTAAGTGAGTTAGTACACAGATCACATTCAGATGGCTTAATGCATAATGCATAGATTTCCTCCATAAATTGTAGCCATGGTTGCTTGGAGCTAGATCACTCTACATCCAGTCTATGTATTATCTCATTTAGTTTTCTGGGTATGTATGAATTGAGGCTTGGCTAAGAGATGAATCCATAACTACTAAGGTTTGAGTTTAGATTAGTACTTGGGTAGTGATGGGGCTGGGAAGATGTCAAGCATGAGGACCTGAGTTCAAATCCCAAGCACCCACCTAAAAACTAGGTTTGGTGGTATATGCCTCTACTCTTAGTGCTGTGGAGGCAGAGATTGGAGGATTCTTGCATTTATTGGCCAGCCAGCCTAGCCTCTTGGTGAGTTCTAACCTAGCCAATTAATGAGCTCCAGGCAGTGAGAGACATTGTCTAAAAAATAAGGTGGAAACCAAGGAAGACAATGAACTCTGACCTCTGACCTCTACAGACAGGTTACACAGAGGTGTATGCAAACACACATGCATCTGTATACACACTCACATGTACATACACTACATACACACTGCAAACAAAGAACACTAGGGTTCATGTTCTTAATTCACTGAGGGGACACTGAGGCCCATGACAGGCAGCAATCCAAGGGCCTAGAGCTCTGAATAGCACGTTCCCTTTTTCGAAGGCTTGGACTGGCTCCCACTTTGGTAAATCCAAGTCTCAACACACTGAAAACAGGAAAGAGCCAGAGATGTCCAAAGAGGGAACAGTGACCTTATGAGGACGCTCAGTGCTCCCAGCGGCGTGACCACTGTCGCAGGTGCAAATGCATAGGCCCCGAAGTTGGCAACTTCTCCAGCAGACACTAGGAAATTAAAGGAGAAAAGAGGCCAGTGTGACTCCAAGGCACCACGTCCATTCCAGATGAATCTGGGCAGAGATGGCTTCAGTCAGGGTCCAACTGTACCTAAAACCCAAGACCAGCACTCCTTAAGATCCCATCCAGACATCGTCTCCTTGGAGACAAGGTCAGACCCAGACTCAGTTTTCCCACTGTAAAGTTGGCAAGGCCAAAGTCCTGAGCTCACAGTGATCCTAAGAAGCAGCCATGGTTTTGTGTATGTGTCCTTTGGCTTTCAGTCCAAGTTCAGTTAAGTGTGTCTCAAAGGCTGTCATGTTTTTCATCTTTATCTTTAAAGTACGTTCTAGAAAATCAGTTATTAAGTAGTTACAGTTATAGAATTTTTTGGGAGGTTTTTTTTTTTTTTTTTTTTTTTTTTTTTGTTTTTTGAGATAGGGTTTCTCTGTGTGGTCCTGGCTGTCCTGGAAGTTGGCCTTGGCCTCTCAGTGTCTATAACAGAGACACACCCATTCCACCTGCCCTCCCCTTCATCTCCAACCCAGCTATCGGTAATCACTGATCTTAGTAGCCAAAGAAGCCACTTACTGGTAGCAAATCCAGCCCACCACATTGGGTCCTTCAGGTAGCCATAGCCTCCATTCACTATAGAAGGAAATAGACACAAAGTTAGAAGTTGCCAACGCTCTGTGGGATTCTACTTCAACTCCCTTAACTGTCCCCCAGAACTTGCTTCTTAGCATCGATATCCAGTGGCCCTGTTTTGTATCTATGGTTTAAGACTTATCTTAGGAACTCCAGCTGTGTGCCTAACTGCTCACTTGGCATCTCTTCCGTCTTTTATAGACACCCCCAACCTCTGCCCTAAACATGACTCTTGACATTAATTTTTACCTCTGCTACTTACTAAATGAAACTAAGTAAGTGACACCTCCAGAAACCAGAGAGCCTCTCTCCCCTCCTGCATCTAGTCTGTATGGCTGGTTTTGTCACAAAAAAAAAAAAAAAAAAAGCACACTCCTGTCACCTCCTACTCCGCCATGTCAGGCCAGGAGAAAGCCATGGTTTTGCTATGAGATATGGTGACTCTATCTTTATCCCGGTAGCATGTTGTTTCTTGCACAGCAGCCAGTGGTTTTGAAAAATGCAAATTGTACTACCTTTCTTCGTATGGCCGCCCAGTGTCTTCTTAATACTCTTGAGACAAAGCCCCAGTCCTTCTGGAGTCAAGCACAGGCTTGGTCCTACCCACCTCCGAAAACACCCCCTGCTGCACTCTTCATACGCTTCCAGAGTGATTAGCTCTTTGCTGCCCCCAAGGCCTTTGCCTATGTTTCTTCCTGTGTGCAGAATGCCCTCCTCTAGTCTTTGCCCGAGCTCATGCTCATTCTGTAGGTCTCTGCTGTTTCCCAGAGGTGCCCAGTCTGGCCTCTAATTTCTATTATTTCCCCTTGAGATAGCCATTCTCCTTTATGGCTCTTGTCACTTATAATTGCAGATCATCTGCTTACCTTTAGCTGTTTTCCCCTACTGCAATAGAAGCATCAAGAACTGTGTGTGTGTGTGTGTGTGTGTGTGTGTGTGTGTGTGTGTTGTTCAGAGCCCACAGCATAGCCAGTGCTCCCACAATTTTAGCAACCACAATGATAATGATGGTAGTAGAAAGATCTGAGGCCTTTCTATGAAAGAAGTTGCTATTTTTGGAGTGCTGATTTATTTTTTTCCTAAACAGAAGTTCTTTTGATCTTCTCAGGTCCCTAAAAGGCTGACTTCCCAACACCAATATTAAATGCATCTTATCCTAAGGGCTATACAATGAAATTGCAGATAGGTGTCGGGTGGCTCCTATGGAAGCTATCTTTCTGAATGGTTGGTCAAGCACACTTGCTTTGTTCTGCAATGAGCATAAACAGACTTTTTCTCAAGGTCATTGGTCTGGCAAACTCTTACCTAGAATGAAGGAAGGGCAGCAATGACCCATGCCTAAAATTTATGGCTGCATCTCAGTATTTTTTTTTTTTTTGTCCTGTCTTTTCCTCCTTGAGATACAGTCTCTTATGTCTAGGCTGGCCTAGAACTCCATATGTAGTCAAGGGTAACCCTAAATTCCTGATCCTTCAGCTTCTACCTCTCAAGTGCATAGATTACAGGCAGATGCTATGTATGCCTGGTTTTATGTGATGGTGAGATGGTACCCAGGGTTATCCCTCTGCCAACTGAGCTATATTCTGAGTCCAGTTGTCCATTTTAGGATACACCTGGGCCCTGCTAGAACCACCTGCCTAGGTAATGCTGATCCACGTGCTAGAGATGATTCTGTGGGACATGGCTCTTTCTAAAGAAGTTACATCTGAGCATCCCTAGACTAAAACCCCCAACACTAAGACGCCTCAAAATTTGCAATCTTTTTTAATACTGACATAACACCTGAAATAGAGAGATCCCATACCATTAAACTCATTTTCATACACAAGGTTATTAGCTAGCCACGTAAAATGACCTTCAACTTTTTGTGAAAGGTATGCAGGAGACATAATGATTTTTACTTTCACACTTGAGTCCCCCATCCTTAAGATAGCTCATGTGTATGCAAATAACCCAAAATAGGACCAACAAATCTGAAATCCCAACACTTTTGTTTCTGAGCATTTTACAGAAGATGGGACGGACTCACTTGTACATGGCTTCTGAGTAACTATTTGGACACCATTCTTCTCCCATCCCAGAACCCTGCACACACTAAGCAAGCATTGTACCACTGAACTGTTGAGCCCCTCTCTCCCCTCTCATTTTTTTGTAAGGGGGAATCTCACTATGTAGGTTAGAGGTTCCCATCTGGAGCTCATTCTGTAGCCTAGGCTGGCTTTGACCCCATAATCCTCTGTCTTCATCTCTGCTGGGATGCTGTGCCGCTTAGTGTTTTGTCAACTTGAGATGCTAGACTGATCTGGGAACAGGAACCTTCATCAGTGGAATTGCCTTCAGCAGCTTGGTCTGTAGGCAAATCTGTGGAGCATATTCTTGACTGGTGTTTGCTGTTGAGAGCCCAGCCCACTGTATCTGATACAGTCCCTGGGAAGGTGGTCCTGGGTTGTGTGAAAAAAAGCATGATGAGCTAGCCATGAGGAGCAAGCGAGTAAGCAGCCTGTCCCATGGCCACTGTTTCAGGTCCTGCCTGCAGGTTCCTGCCTTGAGTTCCTGCCTGCCGTCCCTTCATAGTGGACTGTTTCTTCCCCCAAGTTGCTTTTGCTCCCAGTGTTTAACCACAGCAATAAAATGCAACCTGGGATAGGAAGCATGCGCCACGATGCCTGCCAAACTGACATTGTTC
This sequence comes from Acomys russatus, assembly GCF_903995435.1. NCBI lineage: Eukaryota > Metazoa > Chordata > Mammalia > Rodentia > Muridae > Acomys > Acomys russatus. The sequence continues at coordinate 28,045,547 of NC_067161.1, forward strand.
TTTGTCTATTTTATAGAAGAGGAAATTGGGGTATGTGGAAACACATTTCTTGCCTAAAACCTCACTAACAGCAACCAAGAAACCAGAACTGTAATTGTAATTGTAATGGTCTACTTCCAAAGCACAGCGTCTCGTGGGAAAGAGTTAGGCAATGAACAGGTCCAGACATGAGCATATCATCATCCTAAAACCTGTTTCTCCCTCTGCATTCACTGCAGAATACTGAGCCATCCTCTTCCCAGTTGCTCAAGTCAGAAACCTGAGTCATCCTTGGCTTCCCTTGACCCTCCCTGGGAGCCAGGAAACATCAAAGCTGATGGATGAGTGCCACCTTCCCAAACCATCTCTGGAATCTACTGCGTGTCTCCGTGCCCAGTGCCCTACTTCCATCCTCTACTCATTGACCTCACACACCTTCTACTCTGGGACTCTAATCCATTCTCTACTTAGCGACCAGGGACCCTTTTCGCATCGTCAGTGAGACTGTCACTCCCCTACCTAAAACACTTAGTAAGCACACTCAAACTCTATAGCCAAGTGCACATAATCCTGTTGTACTGGCCCTTAGCTCATCTGCCCCTGCACTCTCTGGTCATCCTGAACTACTTTCAGTGCCACATCCAGCTAGGTCTCACTTCCGAGCCTTGGCACTTGCTGCTTCTTCCTATTGAATCCTCCCCTTTCTCCTTTCCCCTTTCCCTGCTGTCTCCTCATCATTTGGGTCTCAGTGTAAGGATCAACTTTCATAGAAAACTTCCCTTCTGCAGCTGGATCTGAGCTTTACATATTGCGAAATATCCCCCATGGCAACCTGTATTTTCCTCATGAAGGTACTCAGCACACTGCAGGACTACTTCCTGTTGGCTGTCCATCTCTCCTACTTGACCAGATGTACCACAGGGACCCTATGTCCCCAGGTCTCACACTGCACCTTTGTGAGCTCAATAAACGATGCGAATTCCTTTAAGTGTGATTTCCTTTCCCGAGGATTACTTCCGGGAATCATATCCAGGTTTCCAACCGAGCAAGCCTCGGTGCTTGTGCTGCAGTTTTTCTGGATGTGCAAGGGTTCCTGAGAGTCTCACGTGATGTGGCCCGAGACATCTGCGATCACTTTTCACGGGAGAAGTTGTGACTTTCCAGTTGGACTGGCTTAGTAAGAATCCAGCTAGGATTAAGCCCGGAGTGTCTGATCCTCTACCCTGAGGCTTAGCTGTGTCTTTACCCCAATGCATGCATCATGGAGTTCTCAGGAAACCCTGGATTGTGAAGGAGGGTTTCCAGCTGTTGGCAGTGGGGATTCTCAGCGGGGTTGACAAGGAGCTTGCAGTGCCCACCTGAGATCCCAGCCTCAGATTGCAGCCTGGGTGCCTATGAAAGGAAGTCATCTACCAAGGGCTTTGCTGCCCCTTAGCCATCCCGTCCTGCCCAAGGAGCCTACCTGCTCTCGTGGCCCCTGTGGCCACAAGTCGAATGAGGCCCTTCTTCTTAAGGATGACGCTGGTGCCAATGAGGAAGCAGGAGAGAAAGGCGAAGCCCACACCGATGTAGAAGCCATACTTCTTCCTGACCCTCTCTTGCCAGGTGATCACAGTGGCATTGTTAGGCTCGTCGGGGCTTATGCCTCTTACAATCTGACAGAGGACCTCTTGGGAGGAGCAGTAGAGGCTGACTATGGAACCTGGAGGGAAAGGCACATTAAGAACCATGCTGAGAGGGGCTGGAGAGATTGCTCAGTGGTTAAGGGCTTGCACTGCTCCTGCAGAGGATCTGAGTTCAATTCCCAACACCTCCAGTTGCCTGCAACTCCAGCCCCAGGGACTCAGACACCTTCTCTGGTCTCTGAGAGCACCTGCATTCATGTGGTCATATAACATATATGCACAAAATTAAGAATTAAAAAAAAAGGAAAAAAAAAGAGCCATGTTGACATGGTCATGGTTCAAATATACTGGAATTGACTGCTAACTTAGATTTCATGTTTCCACTGCTCCGGGATTCCACCCACACAGCAGACCTCAACCCAAAAAAGTCTATTTCCAATTCTCTATGCTTTTGGCTGCTTTCTCACCAAAGGCTTTATTTGCATGGACTTAACAAATTGTAGGGCATCCTGTCAAATAGGTGATTTCTTTTTTTTTTCAATTAATTAATTAATTTTACATCCTGATTGGAGCTTCTCCCCCCTCCCTTTCTCCCAGTCTCTCCCCCTTACCTCACCTAACCCCATACTCACTTTCCTTTTCTCCTCAGAGAAGGGGAGACTTCCCATGGGTATCAAGTTGGAGTAGGACTAGGTCCATTTTCTTCTATTGAGGCTGGACAAGGCCTTCCAGTTAGGGGAAAGGGAATCCAAAGGCAGGCAACAGAGTCGGAGACAGCCTCTGCTCCTGCTGTTAGGGGTCCCACATGAGGACCAAGCTGTACATCTGTTATGTATGTGTAGGGAGGCTAGGTCCATCCCATGCATGCTCTCTGGTTGGTGGTTCAGTCTCTCTGAGCCCCATATGGGCCCAGGTTAGTTGATTCTGTAGGAACAGGTGGCGTCTTTAATCCCCATTCCACAGAACGAAATTGTGCCTATGAGGCTGTGGTACTTGCTCCAGGACACAAAGCTTGTGAGATTGGTTTTGATGTCAGCTTGTGGTGAATTAAATCACCTAAGAATGGAAATTCACCCGAGGACTTGTCCTGTTTGTCTTAACTGATGTTAAGCCCAACTTTGGCCAGCACCTCTGGGTGGCAGCCCAGGTGGACAGAGGACACAGCAGAAGGAAGATTACTCGTCTTTTGCTCACTTTGCCTCCCCTCATGCCTAGAGTTAATTCACCCTGCTTTTCCTATAGCTGATTCTTTCCCTGATGAGGAGACCAGCACTTCTGGGATTCTATCAATCCTTGAGGACCAGGTGCTCTCCAGGAACCCTCCAGGATTTGAGCAGCACATCAGGACAGCGGAGGCACCCAGCCTCATAGACAGAGCAAGTAGCAAGTTAAGGGACTCTCCAGTGTGAGACAGCCAGTGTGCAGTACCCTGACTGCTGAGGCACCCAGCCTCAAGGACCAAGTAACCACCCAGTTCTTAACCCCTGAGGAGAAATGAAACTGTTGCTACTAGTGCAATAGAAGCTGCTTTAATATATTCTTTTAATATATATTCATTCTATAAGAACAGTCCTTTGGGCTGGAGAGATGACACAATGAATAAGAGCACTGTCTACTATTCCACAGGTCCTGAGTTCAATTCCCAGCAACCACGTGATGGCTCATAACCATCTATACTAGAATATGGTGCTCTCTTCTGGTGTAGAGGTAAACATGCAAATAGAGCATTCATACATAAAATAAACAAATAAAATTTTTTTTAAAACCTTGACTTAAGAATTCCAGTCTGTGGTACCAATGCCTCCCACACCAGATAGGGACCAGCTAAGCTCTCAGCTGTCATTGCATCCATCCCAGTGTCCTTCCCAGCCTTTGGGCTTTTGCTTTCCAGTAACTCATAAGGTCACTCAGGGCTTCTTCACTTTCATTCCTCTCTAGCTAGAGTGGGACTGTTACTGGACGTATAGTCCACCCAGACCCTAGGCAGCCTAAAGGTAACTGAGGAGTAAGCTTCCTATGGGTGGGACTTTACCATCCCAGGACTTATTTATGGGTCACTGGCTGGGGACTCTTTCAGGGCACAATTGGATTGGTGCTTCTGCCATCCCATACAGATCTGTCTCATCAGTCTGTTCTTGTCTGATTCCTTCTTCAAGACCCAGAGCCAGCCCCCTGACTGTCTCGCTGGCCCAGATGCCACAGGCTGTCCTGGGAAGAAAGGGCAGCCCCTCAGTGAGACACAAACCTACATAAGGGCAGTGAAGCACAAGGAAACATAAGCAAGACTCCACCAGCACCACCATGCACATGACCCCCGTTCAAGAGTTTTCCTTGAGGGCTCTTAACAACCATTCAATGAAACAGTCATAATGACCACTTCTAGGTCCTTAGTGGAAGAAATTGAGTTCAATGATCTTCCTGAAGAGGTAGCTGTAATAAAGGTGTGTCTATGGCTATACCCCCCTCCCTGGTTTTGTTTGACCAATAGTAAAGGTGAAGCCAAAAGTAGACCCCATGCCCACATGATGGCCAAGTCTATGTTCAGAACCACCACACACCCTTTGATGAACAGGTTGCCCCATGGGGCAGGAATGTGGGAGATCCAGCTTCATTGCATCCTATGCGTTAAGACAAAAGCCTGTTGTAAACAGTCAAAAACAGGGAGCTTTCCTAAGAGCATTCAGATTTGGGGGTTGCACCTGAAGTTCAGAAGGTCAGTTTACCTCTCTGCTCATGCCAGCCTTGGGGGCAGCAAGCTGGTTCACTCTTGGACAGACCTGCCCCTGAAATGCCTCAGTTTGCCCAGCTCCCAAAGCCATGTTTACTATTGACCTTTCTAGGTGTTTCAGCATATGATCTCTAGCATGTATCACAAAGGTCTGGACCTCAGTGCCAAGGACCTAAACCTACAAGAGGCCTCTCTCAGACCAAGCTGGAGTTTCTCCTCTGTGCCTAGATAATCCTCAAATCCAAGGCCAGGGAGCTTGAGATTTGGCACCCCTGTAATAGAGTAGCATCTTGGTGGAGGAGAATAAGGGCAAAGTTGGCCTTTGGAGCATGGCCCAGAGCCACGGAGAACAGGTAGAAGAGCCCTTTAGAAACCTTGGCTGGTCTAGGATGTAGCAACACTTGCCTGTGATGAGAAAGGCCCTAAGTTTCAACCCAGGTACCAGAAGTGGAGGAAAGGAGGCATTTATTAAAAAATAGTGAGGGGGAGAAAGGATAGCAGAAAGCGGGGTTGGGGGAGAGCATATATGAACAAGGCACAATTATCTATGTGTATAGAATTGTCATAGTGAAACACTCTATTCCATATGCTGAGATTAAAAAAAGAAAGAAAAGAAAAAGCAATAAAGTGGAAAACAAAATAGCCTGTCTGACCCTTTTATATTCTGCTAGGGAAACTGAGGTCCCATAAAGAGACTACACTGCTATGAGACATCTGTCTTTCCACCATTGGATGATGAGAAAAGAAGTCATTATCTCTGGGCCTAATCAGACTGGTTCTGCATTGCTCCATCCTGTTCCACCAGCTCAGAGCATCCTTGTCTGGGGAGTTCCCCGAACCCAGGAAACACAGGCAGTAAACCACTCACTTTTGCCCTGATTTTTCAAGTCTCACTGCTACTGGGTAGAGTCAGAAGGCTCGTTTCAGCCCGCCCCCTGATGGCCCAGCACATCTGTGGAAATCAAATTCTCACCAGGACAAGTAAAGAGATAAAGAGAGAGTGGATGGCCAAAGGGAACCCAATTCAGCATGGGCGCACATCTGGAAAATGGGTACCAGGCCAATAATCCTTGTCCTTTTCTCTACAACGGTCTAGAACCAGGAATGCCTGAAGTCTTATCATAAAAGGTGAGGCTGGAAATGGCCTGCCTGGGTGCTCAGGAGACTGAGGTCAGTCAACACATAAGAACTGGCTCTGAGCACTTCACTGAAGAAGGACAGAAATTAGGGACCTCAGAAAGCCACACAGGCTGCACTTCTAAGACAGGAGGAAAGTGGAGAAGGTTCCAGGTAGAACAAAAGCCAGCAGCATTAGCATCATAGGTCCAGGTGTCTGAACCCAGGAGGTGGTTCGTATTCGCCACTATGGTTCCTGGAGCCAATTATGAGGCCTGCCTTTGTTTGTATGTCTCTCTAATGGGCACAGTGGAATTACAACTATATGCCTTAGGGATAAAGGCCAGTGTTAGCATGTTTTCCTAGCATGTGCAAGGCCGTAGGTTCAATCTCCAACAGTGTGAAAAAGAAAAGGAAAAGGAAAAGAACAGAAACAGTAACAAAATGCTTGACAAACCTATGTTTAGGGCTGGGGGAATGGTTCCTTGAGTAAGGTCCCTTGCTCCTGAGTCTCAGCCCTGGAACTTACATAAAGGCAGAAGGAGAAAACTCACTTCACAAAGTTGTCCTCTGACCTCTATAACCTCAGGATGGCACTATATACACATACAAATATACATCATGGATCATACACACATGTGTGTGCATATACATATGCACACTAGCAATAAGTAAACTTAAAAATAAAATCTAGACCTGGTGGCACACACTTGTATTCCCTGGCTGAGGGGGCCAGAGGCAGGAAGATCACACACTTGAAGCTATTCTGGACAATTTAGCAAGCCTTTGTCTAATTACAACAACAACAACAACAACAACAACAACAACATAAAGATAAAAATAACTGCCTGCATATTCGAGTTAGCTTCTGGCATTAAATGGGATAGTTCAGGGAAGGACCAAGGTCTACATAGTTAAGAATGCTCCAGAAAATCAAGTGTCTTTCCTGAGCATTGCCTGAGGCTCTTTCTCTCCTTTTTCAAAAGTACTGTGTGGATTTGGGATGGGGCGCTTCTCTGTTCCTTTACTCTCTGGTTTGGGTGACAGAAATGTACCAAGCCTGGAGCGACCCAACACTACCCCTGAATTCTCTACCTCTACCCTTTTCACAGGCCACCTGCTCTAGTGCGCTCTGTTGTCCTTCTTTCAGTCTGCCTCAGCTCCATGCCGCTGCCACTGGGGAGGCGACATCTCTGCCCGTCCTGGATCTTTAGGACAATTTGGGAACCGGATAGGAATCTGATGCTGACCTCCCCATCCCCAGCTTTGTGGCCCCAGGAAGTGAGGAGGAGGTGGCGAGGATGGTGGGGGCAAGGTGAGAAGCGGAGCGCTCGCCCAGGTCCCCCCCCCCCCCGCCCCCGCCCCCAGCAGCACGCACCGTTCTCGCAGCTGCCATTGGCGTTGGCGACCCGCAGCTCCATGGGGACCCGGGCTGTAGGCGCCCGAGGTCCGCGGCTCCTGGGCAGGTGGCCCTGACTTGTCCCAGCGTGGCTCAGGCACGGGAAGCTGCTGGGGTTCGGACCCAGGGGTGGGGAGAGTGACGCGCCCTGGAGGGGAGGGTCCCCGGGGAGGAGTCACCCTGTGCCTTGGGCAATACCAGGCGCTGGGAAAACAACTCTGGGGCAGGGGCTCATGCCCTTCTGGGGTGCGACCGCAGCTAGGTGCCAGCCACCGAGTCATCAGCCTGTGCCAGGGGCAAGACAGAGGGGGCGGGTCCCCCAGCCTGTCTATCCGGGATGCCAGCACCCACATCTAGCATTCTCCGTGGCAGAATTGATGAATGCACTCCCGGGACGGCTCAGAGGAAGCCACTTTGGGAGGTGGAAGTGTCAAGGAAAGGTCTGAGAACCTGGTTCCACCCTCCTTCCTTTATCCTCCTCTTCTGTCTTTGTCATTGCATTACCTGCAGGGCTGACCTGGCTGAGCACTGTCGTGACATATACAGATTTGGGTCTCATGAATTGATGATGGCAGGGGGCTGGTAGGCTGAATGGAAGAAGGAAATGAAGTGACTGGTGATCCAAATGAACAGGCTAATCTTTCTTTATCTAGTTCTGGGAGAAACAAATTAAGACCAATCATTTGGAAGCAGATGTTTTCCAAAATCACTGTTTATACATTTTACACATATACAAAAAAATTATATAAACATACTTATTTATACAAAAAGAGTTGTGACTGGATGTACAGTATGCAAGAGTGATGGAATATACATATACATGGTGATGAATGTATGTGTGTGTACTAGTGCATATATATGTGGGGTGTGTGGGTATATTAGCTAGCTTGTTTATGCTAATCATTTCATCATATATGTATGTATAAAATCATCACACTGTCTACTTTAAATACATGCAGTCTTCTTACATGGGAGAGTGAGTGTGTGTGTGAGTGTGCACACATGCGATGGCACTCATGAAGAAGTCAGAGGACAACTCCCTTTCCGCCATGTCCCTAGGGATTCAACGCAGGTTAGCAGGCTTGTGCCTTTACCCACTGAGCCATCTCACCCGCCGTGATGGTTTTTTTTTTTTTTTTTTGTTTTTTTTTTGTTTTGTTTTTTTTTTTTCCAAAAATACCTCAACACAGCTATAATTCATGGTGGTGGTGATGATGATGATGGTGATGATGCTAGGATGCTGATGTTAAAAGTAAAATCACAAAAGGTATCGACTCTGCAGGTGACAGTAAAACTGAGTCAGAAGAACCCTGACCTGAAGAATGAAACCACTGGGCAGGCAGCGTTCTAAGCCCTGACAGAACCCAGGCTGGTTTAACCCCCAAGTCAACCATGCGGGGCACATACCTCCGTTATCTACAGAGAGCACATCTGGAGCATGGTGAAGAGGTAACTTGCTCTGGATCTCAGCTGGGAACCAAGAGAGCCAGGATGAGGCCCATTAGACTCTCACAGAGACTGAACCACCAACCAGGGAGCATGCACGGGACTGACCTAGGCCCTCTGCCCATGCGTAGCAGCTTGGTCTTCATGTGGGACTCCTAATATCAGATACAGAGGCTGTCTCTGACTCTATTGCCTGCCTTTGGGACACTTTCCCCTTAGTGGGCTGCCTCTTGTAGCCTCAATAGGAGAGGATGCACCGCGTCTTCCTGCATCCTCTCCTTAATGTGCCAAGGCTGGTTGATATCCATAAGCGGCCTCCCCTTTTCTGAAGAAAAAGAGAGGAGGAGTGGATGGAGGTGGGAAGGGGTGTGTGTGTATGTGTGTGTGTGTGTGTGTGTGTGTGTGTGTGTGTGAGGGGGGAGGATTGAGAGGAAAGGAGGAAGGAGAAACTGTGGTCAGGATGTAAAGTTAATTAATTAATTAAAAAGAGAGAGAGACACACAGGATGAAACTCGTGATGTCAGCAGCCACACTAAGCCACCTGGCACTCAAGACTGAAATGAACATCTACCCATGGGCACTGGCGCACTGGGTCCGTTCCGGCAGCAGGGTCATCTTTGGATACACAGTGTCCACAAGTTTTACCTCATCGAGCCTCCTATAAAATGGGCTCCCTTTCTAGTCCATGTGAGGAGTGAGATGAGGACAGAGCCTACTGGGCTCCCAAGCCTTGGCCTTCATAGGCACCCCACCCCCACCCCGTCTTGCTGTGGCTTCCTATCTGGCCGCTGAAGGATGGATTCTCCAGGCACATGCCTTTCTCTAAGTTTCTGGGTTGGCCTCTTGCTTTCTATAAGGGTCAGTCCTTTGCTGTCCAGGAACGCAGCTTCTTGTTTGTCCCTTCTCTGTATGTGAACTGCCATTGTGGGGACGGTTGGGATGGAGCGGCAGAGGCTGGAGGAGAAAGGACAGAGACGGCATTGCAGATAGAACAGGGCATGTAAAGCCATGGGTCCTACGCGCTGCCTCCCTCTGTCTGTATGGGGAGCCCAGAAAGGGCTGAGTGTCTTTTAGACCAACATGTATCAGAATATTGACTGAGGAACTGGGATGACTGGCCTGGGCGGGAAACTATCAAGTGATCGGATCGCACTACCCCAGAGAGAAGAATTGACATCAGAGTTTCTTTTCCTGTGCTTCCCCATCTCTGCAGTACAGACCAGCCGGGACACTGGCCATGGCACAGCCCCAAACCCTCCTCACGTTCAGACTCAATCACTTGTGTTTTAAGGCCAGAGGCAAGCTCACACAAATGGTTTCCTTCCGGTTAGACTTCAGATTTTCTTCCACTTGTGTTGAACGATTATTGACAAATAAAAACGTCATGTGTGTGTATGTGTATATGAACCTGCATGTGCATGCACCTTTGTGTGTGGGTGCCTTAGCCTACTCAGGAGGATAGAGGTCCACCTCTGGTGTCTTCCTCAGTCCACACCACCGCACTTCTCTTATTTCTGCAGTCAGAGTGTCTCTCTGAACCCGGAGCTTGCTGTGACTGCTGCTCTGACTAGGCAGCAGACTCCCAGTAATCCTTCTGTCTCTGGTCATCCTTCCTCCTGCCGATGCTGGGCTTACAGACAAGCACTGGCACACGTGCCATTTTTATGTGGGTGCTGAGGAGCCAAACACAGGTGCTCATGCTTGCATAGCAAGCACTTTACGCACCGATACTGCTCCTCAACTCAATTTCATGTATTTATGGACCGCAATGTGATGATTTGATATGTGCATACATTGTCTGAGTACCACAATTAAACTAATTAATATAATCACTTCACATTGGTGTGTTTTTGTGTGCATGTGTGTATGTTGGGAAAATGTTTGTGTTAAGAACACATAAGATCTAGTGGCTTTTGTCAGTAGCCCTCCCCCCCCCCCCCCGCCCTTTTTTTTTTTTTTACCCCAAGACACAGGGTTTCTCTGTGTAATAGCCCTGGCTGTCTTGGAACTCTCTTTGTAGGCCAGGCTGGCCTTGAACTGCCTGCATCTGCCTCCAGAGTGCTGAGATTAAAGGTATGTGCCACTATGCCCAGCTCTTAGTAGTCTTTTAAAAAGCACAACAAAATATATTTGAATTATTCTTGTCATAGCTGTGACCAGATGTGAAGAGACTAATTTTCTCTAGGTTGTCTTTTGAGGAGCTACTGTGTTTGAGGGTCCTGCCTAGATGTCCTTTGGCATGGGGCGGAGGGTGGTCCTGAGCCTGTCCTGTGGTGTGACAGGGCTTCCCAGTCTCAGGTAAGGTTTGTGTGTTTTCAGCTGCAGAGAGAGAGAGAGAGAGAGAGAGAGAGAGAGAGAGAGAGAGAGAGAGAGAGAGAGAGAGAGGAATGAGACCCATAGTAGTGCCCTCCATACCCTTGGGGCCTCAGGCTCCCCATGTGCTCCAGGAGGGGGCAGGGCCTCTCAAGGCTGGCATCAGAGCATCTTATCAGGACACATATAAAGGGCCCTATTGAACTGCAGGCTCCTCCGCTGTCATCCTGACAAAGCCCTTTTCTGCTCCAGCCACAATGGCTCTGTCAGGCAGGTAGCAGGGCCTGCAGCATTGTCTCTCCCATCAAGAACAACAGGGCTCACTGTTTGACCCAGCCTTGGTCTCCCTGGGGCGGGTGGGTGCTTTGAAAGAGTCTGACCAGCTAGGGACAGATGGGCTCTGTCCTTAGGCAACCAGGGACTGGTAAATCAGCCATAAATCTTTTGGCCAAGTTATTTAAGGATGAGCAGGAAACACATTTGTTAAAACGATGTCTTCCAAAACCTTGTCTTTTCTAAGTTCATGTCCAAGGGCTGGTACTAAAGATCTGCACAGATGGAGGTGGTAGCCACCGACCACGTGTGCCTACTGAGCCCTTGATAAGCAGCGAATCCAAGCAGGGGTTTGTTAGAAGCACTAAATGGCTTCTGTTAAGTTTTTGGACCAGACATCCTTTTGATGTAGGGGTCTTTCCTGTGCACTGTAAGTTGTTTAGCAAGATCTGGTCTCTACTGATAGGTTACCAAGAAAACACACATCTCTACCTTCTGACCCTGGTTTTAATAACCCCCAAACAGTGCCAGACATACTGCCAGATCACAATGTAAGAACCACCATGATTCCAAAGAATGGATGAAATGATAACACGAGGAAAACACTGAAATGCAAGAAATAAGTATTCAATTCATTTCCTATTACTCTATTTCCTTTAACTTATAAAAAACAATACCTACAGCTGTTTAAAGTTGCTTCAGCTGCTTACAAGTGTTTCTATTGGACAGGGCTGTTAGAGATGCAAAGCCTGGGCCACGGAGGGAAAGTGACCAGTGGAAGGTCACAGAGAGATAGAGGCAGGAATCAAGCCAGATTTCCAGAGTGGCACTCCAGACTGCCTCTACTATTCTACACATGTCATAGTGAAAGGATATTTCTAAGTGTCCTTTGTTGGGGGTGTTTTCAGTGTCATGTGGTTAAATAACAGCTGAGGAGGAATAGCTAATGCTTGCTATATGGTCATGTGTGCACACCTTTCATCTTTGCAGTTACCTTGGGAAGAGGAGTCTGTGTCTGGCTCCGTTTCCCAGGTCAGGACATGGAGGTTCACCTAGGACACTCAGTTCATGACTTGTGATGTCGAGATTCAAATGTAGACATTCTTCAGTCCAATGCACAGTGCCTTTGAGCTCTAGGTCCAGAACCAGTGAGATATGGGAAGGTGCCTTCGCCTTTTCCTTCTTACAGAGTCTTCAGTCTTCACCAGCTCTGCAAAGCTGGTCTTCGTGGCAAGGGCTGGTGTCACCACGGGAAGGTAAACTTTTGGAATGCTGAGACTGGCCTATGGTTTTTTAGTTGTTTCCACCGTATGGCTTCTGCTCTCAAAGGGACTTTGTCATTGGAAATACTGCCTGGAATAGACACACATGTGCACGGTCCGGCTGTAAGAAGGGCTATGTCAAACAATGGGGGTCTACATACAACTGGTACTCAATAATGGTTATCAAAACAACCCTATATTACTGACCACTTTGCCTGTGGACTAAACCCTTGGCTGACATTAGCTCTTGTGGCTATGACAAGCTGAGTATCCTCTGAAGTTTCACTTAGAAAAACCTCAGGGAGGCGAAGTCACTTAACCAGGGTGCGTAGTGATGCAGAGAGCTGGGATATTTTTCTCTCTTCCAAAAGTTCTCTTAATGAAGGCACTGGTTTGATGAGGCTAGCTCTTTCTTTCCCAGCTCCTTCCTGATCCACTGAGCCAGATGTCTGGGGAGATAGGACTCACACAGAAGCCGTGGTGGGAGAGCCTGTCTTCTCATCAAACCTTACTTAGGTTCCTGGAAGGGCTCACTAAGTCCAACCTCTTTATTTTGCAAATAGAGAAGCCGAGGAATGATCAATATGCCCTGGGTAACTGATACCAATATCTGCACTTTACCTAAAGTCACTTGAAAGCCACCCCAGTCACTTTTGCTTCCCTCAGTTCCTTCTTTTTGGATACAAAGGGCTGAGGGTAAACTGTGAGTTAATATTTTGGGCTCATTTTCCAAGGATGAGTCTGTGTGCTAAGTTTTTATTCCCTTTATTCCATTTCAAAGCTATAGGCTTCTGCACTGGGAGTGGCTATTGGAGTCAGTTTAAAAACAATAAAGCAGAGGTTCACAGGAAGTCACTTTCCTACAGTGACACAATAGCTCTGATGAAAACCAGCAGACAGGTTCTAGAACATGTTTCTCGGTCACTCTTCTTAGGCCGAGCACATTACTTTCCTGCAACATCTACCTACAGGATTGGACAGGATTGGACATCACTGCCCAGGGCAGGGCTCACTCTGAGGCATGCATCTGTAAATTTGGCATTGCTTGGTCTTAGTGTGGGTGTGCAAAGAGCCTAATGCACTTAAGATCGTAAGACTATCAGACTTTATGGAGAAGCAGTTCCATTACAGTCACTAAGTGTGTTATTGTTGTGTGACTAGTCTGTTACTGGTGTCTCGTGTATATTGCTCTAATCTTTATTTAATACCACATTAGGGTAACATAACTGCGTTTTACTTTCTAGGGGTTAGATGCACATGTTGTGGTGCAAGTGTGGCGGCCAGGAGTTGGTTCTCTCTTTTCACCATATGGGCTCTGGGGTTTGAAGCCGGGGCATCAGGCTTGGCAGTAAGTGCTTTTACGTACTAAGCCACCTCACCTGGCTGTTACGTGATGTGATCTGTATGTTTACAGCTGATGGTAGTGAGATTCTGTGAGGCTGCAGAACTTGCGAAAGTGGGCATGGATGGTAACTAGTTAAGCCCAGGTTTGGCAGGCTCGCAGGACGCCTATGCCTGTGTGTTTCTCTTCCTTCCCATTTGTTTCTGAGTCACCTGGAATTTCAGGGTAGGGAATGGTGGGCGTCAGTAAGCACATTCTGCTCTCCTGTTTGGACCTGCTGGACTTACCATGTTGGACCCAGGGAGCTCTGAGCACAGACCGGGTAAGAATGACTCCACAGTAGGAGACCAGCTTGGCGAGGAATGACAAACCTGCCTCAGGATTTGCTCCCTCTCCCACAAAACAATTTATTGGGTAAACAGAAAGTGAGCTTAACGGCTTTCTTGAAAAGACAAGAGGCAGAAAGAATCTGACAGATTCTACCAGCAACTGTAAGTTTGATTTCGGTTATTATTTTTCCCATTATTAGTGGTTTTATTTTCCAACCACGTTCTTAGCCCATTGCAGACTCTGCAGTCTGAGAGGTGAACATAAAAGGGACCATGATGTCTCTACTTTGCCACTAACATGTGGAACCTATGGCAATTTCTTTCCATTGGGTCTTGGTTTCTCGTATATGACCACGGGAGATGAAGAATTATCAAAGTCAGCCCTTTCTTTTTTGGTGAAATCAGAGTAGATTCTCCCCCTTAAATAGAAAGTCACATGGAAAGACAACAAACCTTCAATATCAGCCTTTTTGTTGCTTCAGAAAAAGACCCTGAGGCCTTACCATTACGTGTGTTTCCATGTTGTCTGCCCACTACCTGTCCCCCAGCAGTGACCGGACACGCTAGCCATGCTAGGGCTTGTTGGAAGCTGGAAGCCTCTAGGTTGACATGCCTGGGCTTGTGTGTGCTACTGCATACACAATGGGCCCTGATCTTATGGAGTGCTCTAAGGTTTGGGTTTGGAAGAACGGCCAAGGGCCTTCCTGCATGGAAAGGTGTGTATGAAAGTGTGCTTTAGGCTCAGGACATCCTTACTTCTCCAGGTTCAGTTTTCAGGGCCCTGAGACCCCAATATGTGCTACTAAGTGGGTATGAATACTCCTGTCTGGGTGGTGAGGTCTGAGTCCCAAAGGAGAATTCCTCCTTACTCTGCAATGGCATGTGAGGGGTGAGGTCTGCTATGGGAAAAGTGTTTTACTGCAAATTCAGCCACCTTCAGGAATTCTGAGGAGGAGCAATCTTGTGCCTGTGTGCGACTCTCACCTCAGCCACTCATAGCAACCAGAATGAATCAGGATTTCATCTTACAGAATACAAAGCCCAAAGCAACCTTGGGCAAAAAATAAAGAGAGTGGACAATTATTGCCTGTAGCAGGGAAGGAGAGCACAGGAAATCATTTCCAAAGCTATGCTCCTTCCCTGGGTAGAGGAAGTTTGGAGGTTTTATTTCAGAATCTCTCTCTATATATATATCCATATAGGGAGCTCAAGGCACTGTGGGAGGCCATACTTCTGAACATGCTCAGTTTAAGAAGTTAAGATGGTGGACACATTGGGAGTCAGGGAGCACATGTTCCAAAGGATAAAATGATTGATGGGAACACCCTGGGAGCATGCTCAGTGTGCATCATAAAGATCACAGATAGTCACACTTCTGAGCATGCTCAGATTTCTTCCAAAAGTTTTAACTGAAAGGAAAAGGACTCTTTGAAGACATGTTTGTATAGGGGTTTCCTTCTAAAGGGGCTTGCCTCAAGCCCTTTGTGGCTAACAATTGCTTTATGACCTTATGCAAGTCATTTGCCATTTCAAGACTCCAACTGTTTTATC
The DNA here is from genome assembly GCF_903995435.1 of Acomys russatus. Taxonomy (NCBI): domain Eukaryota; kingdom Metazoa; phylum Chordata; class Mammalia; order Rodentia; family Muridae; genus Acomys; species Acomys russatus. The sequence continues at coordinate 28,060,910 of NC_067161.1, forward strand.
TGCACAATGAGGATGACAGTCATGATATAATATTATTATTATTATTATTATTTTCATAAAAGCCTCTTATTGAATATTAGTGACATGTACCTTCTTTGTGCTTCCCCTGCACTAATGACAACAGCTCCTTGCAATGACTCTGTGATGTTGGTGTCACATTATCAACCTAACAAATGGGGAAACTGAGGCACAGGACGGTTAGGCAACGGGCACATGTTCCCAAAGCTAGAGCTATCAGACGGCAAGCTAAGATGTTTATTTGGCTCCCTCTCATCTGCCACAGCACTGAGATTTCTTACAGTTAAAAACTGACCCAAAGGCTGGCTAGAGATTCTGCAGAAAAAATTACAGGCAACTACAGTCACAGGCACACACACAGCTGTTCAGCCTGCGAGTTCTCCTTCCTCCTCTCCATGCTAAAGGCACACAAAGGCTCTAACAGGCCTGAACCTGTCCACCAGTATCTACAAATCTCCTTATTCCCAGCAGGGAAAAATAGAGAAAAAGAAGAAAACCATCTCATTTCCAGGGATCAAGGTCTCATGTAGCCAAGGCTGGTGTTGAACTCATTCTGTAGGCATGAATGGCACTGACCTTCTAACCCTCCAGCCTTTGCCTCCTGGCTGCTATCATGGCCAACTTATGTAGCTCTGAGCCAAACTGCCGCCATCTTCAGGCGTTTGGTTAGGCTTGCCGAAGAGCATCACAGCTGGGCTTGTTGACTGCTGGTATTCCCTGTTGGAAGAAAGGGGTGGGGAGGGCCTGAGTACTCAGCCAGCCCTCCCAATCAGCTGTGTGCAATTCTGCCCTAATTGTCTGTGGCCTCTTGCTCTCTGGGAAAGCTGGAGCATATAAGCAGGGGGAAAGGATGAGCTGGAGGGGACTCCATTTGTGAGGCTATGAGGAGTTGTTACCTAAGCCAGGCACAGACCTTCAGCTACGAGGAGTTGTTACCTAAGCCAGGCACAGACCTTCCAGTGTGGTAGCTTTAAGATGCATTATTTCGTAAGTAACCTTTGCTTGAACTGTACCTTGCTTTGCTGTGGAGACCATAAGAGAGGGTAGATATTTTGTTCCCCCCTGCCAAGGGGAAGGAATTCTAGCAACAGTGCTGCTAAGGGTGGGAGCCAGGACTTTGTGACTGCCAGACAACTCAGCTACATCCCCAGCCAAGTATCTTTAATGTGTTTCCCAGTTGAAGTCCTATCAACAGGAACAGAGCATCGTTCTGTGCTAAGTAAAGTCCTCCCCTGGCTTGAACAGGCCCAGTGCACACTGGTGTATTAAAGGCACTGAACTGGTTTGCTATGAGAATGCTGGCTAATTTAGTTTAATGACATCAAATCCAATTGGTCATGAAATTCCACCCAGTCACCACATACTATCAACAGCCTGTTCTACAGAAGACATTTGAGAGGAAGTTGATTCCTATCCCTTTATGCCCATGAGGTCATCCACACCCAAGAATTTCATATGGATTGCTTAAAGCCATCTAGGCCCCTGGCGGTACCTACTCTTGCACACAAATCCCTAATTCTTCACTAGGGTAAAGGGTTAGAAGCACCTGAGCAGTTTCCTTAATGTTCTCAGGCCTCAGTTTGCTCATCAGGTATATGCAGATAATACAGTAAACACCTAGTAAGGCGCATGTGTTGATTAAGCAAATGACAAAAGAAATATGTAGACCAGCACCAGGCACCAGACAAGAAGTTAATTGTCACCATGCCTCCCGGAGGAGTTGACCTGCATGACCATGGCACTGGGGACCAGGGCTACTGCTTGGTTGCAAGCCCTACTAGAGTCATGATGGAGGGAGGCCAGACACTGGGGTGTGCAGGGAGGGGGCAGCTCTGGGGAGGCCTGTTCTGTGGCCACAGCCTCAGATGGAAAGGCAGCAGAGCATCCTCAGCATCTTCCTGAACCACGTTTCTTCTTTCTCCTCCTCATCTATGTACAGAGGAGTCTATGCCGAAGTTGCCAGCTTAGGAAACCAGACAGGGCGTAGGCAAGACTGGCTCATACAAGGGTATCAGCTTTTTGACCAGAAGCCCCTGGCATCAGACTCGGGCCATGACTCTTCCAAATTGTCTGCTTCTGACCCAGTCGCTTAACTCCTTTTAGTCTGCGTTTCTCATTTGCTACATAAGGGTAATTCTACTTCTGAAACCTGCAGGGACAGGCAAAGTTATCACTAGTTAATATTTCATAGGCATTCACTCAGTGTGCTATGGGCCCTGTTGTAGCAACCGTGGGGCAGTTCATGTCACAACGGGGATGGTCCTTGATCTCATAGATCTTACATTCTAGAAGGGGTAGATATGCTACATAACTAGGCAGAGCAATAAATAGAAAACAAAGCCAAATATAATAATGGGACATAAAGAAAGATATGGCCGGATCGCTGGGAAAAGCCTCCCAGGAGTGATGGCGCTTGAACTGAGATCTGATTGCCTTTCCAGATGAGCTCCTCTCCAAGCGTCTACTTCTGCCTACTGTGCTCCAAGGAGAGAGATACCCGCCGGGCCAATCCACAGTGGGAAGAACTCCAGGCTGACTGATTGCTGAGTAACCCATCTAACATCGTCACAGCACTGGAAATTCAGGTTTGCATGCCAGACCTTCGTGAGAGACCGCACAGGAATCCAGAACGTGAGTTCCTCGGGGCTTGTCAGATGAGGGAGTAGTGAGGTGTAAGCTTCTGCATATCAGCTTGGGGGAGGCCAGGACCACAGAGTTCCCCCAACAAGGCCAAATCAAAGGGCCTTCTGCCTGAGGGCTGGCTGCAGACCGAGGCTGTGGACCAATCAAAAACCATTCGCCGAGCCCAGTTCAACTCAACTAGTGATAATTACCTACACTTTGCTCTTAAAAAAAAAAAAAAAAAAAAAAAAAGCAACTGTTTATTTGCTGCGGTCCATTTAAATATCAGTGTTTCTGTGTCTGTTGCCTTCCACTCTCAGACAGCCTATTTATTCTTTGGCCAAACTCTGGTAGAGCCAGAGACACATCTTCATTTGGGGGAAGTGAGTCACACTGTTTAAGGTTAGCCTTTTGAAGGCCCTAGCTCTAAGACACAAATCACCACACTTGCTCTAGAAGGATGCATCACACACTACTTTGTACATGGGGGAACACGAGCTTATTCAGCCTGTTTGGCTTTTGGACAAAGGGAAACATATGGTATATTTTTAAATGTACATTTATGGAGGCATGGCTTCACAGGCCGCAGTGACAGGTGTTAAGTGTGAGGCTCAGTGGGTTTTCACAGGTGTGTAGACTGTAACTACTAAACAGGTAAAATTCCCTGCCAGCCTTCATATGGCATAAAGAACATTTGATTTCTTTCATTTGTTTGTTTGAAGCATTGTATCCTTTTGCTCAGGATGGCTTTGGCCTCACTGTGTAGCTGAAGATGTAGCAAGGCATGAAAATTCTTTGCAATATCATCAACATCCCACACATACAAAAAAAATTTGGACTTATTTTTGTGTAGTAACTACCTTTGTGGCTTTTTTTTTTTTCTCAAACTGCAGACAGGCTCCTTGGAAGCTCATTCCTGATATATGTGTGTGTGTGTGTGTGTACACACACACACACACACACACACACACATATATATATATTGTTGTTTGTTTTGGGGGGCACGGTTTCTCTGTGTAGTCCTGGCTGTCCTGGAACTGGCTCTGTAGACCAGGCTGGCCTTGAACTCACAAAGATCCTCCTGAGTTCTGGGATTAAAGGTGTGCCCCACTACGACCTGGCCTCATCATCCTTGCATTATTAACACAAGTCCCAAGAGCAGGGAATACCAATGCTGCTGACACAAGTGCCAGACACCCAATAAGAGGTGTGTCTGTTGAGCTTACGTCAAGGACCACCTCTGGATCATGTGGTTTCTCTGAAAAGATGCTATTAATAAGAACCAAGCCATTGTGGGATAAGCATTGTGTTGGTATTGATATAATTTAACCATCATGTGGACATTATAAGTAAGTTGTAGTCTCACTATTTCCCAGGTTTTTTTGTTTCCTAAAGGTAAGAGTCTTGTCTCAGATCCCAGAGCTGGTCACTGATGGCCCTGGAGGTAATCGTAGTTATGTGTGACCAGAGGGTTCTACCACTGAATACTAACTATCCTCTTTCATTGACAGGAGGGGCTGAGGCAGGGAAAACATGAAGGGCTGAACGTGTAGGAGAAAACTGGTCCTCCTATACAAGCTAGGCAGCCTGACCCAGAGATCCCCGTCTCAGATGGCTGCTGCTACCGCAGGCCACTAAGCATCCTCCGTTGTATGTGTGTGCGTGTGTGTGCGTGCGTGCGTGTGCGCGCGCGCGCGCGCATGTGTGTGTGTGCTCAAGTGTGCACATCTGAACTCTGCTTCTCATGGTGGCTCAGCAAGTATTTTATCCACTGAGCCATCTCCCCAGCCTCTGGGCAGTGTATCTTTACACATGCCTACAGTTATATCCGTAGGATAAACTCTAGACGTGGAATTGCTAGGCTGAAAGCTATAACTGTCTAAAAATTGGATTCTTGCCAAAGGGTTTGTGGTTCAGCAGAATGTCACCATTCCTCTCCCCCATGCCCAAATCTTAACCGATGGAACCTGTTACCTTACACTGTGAAAAGGCTTTGTAAGTGTGATTATGTTGAATATCTTTGAAAAATATTTTTTATTATTTGATATTGTTATGTAATCAGATCATTTCTCCCTTCCCTTTTTCCCTATAAACACTCCCATGTTACCCGCTCATTGCCCAGTTCTCTTTCAAATTCATGGCCTTTAAATTGTTGTTATATATATATTTGGGTGTGTTTATACATTTCTGACTGTATAAAAACAATCTTCTGTCTGTTACTTGCATGGCTATAGTTTCAGGACTGACTATTGGGTACTGGCTAACCAATAGATGTGCTCTTCCCTTCAGAATACAATTTCTCCTGTTCTCAGCATTTCTTGCTGCACATAGTTCTTGTCTAGGGCCGAGGCATTGTGAGCTTTCCCTGTCCAGTGAGCTGCCTGTCTCTTGGTGTCATCTTTATTCAGGTCATATTTAAGCAGCCATGCTGGTGAGACTTACCTTGAGTACCTTGAGATGGGCCAGTAGCCTGGGTTTTCCAGGTGGCCCTAATATAATCACAGGGATCCTTGTAAGAAGGATGCAGAAGGGTCAGGATCAGGGAAGGTCAAGGAAGATGGAAGCCTTCACTGAAGGGGTGTGGCCACAGCCAAGCAGCCTGGATAAGCAAGAGTAAGCAGGTACAGATATTGTCCTAACGCGTTTAGAGAAAAAGCAGGTTTCCTGACACCCCAATGTTAGCCTGGTGACTGTGCCAGATGATGGGGTTTGTTTGTTTGTTTGTTTGTTTGTTTGTTTTGCTCTTCATAAGATAGTAAGTTTGTGTTGCTTCAAGAGACTCCATTCAAAGTAACGTGATAAGTCAGCTGCAGAGATTAGTATAACACTGTGCCTTCTCTCATTCCCCCCCACCAACTCCTCCAGCCCAGTGTGTAGGTGAATGCTGTTTTCCTAAATCTTCCAGGCACACCAGGCATTTCCTTGGAGAGTCTGAAGCTGTCTATGACTGTCTAAAGAAGCTGTCATCTTACTATTTCTGAATGTTCACAGATATTGGAACCTTGCTCTGGGCCTCCTGCACTGAGAGAATTCCTTTTCAATATCTCACCATATCCCCCAGGACATACAGAGTCTCAGCTTGGGGAATCTTGGACTGTCTGGGCAAGAAATCTCTACAGAGCATCTAGGGTACCAGTCTCATCTGGGAGAACAGAAAAATGAAACCTGAGATAAGGCAGCTAGGAATAGCATCACCTGTCTCCTAGTGTTTTGCACATCCTCCTCTGGAAGACAGGAAGCATGAGAAAGCCAGGTCTGGGTTGAATTGGGGCGTGGGAAATGCCTGAAGTCACAGGTAAGTCCATTTTTCTTAACAACTCATCCCGCTTGGGCTTGCCTTACCTGTTGGCCAAGAATGTACTTACCAAAGGTCCAATGAAGGAATAGTGGCCTTGGAGCCCAAGAACAACATATGGACCCTTTTTGTTAGCAAGAGAGCGTGCTAAGGAGAGGCTGGGATGGGGAAACTTGCCCTCTGTCTTCTGCTTCTTGGAACAGTCCTCTCTGAGGCTGTCTCCTGTGGCCAGCCATTTCACTCTCTGACTGGTTTCTTTTTTTTATAGGTCTTTGAGTCTATTGGGAAAGTTTCAAACCGAATAGAATCTTGGAGTGAGTGAGAGTATCAGAGATAAATTTTATCTTCCCTGGACTGTCCTGAGTAGAATATCTGCTTGGAGAAAAGAAGACAGACCATCAAGTCCTGGCTGCAAAGAGAAGAGGGACTTGAGGAGACCTGTGCCACTGAAATGTTGTGGTAACTCACAAGGTAGCTATTGTCACTTTACTATTCTTTGTTGATAAGAAAATAGATGAGCACTGAGGATGCAGGTGGATCTCTGTGAGATCAAGGCTAGCCTGATCTACAAATCAAGTCCAGGATAGCCTGGGCTACACAGAAAAAAAAAAACCCACTATCTCAAACAAACAAACAAACATGCTCATCAGGATAAGAACTTGCTAATGATGTTTTTTCTTGTGTTAGCTTTTAAGATTTCCATAGTTTGTGCTATAGTCTGAAAGCCGCAGATGTTAAATGGATCCTTCATAAGCGACCAGGAAAAAGAAAAGGCTCTCCCAAGGAAGGTGAAATAGAATATAGGGTTACAGAGATATGAAGGAGAAACTAGACTAAAATGGAAGAGGATTAGGAGGGGAGGGGGTCGGAGAGTGGAGAGCCAAGTAAAGGAGAGGAATATGGGGAGGGACAATTAGCACTAAAGGTCTTTGGGGGAAAAAACAAACAAATAAACCACATGGAAAACACTATTGTGGCAGTATTCTAGAGTACATACAGCTATGAAAGGTATTTTTAAAATAGGGACACCATCCAGTGGGGTGGGGGGCAATGAACCAACTAGATATCCTATGTCATAAATAAAACCTCCAGCGCCAGGAATAGTCACACCTTGTTCAGTCTTGGCCGAAGGGGGTTCATGGACCCACCAGACATTACACAGTATTGCTAAGGCTATTGGTTGCTCTCCATAACCTGATGATAATGCCCTGTGGCTAAATGGAGAAGGCAAGTTGGTGCCCAGTTAGAAGTGTCACTCTCTACTGACTAGCCTTCATAGTGCTGGTAGGTACCTACATGCTACCATGAGGAGAAACATCACCCAGATACAAACCCTGAAACCTATAACAGTGACTTTCCTGAAAGACGCACTCCTGTAATAGTGGCATAAATGTTATGGGAATAACCAACCAATTTTGATTGGATTTAAGGCCCACTCCATGAAATGGATCCCATACCTGATGCTGCTAAAGTGGCCAAGAACCTGAGACTGGATAAGTCATGGGCCTTAGGGGGAAACCTAATACTATTATTATGTTAAAAGAAAAGTAATAAAATGACTCCTAATGACATACTGCTATACCAATGGGTCAGGGCCTTACTCAAGCCTCATTGGAAAAGCTTGTTTTTTAATTAACATAGAGACCCAGACAATGTGCAGAGGGTGAGAGACTTTGGAGCACTCAGTCTTACATAACAAGTCTTCATCAAAGCCCTTCACCTGAAGGCTCAGAGAGCTGTAGAAGAGCTGGTGAAAAGATGATAAGAGCCAGAGGTGATGGCTAACTCCAAGAAGCAGTGTCTTCTATAGGACTGACACACAGAGACTGTGGCAGCATACAGAAGTTCAGCTCAGATGGGTTCCCAGTACTGAGAGGGCGAAGTGGCCATGGGTTCCCACTCCAAACCAAGAAACTATTTGCAAGATACCCTTTGGCCAAGGGGAAATCAATTGTTTGGGTTTGTTTTGGTTTTGGTTTTGGTTTTCTGGAGACAGGGTTTCTTGTGTAGCAGCCCTGGCTGTCCTGGACTTGCTTTGGTAGACTCCACAGAGGTCTGCCTGCCTCTGCCTCTGTCTCTCGAACGCTGGGATTAAAGGCATGTGCCATCATGCCTGGCTTGGGAAATCAGTTTTTAGAAGTGGAATGCTGCTGGGTACATTAAGCACTCTCTAGGAAAGGTTGGCTGCCCAGGAGTAGCTGAGCAACACAAAATGAATTTTTGCCAGGTGCAGTGGCATATGTCTTTAATACTAGCACTCTGGAGGTGGAAGCAGGGGGATCTTTGTGAGTTTGAGGCCAGCCTGCTCTATAAAGAGAGTCTAGGACAGCCAGGGTTGTTACACAGAGAAACCCTGTCTTGGAAAAAACAAAAACAAAAAACAAGCAAACAAAATGAATTCTTTTTGTTTTGATGTTTTTCCACTTTGTTTCGATTTTTGGTTTTAGTCATTGTTGTTGTACAGAAAACAAAATTGAGTGAATAGAGAAGTTTGAGGAATATCTGGGAGGGGCTGAAGGGGGGAAAATGTTATCAAAATATATTATATAAAAGTGTTTCCTAATTTAAAACTCTTACTAATTTCTAACAACCTAGCTTGTTGCTCTGTATTGCTTTTGTTCTTGGCTGGGATGTATTTCCAAGAGAAATAAATATGAACATCATTTTCAACCCTAACTCTGTTCCCTTCTCCCAGTTTATTCATTTATATTTGTTTATATCATTTATTTATTTTTTGAGACAGGCTCTCACTGTGTAGCCTTGGGTGGCCTGTAACTCATCTGCGGAGATCACTTGCCCCTGGCTCCCAAGTGCTGGAATTAAAGGCCTGTGATTCCACACCTGCATCTTTTCCTTTCTTGTTTGTTTCTGTCCATCCTGCCTCCATCTTCTTCCTCACAGTCCCTGCTTCCTGAGTCCCTTTGTGCATACCAGATAGCCCACTCTGCTCTTCTCTTTTGCACCTACTACTGTTCTAGGCAGGTTCCTTCCTGATATCAAGTACAAGGCAAGCTTCTGATTAGGGGTGAGTGGGACAGGAGGCCAAGGGAAATGGATTCATGAGACACAAGAGGAATTTTGCGCCATGTCACCCAGTGTCCAAGGCATGGGCATGATGATGGTGTTGAGGGCAGAGACGCATGGTTCTTTTGTGAATTGTTTTTTATTGAATGGGTGGAAATTCCCATTTGAATAAGGCCAAGGACAGAGAGCTTGGGGACACTCCTCTTTTGGACCAGCAGAAGGAAAGGGAAGTTATTGACAGATGACAGAAGACTTCACTCTCTAGATTAGGAGAGGAGAAGTGACATTTCTGGTAGGCTGGGGCAGGTAATGAGGGTCCAGGGAGCAAGGAAGAGCTGGGAAAAGCCAGTAGTGAGCTTGCCAAACTTCTATTGTGTTTTGAGTTTGGGTACTTGTACATAAAATGGAGTGATGGTATTGACATTTGTGCGGGGGGCAGGGAATAAATGAGAATATATGGTAGGGAGCTGGTGGCTGCACCCTGTCTTATGTAGTCATCCCTAGCCCTGCTCAGCAGACAGCATTGAACCTGGTTCACTTTCTCAGGCTCACCCAGAGTCTTGGCTCCCTGCCAGAATGTGTTTTAAGAGCTATACAGCTGGCTGTCTTTGATTTCTCCTTTTCCTGTCCTTCGGAAACCCCACAAGGCAGAAACGCCTGGGTTTTTATTCAGACTAATGAGGGTGGAGTTCACAGGCAGCCTTTTTTTTTTGTTCTGATAGCACTCTGCAACATGTTTTCCCAGGGAAATCCCACCCGCTTTCCCCTTGTCTGCAGGAAGCCTGGGCCAACTAGACAGCAGAGCATCTGGGACCCAGTGGGAATCACACAGGAGGGAGCCTGTGTAGGAAAAGCAGAATAAATCAAACCATATGGATGAGTGGCGGCTGGCTGTGGGAGTTGGTGACTTGCCTCCTACACACATCGAGTGAGCAGTGTCATCTGTTTTCCACCACAGACTCTATCCCGTTCAATGGGCCAGCGACTAGGGCAAAGGTAGCACATATAGAAAGTCTCTTAGGTAATTAAAAGTTCCGTATAAGTAATACATTTATAAAATATGCTTTCATTCAGACTTGACACCTTATTACACTAAATGAAGTAGATGTAAAATCGTGCATTTTTAATACGACAAAGTAGGCAAAAATCCAAGCTAATTAAATACAATAGTCCTCAGATATTTCCGAGTTGCTGGATTTTTAAAATATGCATTCTACATTCTCCTATGCATTCTATGTTTTCTTTCATAATGTTAGCATTAGTAATGGTTTTTTAAAAAAGAGATTTAATCTATTATGTGGGTGTGGGTGTGCTTGTCTAAGTGTGTAAGTGTATGTATGCACATCTGTGTGTGTGTGAATACCTTTGGAGACCAGAAGAGGGTGTCAGAGCCCCTGGAGCTGGAATTATGGGAAGCTATGAGTCATCTGATGTGGGTGCTGGGAACTGAACTTGAGTTTGTTGACAGAACAGCAAGTGGTTTTGTTTTTGTTTTTGTATTTGACCAGGTTTCTCTGCATAGCCCTGGCTATCCTGGAACTTACTTTGTAGACCAGGCTGGCCTTGAGCTCAGAGATTTGCCCTCCTCTGCTTCTTGGGTGCTCGGAGTAAAGGTGTATGCCACTACCAAATATTCTCATAATTAAGATTTTTAAAATAGTCTATGAGCAACCTTGAGTCATTGTAGCCCTTGGATGACTTTTAAAAAATTAATTTCAGTTCCAAGAATCTCTGCTTTAATAAGGGACAGTTTCCAGTAAGACTTTTTAAAAAATATTTTATTAATTTATTCATATTACATCTCAATTGTCAGCCCATCCCTTGTATCTTCCCATTCCTCCCTCCCTCCCATTTTCCCCTTACTCTCCTCCCCTATGTCTGTGACTGAGGGGGACCTTCTCCCCCGTGTATGCTCATAGGGTATCAAGTCTCTTCTTGGTAGCCTGCTATCCTTCCTCTGAGTGCCACCAGGCTTCCCCATCAAGGGGATGTGGTCAAAAATGGTGTACCAGAGTTCGTGTGAAAGTCAGTCCCCACTCTCCACTCAACGGTGGAGAATGTCCTGTCTATCGGCTAGATCTGGGAAGGGGTTCAAAGTTTACTGCATGTGTTGTCCTTGGCTGGTGCCATAGTCTGAGCAGGACCCCTGAGCCCAGATCCACACGTCATAATGTTCTTGTAGGTTTCTAGGACCCTCTGGATCCTTCTATTTCCCCATTCTCCCATGCTTCTCTTGCCTAAAGTCCCAATAGAATGTTCTCCTCTCTGACCCACTTTCCAGGTAAGTGAAGACTTTCATGGGACATGCCCCTTGGGTTAGTGTCTAGATATAAATGAGTATATACCACTTGACCCTTTTTGCTTCTGGGTGAACTCACTCATTATGATCATTTCTAGTTCAGTCCATTTGTCCACAAATTTCGCAAATTCCAGTAAGACTTTTAAAACAGTGCTTAGCTTCACAAGCCGACCATCCACGTGATATTTGACTGCACTGACATGATCATATGTAACTATTGTTATCACAGAAATGTTACAAAATATTTCTATTGCATTACACAAATAGCACATGTAATTTTTAGTATTCCTTAAGTATCTAAATTATAGATATTTCTTGACTTGTTCTTTTAAATGGTCATTTCTGGGACATCATAATGTATTCTGGAAGGCAGCAGTGGGCTCAACGGCTCCCTTGCCACCTTTCAGTCATGCAAGTTTTGGATTAAACTATGCTAAGGCTAGTCTATATAGCAGCATGAACTGAAGGTAATTCTTGGTTGTACACAGTGAAGTCTTAATCTGTTGGTTATTTCACGGCAATATAGATTATCCCCTCATCTACATCCTTTCTGTAAATTTCACACCTGCTTTCACTTCAGAGAAGGTGTTTTCTAAAATGTATGTATTTTTTTTTTAAAAATGTTTAAATCCCTTCAAAGTAAATTTGATACATTCAGGTGTCCCCTCGGTTTTTGTAATATCAATAGCGAGTAAAAGTTTATGCCAAGTAATCACTACCCAACATTCCCCTCTCTCTGAAGACCACACTTTTCTATGTAGCTGCATGCGGTCTGTTGGTTTTCTTAACCCTTCTAGTGCGTTTTCCGTCTTGTGTAAATTTGATCCTGTTAGCATGCTGTCAGCAGAATCACTTTGCATCTGAGAGTTGTCAGACAGTGAAATGTCATGTTTCACTAATCGTTTGAAGTTTGAGAAGTTTGTGCAGATCCACAAATTACTGAGTCTTTTTTTTTTCCTGTTCCACCTGACCCCCAGGCACAGTCATGACCATGTCTCTTAGTAATTCGGAGATGTGTGCTGTTGTCTGTGGGCAACACATGACCCTGGGGTTCAGGTTGAAGTCAGTGCTGTGGTTACAGGCTTGCCCAGGCAGCGTTCAGGAGAGCCATCTCCTTCAAACTCTTGGGTTTTTTTTTTTTGTTGTTGTTGTTGTTTTTTAAGTTTGTTTTGTTTTGAAACAGGGTTTTTCTGTAAAGCCCTGGCTGTCCGGGAACATGCTCTGTAGACCAGGTTGGCCTCAAACTCAGACATCCTCCTGCCTCTGTCTCCCAAGTGCTAGGATTAAAGGCAACTTTAAATTCTTTTTTTTTTCTTTCTTAAAAAAATTTATTTATTATTATGTATACAGTGTTCTGCTTGCGTGTACTCCTGCAAGCCAGAAGAGGGCACCATATCACATTATAGATGGTTGTGAGCCACCATGTGGTTGCCGGGAATTGAACTCAGGACCTTTGGAAGAGCAGGCAGTGCACTTAACCACTGAGCCATCTCTCCAGCCCCCCTAAATTCTTTAAGTAGTCAAGGACCTTGGAATTCTGGTCCTCCTGCTTCCACATAGGCTTAGATGAATATTGGGGTTCAACTTTAGGGGCTTCATGCACACTAGGTAAACATCCTATACCTGATCAACATCCTTGTATATGTATCTGCTTGGGGCAGGTGACCCCAAGTCCTAGTTTTGTGACAGCCAGAAGGCTCAAGTCTAGAGGTCAAAAGAGCTTCAGACAGTGGGTGACTAATGCCTGTTTGCAGAGCAGAACCCCACCACACCCCCTTATTCCACCCTAGCAGGGTGCAGTCAACCTGCAAAAGTAGTGGTAACAAGGTAACAGACCCACACTTTCTTACAAGTTTCTTTACCGCTGCAGAGATATAGACTTTTTAGGAACTTTTAGCTGATCTGGGTTCTTTCCCTCCTCTGCCAGCTTCAGTAGCTCTTCCTTGATTGGTTACATTTTCCATCTTATTTGCATACTCACACCCAACCATTCAGGGTCTAGCCGGCACCTCATGAATTCTGGCATCGAAGGCTGCAAGAATTTTGTAAAGATGTGTTTGGGGGATTTGTATTGCTGTTCAGTGTTGGCTTTTCTATTTTCAGCTGAGCACACTCAACATCTATCTGTCTGGTGTTTTTTAAGCATTGCCTAATTCCCATATTTCCTTCATTTTCTTTGGGAGTCTAAACATTAAAAGTAGGTTGTTGCAATGCTTTAGTAGTGCCACATTGTGATCTCTCTCTCCATCAGGCCCTTTAATGCTTCTATATTTATAGGCTGAGAGGTTGGCTGGATACATATTTACAATTGGCATACAGTCCTGAGTAGCTAGTTCCTCTATGGTAAAATCAATAGGCATCTCTTTGAACAGTGCATGTGTTTTGTCATATAAAGCTACCCCGATCTCTTTGGTTTCTACTTGTGTGGTGTGTTTCTCTCTACACTTTCTGTCTGTGTCTTTAAGAGCAAAGTGAGTCTCTTGTACGCATACAACTTTGGGCCTTTAATAAAAATCCATTTCCATGGGCTGGGCATGGTGGCACATGGCTACATTGAATACAAGCACTAGAGAGTCAGGAAGGCCTCCTTGAGTTCAAGGCTAGCCAGGAAAACACAGTGAGATGCTGCCTCAAAACAAAACAAAACAACAACAACAAAAAAACAAAACACAAGATTCTGCTCACCTATTGTGTTTTTATTGGATAATTTAATCCGTGCATATTCAAGACAAATTAGTATTAGGCAAATATTTCCTACTAAAACTTTTGTTAGCTGTTTTCTGGTTCTTTTGTAAGTCCTTTATTTCTCTTTCTTTTGTGCTTAGATGCATTTTGTAGCTTTGAAATTCTTTTGAGTTTTCTTCTGTTTCTGGTAGAGATTGTTGCTTTGTGGTTATCATTTTGTGAGAATTATTCCAAGCTGGGGACAGCCTAACATTGATTGCCTATGTCTAGATACGTTTTTTCCCCGATCCCACACTATAGGCTTTGATATCAGAATTCCCACCATTCTGCAATATATAGCCCTTGATGACTTTAGCTGAGTCGTTATTAATTTTTCCCTCTTTTAAACCTCAATTGATAAGACATTTATGGCTAGCAGGATTATATTTTTGCTTTGGCACATTGAAGATATTATCCCTCTGTCTCTGGCCTGAGGAGTTACTGATGAGAAATCTGTTGATGATTAAACTGTTGACTTTTTATGTAGTGCTTCTCTTATCTTTCTGTTCACAGCTTTTTTCCTTTGGCTTTGATCTCTCTCTCTCTCTCTCTCTCTCTCTCTCTCTCTCTCTCTCTCTCTGTGTGTGTGTGTGTGTGTGTGTGTGTGAGAGAGAGAGAGAGAGAGAGAGAGAGAGGGAGAGAGAGAGAGGGAGAGAGAGAGAGAGCTTGCTCATGTGCATGTGAAGGCCAGACAGCAATATCAGGTGTTTTTCTTAGCTATGTTTTATCTTAGTTCCCTCCCCCAACCACCATCCCCCCGCCCCGACCCCCTTGGTTTGAGACAGGATCTTTCTCTCTGTGTAGCCCTGGATGTTCTGGAACTCACTCTGTAGATGAGGCTGGCCTTGAACTAAGAGAGCTACCTACCTCTGCCTGCTGAGTGCTGGGATTCTGTGAGTTCGAGGCCAGCCCTGGTCTACAAAGTGAGTCTAGGACAGCCAAAGCTACACAGAGAAACCATGTCTCATAAAACCAAAAAAAAAAAAAAAAAAAAGAAAAGAAAAAGAAAAAAAGTGTGTGCCACCGTGCTTGGCCATAATGGTTTTTGAAACAGGTCTCATGGAGCCTAGAGCTTTCCAACCTGCAGATCAGCCAGTTAGTTCTCAGGCTCTAGAGGTCCCTTTGTCTCCACCTCCCCAGCCCGGGGATGGCAGATGCCGCCATGCTTGGCTTTTTACAGGGATGCTTGAGACCTGAACAAAAATCCTCGTGCATGTGAGGCAAACATTTGCTGAGTAAGTCACCTCCCTTCTTCCTTCCTGGCTTTTATTTTTGACAGAGTGTTCTAGGTCTTGGTGAACTACTTTTTGGGGCTCAGTTTGGGTATCTGTATTTCTCGTGTCTGTGTTGCCTCTTTTCAGATTAGGGAAGTCTGGGTCCTCCCCTCTTCTCTAATGTTTATAGAACATTCTCATTCATTCTTTCCCTCCTTTCCTCCCTCTTTCTCTCTCTCTTCAACCCATTTCTTTTTTTTTTTTTTATGTATTTCTCAACATTTGTTTTAATGATTTTATTTGTATATTCCTGTAGCTCACTGAACTCCTTGGAGAGAATTTTAAAAATTCTTTATATTGACCCCTTTCTTTGGGTCATCTATGGGAGCTTCGTTAGTTTCTTTTGTGGGTGGCATTGATTTCCTGAGAGTTTGTAACCTTGCATCCTTACACTGGTACCTGAAAGTCTGAGAAAACTACCCTCTCCTAAGCAACTCTTGGAGAATAACCATGCAGGAAACATGCTAGTTCAAATATGTGGCAGTATGAGGCATCATCCATACAAAATGGGCAATTTTTGGAGGTAGTTGTGAGAAGGATTTTGTGTTTCTTAGCCAGACCCCCCTCAAAGGACATAGTTGGGAAGCTATCTAGAATTAGGGATGGGAAGTCACTAAGAACGAGAGCCGGGGGCTGGAGAGATGACTCAGAGCTTAGGAGGGCTGGCTGCTCTTGCAGAGAACCTGGGTTCAATTCCCAGCAAACACACTGTGGTTCAAACCATCTGTAATGAGATCTACTGCCCTCTTCTGGCCTGCAGGCACACATGCAGGCCGAACATTATACACATTATTTTTTTAAAAAAGAAGAATGAGAGCTGGAAGGGACTAGATTGGAAACCAGGGTCCTCAGAGCTTGAAGGTTGGCCCAGATCATGGCAACAAAGCAATCACTGATGGCTCTTGTATGCAGCTGGCATAGATGGTTACTATGGAATCCAGAATCTGGGGCTCTGTGAAATGTGAGTCCCCAAGTCCCTGATGCTTGTTTAAACGCATCCTTCTAATTGCTATATAATTAGTGCATTCCTGATGAAAGCAATGACTTTCCAGAAATTAGTCCTGCTTGCATTGGGGACTTGGCAGTTGTTTGCTGGGCTGCCTCATGATATGACTCTGGTCACTCTTACTTCCCTAGAGCCCTGAATGCTCACTGAACAAACTTCCAAATCTAATCTGGGGGGAATCTGGTCTGAGGATTATCCCAGGCTTTGGATCTCTCTCAAAATTCCAGCTTCGCTACTTGGTATCTGTGTGAAAAGAAATACAGTTTCCCATACTTCTGTAAAAAAAAAAAAATGTGCATAAAGTATGTGCCCCACAGTGATGGCAGATGCTTAAAGAAGTGGTTAGCTTTAGCATAGCACCTAAATACACTAAGCTTCACCAAACATTAGTTTCCATTCTTTCCTCTCAAAACTACAGCTGCAAAGAGACAATCTTTCCCAAGAGCAGGAGTTAACGTCCTCTCTTGCCCAGCAAAAAGCACATGTTTGTTTTCTTTGTGCACTTCTGTGTGTGGTGTGCATGTGTATATGCATGCATTGTTTGTGATCATGTGTAAAAGTGTGTGCATACGCGGGCCGGAAGTTGATAGGGGAACCATACCTGATAGCTCTTCAACCTTCTTTATTGAGAGAGAGTCTCTCGATCAAACCCAGAGCTCAGCGGCATGGTAGATGGACTAGTTGCCTTCCTCTGGGGATCCTCTGTTCAACCTGAGGCTGGAATTATGGATGATGGGCTTTTCCCAGCTGGCATTTCTGTGAGTTTCTGTGGATCTGAACTCCAGTCTTCATGCTTGGCTCAGGAAATATTTTTAACCACTGAGTAATGTTCCAGACCCCAGATCAGACCGATCTATCTATCTATCTATCTATCTATCTATCTATCTATCTATCTATCATCAAGATATCTATTATTTAATCTATCTTTGGTTTTTTAAGATAGGGTTTCTCTGTGAAGCTTTGGCTGTTCTAGAACTTGCTCTGTAGACCAGGCTGGCCTTGAATTCACCTAGCTCTGCCTGCCTCTGCCTCCCAAGTACTGGGACTAAAGGCAAGCGCCACCACTGCCCAGCTACCAGTTTTTTTTTTTTTTTTTTTTTAAGCTTATAATTCCTTGGGTTAACAAAGAAAATAACTTATTTATTTAGGGTGGATATATGTGCTATATTGTAATTTTCTTTCATTTTCTTTGTCTAGACATTAGTTTAAATGTGGCTTCCATAGATCAATGAAGACTGGAATGTGGCCAAGAAACTAGGACAAAGATGCTGGTTTGACTAGTTTGGAAGCGGTTTTAATGGAGATGAAAATGTTTTATCAACTCAACACAGGTACCCCCAAAATACAAATCAAAATATCATCTTCAGCTGCATAGCAAATATGATTTAAGAATTTAACATCATTATTTGATCACAAGCGTAAATATAAGTTCACCATAAATAAATGTAAATTCATTGTACAAAAATCCCCAACAACTCTTAATACAAATATGGTACACATTTGACAGTTTCTGAAACAGAATTCTTTTTAAAACATTTTAAAATCTAAGCTTTTTCCTTCATTTTTAAATACATTTAAAAAAAATCAAAAAGGGGGCAGGGACAAGGACCACTAGAGAGGAAAGAATATTAAAAGTTGTCCAGTGTCCACAGACAAGTGCTGAGGAAACAAAATCTCTGTCCTCAAAGTGAGGACCTTAATTTATTGGGATCAAATCTCTTGAGACGACTATGACTCTTCCCAGAGGGTCAACTGTTGGGGGTCAGGAGTGCAGGGTGGGAGAGATGGGGTGCCAGAAAGGCAGTCTTATGAAGTGAAGATCTCTAGAGAGCAGTGACTCCAGAGTGTAAAATCTGAGAGATTAACTCTTTCCAGCCAGGGCCAAAGATTTGGAAAAGGACAATTTGCCTCTGGGATACATCTATGGTCATCAACAGAGAAAAACAAACAAAAACAAAAACGATCCGACTAGGAACTAACTGGCCAGCTTCCATTTTCAAACCACGCCCCTACACTACGAAGGACTCCTAGTCTCACTCTGAGAGACCTTAGCGCCCAGAGCTAGTGGAGGTGCCCCTCTAACAGCCGGGCCTCTGAATCTGTGTTATAATAGTAAAGCAACCGGGAAGGTGTAGATCTTCTGGCCCTGTTCCCAGAGATTCAGACTTCATGTCCAGAAACGAACACTCAAGTGTACGACCCTCAAAGGTTCTAATTTATGTGACCTCACTGGAGTACGTCGCTGCGTCTCTCAAACGCGCTGGTTGTGCACATCTCCTCTGTTCTCTGTATGGTTAAAAATGGTGACGGGTGCCAGTCACCTCCCTGAGGGGGGAGCATGGTTAGTCCTCTGCCTTCTCTCTGTCTCCCTAGGCTGGTAGAGGAGTAGCTCTCATCCACTTCCTATGTTTTTGGAGGCTCGGGGGGGGGGGGGGGGGAGGTTATGGCTTCCCTCTGCAGGTCAGAAGACTAGCCCTGGATCTCCTTAAAGATCTGCAATGTGTGAAGATTCTGCAGTGGGCTTTTACTTAGTCTGGGAAACAGAAGTTAATACCCCTGTGAGAGAAACTCTGCCCCAGCACTGAGCTCCAGCAAAAGAAAGAGACTAGGAAGATGAGAGCAAAAGAATAAGACAGTCCAAGAATCTTTCAGCAGCTGACGTGATTAAAATTCCAGTTTGCTCAAAGACTTTTTTTTTGTTTTGTTTTTTTTGGGGCCAGGGTGGGAGGAGGGGGTGGTGGTGGCGAGGGGGTAGTTGGAAGGTGGGTCTCAGGGTTGAAAGCTTGTTGACAAGGATTTTTCCTGTCTCCAAGATATTTTAGGCATCTGTTGAAGTAACCCTTTAAGATTTCCTTTTGGGGGGGATTTTCCTGGATGAGGTTCTGTGTTAAGCAGTCACCAATTTGGTCACTGGCTAATGTTGTGTGTAGTGCCATGACTGACCTGTCCATCCCATGTGGGCCAATGTGGAACAGGGGTGCCTCATCTTCCCACCCTGTAGATAAGGTCTAACATCTCTCTTTTGGGATCTGGAGTTTTGGCCTGTGCTGCCAGATATTTGCTTCTGCAAGATAGGCCTGGCCATTTTCTTCACCTAGTTCCCCTCAGTGTGATCTGGTTTTAAAAAGCATGATTTTCTTCTCTCTAGGACTGTTCTGCAAGGAAGAACTAGGGTGGGCCTTGGGGAGACTATGAAAGGTACCAGTCAACATCATCTATTGTCTTGACAGATTAAAACCTCTTCCTGGTTCACCGGGGGGGTCAAACTTTGGTGGAGGAATCCATACCATCTAGAGCATGAAGCCATTGTGACCAGGGACCTGGAAGGGAAAGCCACCGAAGACGAGCCAGTGAGTGGAGGCACCCGACTGGGTCAGGCTTATATCCCTGCTATCACTACATCCTCTTCTTAGTCTCTTAGAGTGCTGGACCAAATACGGATACTGGGTAGGAGGTGATGATGTTGGGAGGTGGTCTTGGGAAGTAATCACAGATGGGGTAGGCAGCTGCAGGATGGAAACAGTAGCTCTTAGATACAGTTAAGGTGGGGAAGAAGAAGAAGATGAAGAAGAAGAAGAAGAGCACACACTGTCCTGTGTTTCTGTTGTTTCTCACTTACACTATGGAAAACCTACCATGGAGGTATCATGGGAGAACATGCAGGAGCCCAGCCCATGAGAGTGTGCTGATGTATTGGGGGAAGGTTTCTTTTCTGTCCAGGCAAGTCCCATACAGTGTCAGCTGGACCTGCTGTAGGCTGACCACTGTGTTCTCAGTCCTGCTCCTCCTCCTCCTCCTCCTCTAGGTTGAAGGTCTGCAGGACTTTCTGCCTAGCAGGTGGTGGCCAGTGACTGGTGGATCGGGGGCTGGAAGCAGCGCACGTGCTCCACGGTGGAGCTGTCTGTCTCCACGGACTTCATGTATTTGTTCAGGATGGCAAAAACCTCATTGTTCAAGATCTGGTACTTCCTGATGCGGTCAGCCATCTTCTTCAGGGGCTGTAAAAGGATGAGGGTGCTTAGGTTAGGATGGGAATAAGGGGAGAGGTGGAGAGGGGGCTGGTGTCCAGGTTCTTGGCGCTTCAGTGGTCCTATTTCTCTATTCTTTAGAGGTCTCTATGGTTCCCAAATAAAAGGCTAAAGGTTATTTACAACCTTTGCAAGTTTCAAGGCTGACAATAAGACTACCATAATCAAAACAGTGCAGTACTGTTATGAAGACCAATGAAATAGAATAGAAAGGAACTCTGTATCGAGTCAAATGGCTCTGAACAGGATGACAAGACCATCTGGAGCATGCGTGTGTCAGGGGCAACCTTTCCAACAAATGCTGAGAAGACTGGATATACCTGCATGCAGATGAATGCCAGATTTCATCTTTTTGTTTCGTTTTTCGAGACAGGGTTTCTCTTGTAGTCTTGGCTGTCCTGGACTCTGTAGACCAGACTGGGCTTGAACTCACAGCGATCTGCCTACTTCTGCCTCCTGAGTGCTGGGATTAAAGGCGTATGCCACCATGCTCGGCTTTAGACTTAATTTTATATACTGTATCCAAGAATAAGTTGGACACAGATAAAAGACTTTAACATGAGTCAAACTATGAAGTGTGTGGAAGAAAGCGCAGGAGTGAATCTTCATGATGTTGGATTTGGCAGTGATTTTTTTGTTTTGTTTTGTTTTGGGCTATGGCACCAAAGTCACCAGCAGCCAATGCAGAGTGAAATGAAGACCTCTGTCCTCTGTGCATTAAAAGATACCATCAACGGAATGAAAGAGAGCACTTGTAAAACAGGTAAGAAATTGTTATTCTGAATACACAAAGTGCTATATAATACAGGGCGGGTAAGATGGCTCAGTGGGTAACAGTGCTTGCTGCCAATCGATCCTTAGACCCCACATGCTGGAACTGACTTTGGTAAGTTGGCCTCAGACCTGCCATGTGTTTTGGCAGGTATGCTTCTCCAAACATGCATGCATACACACGAAGGAAATAAAGATGTGAAAAGCAGCAATTAAAATTTGGAGAAAAGACTTAAAGGCATTTCTCTACAGAAAATGTGCAAAGGCCCAATATTACCCAGAACTTTATATTCTTGGGTGCTACTGGTGGGACGGCACAGTGGTGCATCCATCAGGGAAAACAGTATGATTGTATCTCAAGAAATTGAAGAGAATTACTAGATGGCCCAGCACTTAGACTTTGAGTATATATTCCAAAAAAAAAAAAAAAAAAACTGGAAGGAGAGACTCAGTCAGGTGCCTCAGATGCCTAAGTTCACAGCTATTTCTAGTCACTAAAGGTAAATGCAAGGCAAGGGTCCACCAGTGGATTGTGTTTTTCATAAGATGAAATGCTAGTTAACTATAAAAGATTGGGGTTTCTGACACACTATAGCATGGATAAGCCTTATGAAATCAGCCAGCCACAAAATGACAGATACTGCATTACTCCGCTCATATATAAGGTACACAGAGTCCATAGATTTGTAGGCAGGAATTATTTAAGTGGACACAGAGCGTCAGTAGGAGACAGTGTAACTGGCTGGGGCATGGTGGTGGTGGTGGTAGTGATGATGGGTACCTGACACTCTGAGGGTATTTAAAGTAACACTGAAATGCATACCAAGAAATGGTTACTTACAATAACCACAACCCTCAAAACCCTTCTTTTTGTGACCCATTAACACAGCTCCTCATGTTGTGGTGACCCCCAGCCATAAAAGTATTTCACTGCTACTTCCTAACTGTAATCCTGCTACTGTTATGAATTATAATGTGAATATCTGATGCAGGACACCCGATATGCCACCCCTGTGAAAAGGTCATTTGAACCCCTGCAGGGGTCATGACCCACAGGTTGAGAACCCCTGTGCTAGACACTCCCATATGCCTCTATGCTGTGTGGTAGCAGCTGCTCCCTGTGTCTAGAGTCCCCGCAGACTACCTGCCCCACATACTGCTTGCTGGCCATCCTCCCCAAGCCCCAGCTCCCAGGAAGACTTCTGACCTTGCCCCTCCCATTGCTGTTTAGTTTAAGGGTTCTTTTTCTCACAGCACCTACCTCCCCACCCCCCAGTGCCTGCCATGGCTGTAGTGTCCAGACTGCTGTGGCCATGGTGGCCAGCACCAACAGGGGCTGCTTGGGACAGGGAAGGGACATTTGAGGCCAGGAACCCAGGCTTGCATCACAGGGTTATTACCCAATCTATCATAGCATGTTACATATGGGCAGGCCTTTCCCAAGCAGCTCCCCGATTCTGTGTGTCTGTGTGCAGACATCAGCCTGCATTAAGCATGTAATCCTCTGCCTTCCTGAAGATGTGGCCTGCTGCCAGGCCTGGCTTCCCAGGCCAGCCTTATCGGCTTACCACGTTCTTGATGATTTCATCCTTCCCGTCCTGCCTCTGCACCTTCAGCAGATGGTAGCAGAAATCAAACAGGTCAAAGCGCCGCTGCTGGCCCAGCAAGACGATGATGGAGCAGCCAGCCCAGTTCAAGCCGTCACCAAAGCACTGCCTGGGGTCGGAGGGAAGCAAAGGGTGAGAAGCAGAGGAGAAACATCCTCCTTGTGAAAGCCAGAAACAAGTACAGCGGCTGAGCAGGCCTGCACAGGTTGGTTATGACCTTTCCTTTGTAAAGGAGGTAGAAAGACATATGAGGGTGGGTTTTGCGTTGTTTCTAGGGGTGTTGGTTACATTATGAGTCCTTCTAACCACAGAGGGGTGTTGATCCCCAAGGAAACAACAGTCAGCTTGGAGAAAAAGATGATTTTATAAAGAGTGCAATCAGACTCTGCCCCCCCAACCCCCACCCCTGTGTGTGTGTGTACCTACGTGTGGAGGCCAGAGATTGATGTCCCGTATCATCGTCGATTGGTCTCCAGTTTCGCACATAGTCTCTCCCTAAATCTGGCTTGCCAACGCAGTGAGACTAGCTGGTCCATGAACTTTCAGACATCCTCCTGTCTCAGTGTCTGGAGTGTCAGGATTACAGGGGCGCATACTACCTTACTTGGCTTCTTTGAAATGTGTATTTTTAATCACGTGTCTGGGTATGGATGTGCACACATGCGTGCGGATGTGCAGGTGCCCACAGGAGGCAGAGGCCAATGTCAACAGGTCCTGTGGGAGCTGTGAGTCATCTAAAATACATACTAGGATCTGAATTCTCATTCTCTGCAATAGCAGTATGGTGCTCTTAGCCACTGAGCTCTCTCTCCAGCTCTTGCCCTGGCTTTTAAAGGCGGCTTCCGGTCCTTACAGCTTGTACTGAGCCATCTCTTCAACTCTAATCAGGCTCTGGGACTCACGCAGCCAATCACCGAGACCAGTCAGGAGGCTGTGTTGGCTGCACGGGGTTAAGAGCAGACATGGTGGGTTGGAGGTAGGCCAAGAGAGTCCATGGGGCTCTCATAAAGTCCTATGTAGGCCTCAATTCCCGAGAGACAAGTGGATGTCTGTAGGGTCGTCCTTATGTCATTTACTTTGTTCTAAAGCAGTAGACCAGGCGACCCTGGACAGGTCCCCTGTTTTCCCATTACAGGGTTGGAAGGACACAGCCCCACAACTTGCTGGTCTTTCTCTTCCCATCCCAGCACTACTTCCCCAGGGAACCCTGATCAGCCCCTCTCTTCACCTTTCTTCCCTGCTTCTAGTCCCCAAAGTCGCCTTGGCCACACCACTGGCAGCATAAAGCTAGACGGGTGCAGGAGGAAGGGGGCGGGGCTCTGGTGGCAGGACTGGGTAATCCAAAAGGCAGTGGTGAGGGGGATGCTGAGGGACTAGAAGGCTGGCATTCACTGAGCCCCTTCTTGCCTTTCGCTCTTCAGTCTCATTTCTGCTGACAGCCATTGACTGATTTTCCTGGACTGCCCGCTCCCCTTCACAAACCCCATCTCAGATACAGTCACAGCGTCAGTTCTGGCCTGAGAATTCAGGCTTGACAACTCACCCAGGCTCCATTCTCTGGTGTCTACATCCCACCCTTGTCTCCAACTGACCTTGTCTGACACTTTGACACAGGTACTTCTATATTCTGTTTGGCCCCTTTAACCTCTGGAGGCTATGAACAGTCCACTGTTGCCATGCCCAGCACTGTCTCAGTGACCAATATGCTTGGTATCACTGTCGATGGCACTTCATTCAGCTCCTGGCCTCTTTTCTAGCTAGCCCAAGGCATCCCAGTGGTGAGGAATGGGAGAGGGTGAACTCACTCAGCCGTGAACTCGTTGGTCCCCACCGGGATACAGTAGACAAACTGCATGGCGCTCCACAGCCGGTGGAACTCAACACACTCATCCACATGCATGACGCCATTGGTAGGTGGCGGGCCCCTCCAGATAGGGTCCTGCAGGTAGCTCCGAATTCGGGTCAGGATGACCTCGAACATGGACAGGCCACAGCAGAGTCGCTCCTTGGTCAGCAGGTCACCCTCCCGAGCGATGGCGATTTGCTGGGATGGGAAGGGAATATTAACATTGCATCCACACCTGAGATCCCATCTGCTCCACTTGCACTAGAGTCCCAAACACTGGTGCTAGCCACATCTAGAACTTGTTCACTAGGACTGGTACCCTGCCTAGCAAGGCACTGAGTATAAGAACCTGAGGGCATAAAGACTTGTAACTGTCACTTGTGGCAAATAATACCCAGGCACCATCAATAGAAGACTGACTTTAGAAAATTATCTGACCACATCCTGGTCTCAAAGGCTGGTTGGGGCAGAGGAGATGGCTCAGTGCAAGTACAAGGGCCCAAGTTCTATCCTCCAGAGCCCACATTAATAATCCAGGCATGATGTACGTGCCTGTAATTGAGGCACTGGAGAGGCCAGGATGGCTAATTAGGTACACAGAAGTCAGAAGTAGTCCTATCAGTTTTGTAATGTAACACAACTAAGAGTGAGTGGCACACCAGGCTCCACCAGGCTCCAGATGAATGGTGACTTTTATACATTATCATTTCTGTTTCACAGATAAGGAAACTGACACTTAGAGGTATAGCTAAGGAAAGGTATAAAGCTTGGGCTCTGCTCAATGTACCTTAGTTTTACAAGTTAAATTTTGAAGTGAAGTCAGTAAGTTGGAGAAAATGACACTACAGTCCGCTCAAACACGAGCACCATGCCACAGATGAACAGTGCATACGGGCATATGTGTGTGAGTATGTGCATATAGGAAACATTTAGAAGGAGTCAAGTTACTTGTGGGTATGGATGGACTGGGAGAAATGGGTAAGCTTTTCACTTTTAAAATAGTTTTTGTACCATGTAATGTGCTAGAAGGAGCGTATGCTACTGTTTTAAAATTTGCCACTGACTTCAGAGAACTATTTTTGCTAGCTAGAAGCCCTTCTTAGACAGCGGCGAATGGTCTCTATTAGTAACTCAAACAAACTTCTCATATGTTCCTGGCTACTGCATATCAAGTAATCAGACAGGCAGACAGGCACATCAAACACACGGACCATGTCTCCCAACTGTCTGCGCCTGGAGTGAAAACATCTAAGAGCAAAGGTGCGGAAAGCCATCTGCAAAGCACATATTAAAATCCAAGGTCAGAGTCGGGTCTTTTCATCTGGGAACAAAGCTAAAGAAAGCTGGCTTCTGAGACAGCCCAGATCCACATGACATATGTGGGATCGACTCCCAGTGGGAGGAAGGGTTCTCAGGGGCCCATTCCACAGGGAACTGGAAGAGACCACCTGACCTCTGCTACAAAGCTCTCTTCCTTGGAGACGTTCCCCTCCCCCAACAACAGAGGGCAGCATCCAAGTGATTCCAAGGAAGGAAATAAAATCAGGAAGTAGAGCCTGTGATGAACATAGACCAGGATTGTAGTTGTCATGGCAACTACAAGGTGAAACAGCTTAGGGAGAAAATGAGTTGGAGAAGAGTTGGCAGATATGTGTTTGAAACACAAAGAGGAGGGCACCCTCTCTGATTCTTGTAGAATCAACTGGATTCCATAGGCAGACACAGGTCATGACACGGGAGGCCACTCAAGCTGCCACCGGTAGCTAGAAAAAGCTCTTGAAGGTATCATAAGCTTGGTCCCTGATTCTGTTCTATCGTGTTTATTCTGTTTCTGATCAGCTCTTCACATGCGAAAAACATGGTGCCCTGAAGATGATCAGTAAAGGACCCATGTAGGTTCTCGTCATCGGCAAGTTGAAGGACTTCTGACATTCTAATTAGTCTGCTGTCTGTCTGAATTCTGAATCAGCAGCATCTGAGGACCCTGGTTTGAGGGTGAGTAGGTAAAAACATTGGCAAATGATTTGTATAAAACCTGTGGTTTGACTTTCAGCGCCCTGTCCACTAAAGCCAATGAAAGGGGCTTTGTCCCTTCTAAGGAAGTGTTCACTTTTCCATTTCTTTCTGTCAACCACAAAAGTAATATACATTCACTGGGTAAAGTTTAGGGAAAAATTTAAATAACACATAAGAAAGACAATATTCTACTTACCCCATTACCCAGAGATGAGCTTTCTTAAAACACAGATACATGAAGACTGTTTGCAGTTATGAATATGTATACGTGCACATACATAGAAGATCATCTATATTACATTTTTGCATAACATATCTCTAATTTAGAAACTCATTTCCATAATACATTCAGTGCCATGGTATTTAGATCGCTATCTAAAAACAGCCTCTGATAAACGTATTGAGTTCTCTACCCTCGCTGGTTAAATTGTTCGCAAATCTTCAATGTTGAGGGCAATTCTAAAGCAACTGCCGGTGGACACGACATTTTGTGAGCATTGTGTCCTGTCATGTTGTTGGATAACTCTCTAGTCTTAGTGGGCGTCAGCAAATGTAAATATTTTTTAAAGATTTTGCTAGCTGGATGGTAGTGGAGCGTGTCTTTAATCCCAGCGCTTGGGAGGCAGAGGCCGGGGGGATCTCTGTGAGTTGGAGGCCACCCAGGTGTACAGATCGAGTTCCAGAACAGCCAAGGCTACATAGAAAAACTCTGTCTCAAAAAGCAAAACAAACAAACAAAAAAGTGTTTTGCTGTATAATAGTGAATGAGCCTCAAGTTGGTTGGCCAAATGAGTTCCCAAGTGATGCCCATTGGCATCTCACCACTCAAGTGCTCTAAAGAAAAACATCTTTACCAAATGGAGAGAGGAGAAACTATCTTGACCTTGGCCTTCACACTTTTTCTGAACTTTTTCTGCTTGTTGCCATTGCCTTTTAATGTGATTGTTTGTTTTTGCCTTTTTTAGTATATCACTTTGTGTGTGCAAGTATTGCTTTGCATGTGGAGGTCAGAGGTCAACTTTGGGTTCCATTATCTGATCTTTGTCTATATTTTGAGACAGGGTCTTTTACTGAACTTGGAGCTCGCTGCATGGCTAGGCTGGCTGCCAGCAAACCCCTGAGATCTGCCTGTCCCCTCTTCTGCTGCTGGGGTGACAGGTGTGTTACCACCTCTGGCTCCTACATGGGTGCTGGGGATCTGAACACAGGTCTTCATGCTTGCACAGAAAGCACTTCACCCAGTGAATGATGGATGATTCCAGCCCTCATTGACTTTTTATATGGAAAAAAAAAAAAAAAGCCATCTAGTATTTAATGCAAATTCAGCCAGCTTGTGGTTTGTTCTAATGTATAAAGGGTGGTGCTTAAAGGAGCTTAGGTGTCTTTTCGGCTCCTCCACCTCTTTCATGGAGAACTCCGATTACATGAAATACCTGATCACGTGCATAGATTCTCAATATTCTTTCCTATGGCCCTTTGCATTATCTGGAATTCTGATTTATCCCTTATCAGTCAGGGAATGCAGACCCTGCCACATTCTGTGCGTGTGTGGATGCACACACATGTAAATTTGCTAACTTTCCCTCAGACATCAACGAGGACAGGCTTTCCTGCCGTTTCCTCTGTAACATGCAAACGGCTGAGCCCTGAAAGTGCAGGTGAATTCAGACAGAAAGCAGACATGAACCACTACCGTGAGTGCTTGGGGAGAAAACAAGGCACATAATCATTTTGACCAAGTGGGATGTCAGCAAAGTTCACCCTAGTTTGCTCAGAAACAAAAGCAGACAACATGCTGCTCAGGCCTCCGGTTCAAATCTGCCCCAACAGTTTCCTCTTTTTTCCCCTGACCCAGACACAATAGAGAACAAGGTCCAGCAGGGAAGACCTAGCTGGCCAGCCTCAGTGTTCCCAACTTGTTAGTGTGTGTGTATGTGTGTGGGGTTTTTTTTTTTGCCTATGTGTTGATGAAATTGTGTTTATTACTGTTGATTTCTATGCATTTAGTGCGTGTGCACACACACACATGTGTATTTGGCACATAGGTTTTGGTTCAGAGGACAACTTGCATCAAGTCATCCCTTCTATCATGTGGGGCCGGAGGCTCAAACAGCCTGGGTAGGCTTGGTAGCAAGTGCCTTCACCTACTGAGCCATCTCACTGGCCCCAAGCTTTCTTTTTTAATTTAGCTTTCTTTCTCACATATTACCTACACACACTGACGAGGAACAGTGTCCCTGGATCCTGCCCTGTAATCTTGTCTCCATCCCTCTTTTTCACCCCCTAGTAATCCCTGATTCTACTTTCAGGCCCCATCACAGAATTAGACTATTCCCTGAGAAGTAGGGTGACTTATCAGACTGCCAAGTCCTCTCTCACTAGGCTCCTGTTTAATGTTCAACGCTGGATAAACTGAGATTTCTGTCAGTTGCAAGGCAGTGGCGTGCACAGCTGTTAGTGGGAACACAAGCCCCTCAGGCTCACAGAGCTGCATTCTTGCAGGATGACACTCCGAGGGCAGCAGGCATGCCAGCCTGCCACTGGCTTGGGGGATTTCTCCCTAAAAGGAAATCATTTTAGAGAATCTCCTCTGTCCAACCTCTGCTGCCAAACAAGTGGGAAGACTACAGTGTCCGAGCTTCCTGCTGTGAGCTAAAGACCCAAACACCTCCTATGGTTTACAGTGGGAGCCTGATGTGGTGGCCTCTCATATTGACACCTGTGCAGATGGGACTTAGGGCATTATGGAGAGTGGCTCCCTCTTGTCCTCTGCTGATAGGGTGGGCTCTTCTGACCATGGTGATAAGCTCAGAAAGAATCCTGAGTCCAAGGGTGGCTTTAAATCCTGAGCTGCGATGGTAGTGAGTGTGGCCAGCAATACAAAGCAACTGGGTCATCTCTATAGTGTCCCACACCTCCTCATCCCCTGCCTGCTTCCAAATGGGAGGCCCACTTAAATCAACTTGAAGGGAAACAGAAGCAGACATTTTGGTGCCTCTCCGCCCGCCCATCCCCCATTTCTCCTCTGTCCTGCCTCGTACAGAGTCTGCGAGTGCTCTGAAGGCAAGCATCCTCTCTTACTCAATTCAGTGTCCACAGTAACTGGCACCATTTTTAAAAAGTTATTTCTTACAGATTCAGCATGAGCCCAGGAGACTTTGAAGACATAAGAACATTATAGATAAAACTCAAATCATTGTTGGTTCTTCGTCCTCCCATTCAGTCTCTAGCCCTGTCTTGCTTCAGAGGTCACCACCATGGTGCACAGGTGTGCTCGCTTGTTTTATGTCAACTTAACACAAGCTAAAGTCGTATCAGAGAATAGGGAACCTTAATTAAGAAAATGCTGCCATAA
Organism: Acomys russatus; assembly: GCF_903995435.1. Classification (NCBI taxonomy): domain Eukaryota; kingdom Metazoa; phylum Chordata; class Mammalia; order Rodentia; family Muridae; genus Acomys; species Acomys russatus. Next base: position 28,090,795 of record NC_067161.1, read on the forward strand.
GACTGGACTGTAGTAATTAAACACCACCAAACCAAATAACCCAATTGAGAAATGGGGCTCAGAACTAAAGGGAGAATTCTCAACAGAGGAATATCGAATGGCTGAGAAATACTTAAAGAAATGCTCAACCTCCTTAGTCATCAGAGAAATGCAAATCAAAACAACACTGAGATTCCATTTTACACCCATCAGAATGGCTAAGATCAAAAATTCAAGTGACACTATATGCTGGCGAGGATGTGGAGAAAGAGGAACACTCCTTCATTGCTGGTGGGAATGCAAACTAGTACAACCACCTTAGAAATCTATCTGGTGCTATCTCAGAAAAATGGGAATAGGGCTTCCTCAAGACCCAGCTATTCTACTCCTTGGAACATACCCAGAAAATGCTCCACCACACAACAGGGACATATGCTCAACCATGTTCATAGCTGCTTTATTCATAATAGACAGAACATGGAAACAGCCTAAGTGTCCCTCAGTAGAAGAATGGATAAAGAAACTGTGGTACATTTACACTATGGAATACTACTCAGCTATTAAAAACAAGGAATTCCTGAAATTTGTGGACAAATGGATTTCTAGTTTATAGAAATTATTGTAATGAGTGAGTTCACTCAGAAGCAGAAAGACTCACTTATATCAAGACACTAGACCAAGGGGCATGTCCCATGAAAGTCTTCACATACCAGGAAAGTGGGTCAGAGGGGAGGACATTCTATTGGGACTTTAGGTGAGAGAATCATAGAATGGGGAAATGGAAGGATCCAGAGGGTTCTAGAAACCTACAAGAACATTATGACACGTGGATCTGGGTCCAGGGGTCCTGCTCAAATTATGGCACCAGCCAAGGACAATATAGGCAGTAAACTTTGAACCCCTACCTAGGTCTAGCTGATGGACAGGACATTCTCCACCATTGAGTGGATAGTGGGGACTGACTTTCACCTGAACTCTGGTGCCCCATTTTTGACCACGTCCCCTTGATGGGGAGGCCTGGTGGCACTCAGAGGAAGGATAGCAGGCTACCGAGAAGAGACTTGATACCCTATGAGCATATACAGGAGGAGGAGGTCCCCCTCAGTAACAGACATAGGGGAGGGGAGTAGGGGGAAAGTGGGAGGGAGGGAGGAATGGGAGGATAAAGGAATGGGCTAATAATTTAGATGTAATATGAATAAATTAATAAAATATTTTTAAAAAGATTGGACTGTAGGTAAGCCTGTAGGGCATCTTCATAATTAGTAATTGATGGGGGAGGGCCCAGCCCACTATGGAGCAGATCACCATCCCTGGGCTAGTGGCCTTGGCTTCTATAAAAAAGCAGGCTGAGCAAGCCATGAAGAGCAAGGCAGAAAGCAGCACTCCTCCATGGTCTCTGCACCACACCCTGCCTCCTCACTCCTGCCCTGACTTTCTTTAACAATGAACAAGGATATGGAAGTATAAGCCAAGCAAACCTTTCCTCCTGCTGTGTTTTGTCACAGCAATAGAAATCGTAAGGCAATTGGGTTTGGAACATTCCAGACGTTTTTAGGGGACATTTTATTTACATGCTTTTGGTGTGTGGATGTTTTGAAAATGCCATGGGAAATGTAACTTGAATTTAAGATCTAGACACATTGAATGGTGCACTTAAATGTAATTTTTCCTTTCCATCCTTATGGATTTAATAATGCTAAATCTACCAGCACAGTGTGCCTACACAGGATGCCACACACAGCCAGACCAACACCTTGTAGACAGCAAACCATGTGACCACAGCTTCTCCTGATCTTGGGTTTCTTGAGAAAGATACCTGGATGTGCAGTGTGGACTGAAGAGTGTGTGGAGTTTTAATTTTGATAGACCGTGTTGCAGAATTCCTGGCACCTGGAAGGGGAGTGATGGGTACCATTTTATGTAGACCCCCTTCCCTCTTTCTTAGCATCGCTCACAACAGGGGATGGAGAAGAAAAAACTCAAGGCCAAGAGGAAATAAACCTCATCCCAGCCTGTATGGTACTGGATACACTCTTCCCTTCTATGTGCCTCAGTTTCCCTATGTAAAATGATGAGGCTGGACCCCCAAATTCTCCATTCTTGGGATCTTTTGGGCCCACAATACAAGGTTTGTACCTGAGGTGTCCCCAGCCGCTCTATCAGGGGGACCAGGTGAAGTGGGGCGTATTTGGCTTCCAGGCGCTTCATTCGGACTTCCAGGCGCTCCCCCTCTGCAGAAGGGGCAAAGGAAGAGAAAGTGGGTGTGTGGTTCAGGGAGGAAGACTTCTCAGAGGACCTGATGCTGTCACGGCACCCCCAAACTTAGAGCATGCAGAACTTTGTCCTTGGTTCTGCAGGCTGTGGTGGGATCCTCGTGAGGGATTATCTTCCTATGAGCTTAGATCAGTGACAGAACCATCTGAATCGTGAAGCGGTGAGTTCCCTACCACTTGAGGAGTTGACTCCAAGGCTAGATTGTGTGACATGGTATGGCTAACCTCAAAAGAAGAAGGCCTAGGGTGCCACTTCCAATCCCTTAATGATTCCACAGGCATCCAAAACTTTAAGCTCCTTCCCAGATGACTACAGTCTGAGTTGACTGGGATTAGGAAGTGAGCATAGGGTAGGGGAACTGTGAAGACCCGAGTTCAAATCTCCAGAAGTATATAAAAGGTGGACAGAGTAGCGTGCGTCTGTAATCCCGACACTCTATAGCAAAGACGGGAGGTGGAGTCAGGAGACTTCCTAGAAGTTTGTAGGTCAACTAGCCAGGGACACACAGTGGCAAACAACAAAGAGGCCGTGTTTCAAACAAACTGAAAAGTGAAGATGACATCAGTGGTTGTCCTCTGACCTCCATGTGCATCCTATGGCATATATGTGTCCATATGTATACTGATATTTTCTTAAGTGAGTACTAATTCAAATGCCAGAGGGCTGATGATGCCGCTGCTGTCGTCTTACCTTTGATGTAGACTCGGGGCAGGATGTTTTGGAAGGGTGCAGCATGGAGCAGATCGCAGACTTCCTCCTGAGACTGCAGAGACAGAGGGGGAGAGGAAGAGAAAATGATTTTCAAGTTAAATTAGAAAGAATTCACTCCTAAAATCATGACCCCCCAGTTCTGCTGGCTCTAGTGTCCAATCCTGGGTTACTCTCATTGGCAGCATGACCTGGTCAATTGGTTTATAAATCTAACTTATTGGTTTCTCCAAGTCTATTGTCACATTGAGGATGGGACCAGAATCTGGCTCAACAGGCTGCTGTGAGGACCAGGAAAATCTGAAGCCGCATAGCTCAGTCCCAGCTGATGAAAGCCCAACACATTTTTTTTTTTTTTTTTTTTTTTTACCATCAGCATATAAGGACTTTGCTGAATAAGATGGAAGAATGATAGAGGGACCAGACAAAGCTGAGGGCTACAGGATAGAACATGTCAGCTGGGACACAGTTGAGTGTGGGGTGGGGAAGATGTCTCAGGTGGTCAAGTGCTTGACCTGAGTTTGAGCCCCAGCACTTCTGTAGAAAGCCAAGTATGATTGCTTGTGCATATAATCCCAGCATTGGTGAGACACGCAGGCAGATTCCAGGCGCTTGCTGGATAGCTAGCCTGGTCTACTTAGTGAGCTGCCTTATCCCAAAGGTCTATATCCCTAGAGTATTTTTTATCATGTTACACACCAACTGTAGGGGCTCATGGGCTTCCTCCAGCTCAGGTATGGATGAAACCCTCCATCCTGGGCATCTGGAAGAGCAGCAGTGAGGGGAATCCTGAAATACCTTCCTGAAAACTGTAAATTGCTCCACATCCCTTCTGCATCCCCCTTTTAGCATCCCTGCAGGTGATACTTTTGACTATCCCTTAGATGTTGACTTTCTCCCTAGCTCTCATCACTCAGTAACGCTCAGTACCTTCCATCTTCTAAGCCCGTGCTTCCATCAGACTTCGATGCACAGACACTTGACTCCTTGCTGGAGTCTCACTGACCACACCTGTAAGGCCGACCCCGTTCCCTTTCCCCTCCCCCTCCGCCAAGCCCTTGCTCACAGAAAGGCACAGGAATCTCATGTCTTTCACTTCTTTTGCCTCTCAAGTGCAGTTAACCTATGTTCTGTTGACCCATGTTTCTCTCGACGCTTTCCTCATTGGCTATTCTAACACTATTTACTCCTTCAGGACCGTGTTGAAGTATCTCTATTTTTAATCTTAGTCCCAGCAATAACTTATGATTAAATGCCTTGGATATGATAATTGATCAATGACCACTTAAGTGGGTAAATATTTGTTACCTCACATGAATAAATGAAGTCATCTGTCCACATGATCGTCACCCAAGCATGCAGATTACCATCCATCCATCCATCCATCCACTCACCCAGCAGATATTTACAAGACACCAGGCATGGTTCTAGGCTATGCAGAGATAATGTTGAACAAGTTAGACTGCATCTTTGCTCTCATGCCCCCTGAATTCATGTAAAGACTTATGGACACAAAGAAAATTTGAGACAGTGATCGCTCACGAGAGGGACTGAGAAGCAGGCAAGAGTTAATTTGGGAGGAGTAAAAGCTAAACACAGGATGGCTGTGGGGAAGATACCCATATAGATTCAGGCGAGCTTTCCAGTGCAAAGGGTGTAGGCAGCCAATAAGCTGAAGTAGAGCCACAAAGAGAGCCACAGTACATGCACACTGCATGAGGTTCTAAAAGGTGGGGAGCAATGACATCATGTGGGGCCTTAATGGCACGGCTTAATTATAGATTTCTCAGTGTAGAGGGGAGCTATTTAAGTCACTGCAAGTACACGTCACCCCGTCACCACACAGTCACACAGTCTTGTCTTTCTTACGCAAAGTTCCTTTGCCCTTAGGCATGCCGCCTAGAAGGCTGTCCACTCCCTGAACCATCAAGTTCTCCTCCATTCATGTGGACAAACTGATGCTACCTGAGAGCTCAGAGAAGGAAAAGAAGGCTCTAAAAGAACAAGGCAGCACTGCAGTTCATTTTACATGTCAAACTTTGACTCTGTGGGAGATGAAGGCATATTTCCTTTTCCCATTTTGAAGCCTTCCCTTCCCAAAGCTTGCAGTCTAGAGGACAAGGGAATCTTGCATGTGGCTGTCCTCCTGGCGTCTTTTCTACTTGGCAGTGCTGATTAACTAGGGGGGTGAGAAGACAAGTGGGGAGTGGACAGCCTTCCGAGAGAAGGAGGAAGGTCCCAGAGGAGGAACTACATAGCTATTTGCATAATGAGGTGGCCCCACACCTTGTGTGGGAGGTACTTGTTTGCTGTTCATTAGCTGAGATCATTGCTACAGATAGAAACAGCCAGTGGGCACAGACAAAGGCCTGTGTGAAGGACAGAACAAGCGGCCATTGTGTGGCCAGGGCTGCCGGCTGGCTTCCCTCGCCTCTGATCAGTGTCTCAAGGCAGCCCACCTGGCCACTCCCCGCTGGACAAAGTCCTTTCCTGGCCCAAGAAGCCCACCCTGCAGTGGTCTTTAACACTTGTCATTGGCTCTGTGGCCACACATGTGCCCGTCACAGAAGCTTTGTTTTTTTTCTCCTGCATGCTCTTGAACCCTCTCCTCTCCTCTGACTCCTCTGTGCATTGAGTTTTCTTTCTTCAGCTCTCAACTCCAATACCACCCCTCTGAAGGACACTTCTGGGAGCCTCCACCCCCACCCCACCCCACCCAACATGTTCCACTGTTAAATATCCATTAAGAATCACATGCTTTCCCCTTTCAGAATTTGAGCTCAGTCTGTATTTTATATTACATGTAACTGATGAATAGCTACCTCTTACTGGAATCCAACCTCCATATATAGAGACAGCTTTCCTTTATACACTGTACTGCACTTCTCGCTATACCACCAAAGATGAGCACGGAGCTGCGTATACAGCAGGTGATCAATAACTGCACAGAAGAAAAGCTGAAGGTTCAGGGGCCAGGGACATAGCTTAGGTAGTAGATGGTTGTCTAGTATCCTCGTGTTTAGGGGTGGAGGCAGGAGGATCAATACTTGAATGTCACCCTGAGCTATATAGCTAGTGTGAGGCCAGTCTGGACTACAGGAGACCCTGTCTTAAAGGAAAAAAAATTAAAGTTAGGTGTGCAGGCATGTGAGAAATTTAAGACATTAGAATGTCTCTGAGTTAGGGTCTTCCTATATGGGCCTGGACGTCTCTCCCTGTTGATGATGGAAATAAGTTCTCTTGGATCTGAACTATGAAATATTTTTAACAAATGCTTCAGAGAATAGAATATTCAAGGATTTTTACATTTTCTACCCTATTCTTTCTTATTTAAATAAAAAAACCTGTTAAGTATAGAATCACATTTTGTACATCAACTGTATATTACTCTTAAAACTAAGCTTAGGGGGAAAAAAGCAATTAATATTAAATTCAAACACCCCGCCCCAACACCCTGCTCCTGGAAAGGCAATGGGTCCTAGCCTTGGGCAGGAATGCTGCTCAGATAGGTGTAGTGTAAGTGGTGTTTGGTTTTGTTTTAGCTACACTTAGGGGCAAATCACAGAACAAAATATAAATATATCATTAAACACACACACGCACACACACTGCTGTGATAACAGAAGGCTGCAGATATCAGGAGCAGGGGGTCGTGACACTTGTTAAGTGTCACCTTCCTCATCTTAGGGTCTTCTATGGAATAGTCATAGCACCGAGTCATACTTCTGAAAACAGCTATCAGGGTTGGTGCATTTGATTACAAGCAGTGACAGCGATGAGCTAGAATCTCATCTTTCTCACCAGACAGTCCATAAATACCATGTTAAGCTGCTGTCAGGCCGAAGGTTATCTTCTTATCAAGTGTTATGGGGAAACCAGAAGAGGCAGAAATGGCAGTGATCTAGATGGGACATGCTGGGGATTCAGGGGGGTTGGTGGGGAGAGGCGCTCTTCATCATAAACACATTTGCATTGCTCAATTCATTGTCACATGTAATTAAGAGCAATGTAAGCAGAACAAGATACAGATGGTGGAGTATACAGTCCCTGAGGACACTTGGCTAGAACAGGGAGGCTATAAGAATCCAATCTTCAGGGAAGATTGCTCTTCAGGGAAGTTGAGGCACTCACTGAACACTGATATGTCCACCTACTGCCTACCTGTGTCTTCAGCTTTCAAACCCTCTGTGCACTAGGTCTCACTGTTGCCACTCTATGGGGGAGGACACTGAGACACTCAGTAATCCTGGCTTCCTACCTAGGTCCACAGAGGTATTAAGCAATGAGATATTTAGACCCAGGCCACCTCCCTTCACCACCCACAGCTGTGTGGCAGTCCACATACCAGCCAATAGCTCAGCCAATACCATTGTGTGCCTCCAATAAAGCCCATGTTGAAACGAAATCACCCATCTTCTGTTAAGCGTATTTGGAAGGGATTAGCTCACAATGTGTCACCTAGAGAGGCATCTCTACTAGGAGGACCTTCACCATATGACCCTCCTTGTCACCTCAGTTCAGCAGGGTCCGACCAGTGAAAGACAGCAGCAGCTACAACCCCTCCTAACCTTGGACCTCCTGACTTCTAGAACTGTGAGGACATCATAAACTACCAGTTTCAGATATTCAGAAAGCAGCCAAAACCCAGCTGAGGACAGGAAGTCAAAGCCAGAAAGACCAGTCCCCATGTGCACACATATAAAACTTCCTTTGATCTCACAGAGATATCTTGTTTTCATATACATTTAAAGAAGAACAGAGAGATGCCTCAGCAGGTCAAGTGTTTGCTGCACTTGCACGAGGACCTGACTGCGACCCCAGAAGCCTTGTAGAAAAGCCATGGATGGCGGTGTCACCTGTAGTCCCAGCGGTGGGAAGGCGGAGGCAGGAGGCCACCTGGGGCTTGTGAGAGACCCTATTGTATTATTTTTTAAATTTAAGATAAGTAGTGCCCGAGGAACAACATCTAAGTTTGACCTGTGACATCCACACACATTTGCACCCATCCTTCCACCCACCCTCCCCCCTACAAGAATGACAAGTCTTAAGCCACCGTGTAGTCAAATAAGCAGGAAACCATTGATATCTCCCTTCCCAGATAACCTCTATCCTGAATTTGTGTAAATAACATCTTTGCAGGCAACTCATTCTTTATAGATCTGCTGATGTGTTTCAAAAGCATTGCAACCCTCTTGCGGTCTGTCTCCACCTCCCAAATCCTCCTTCTCAATGCTCACGAAGTTCCGTAGCCATTCCCAAAGCTCCACATTCAACTTTGACCTTCTAGGTCAGTGGGTTGTCAACCTTCCTAATGCTATGAGCCTCTAATACAGTTCTTCATGTTGTGGTGACCCCGGCCATAAAATTGTGTTTGTTGCTTTTTTCACAACTGTAATTTTACTACTGTTATGAATTATAATGTAACTATGTGTTTTCTGATGGTTTTAGGTGACCCCCTTGTGAAAGGTCATTCGACCCTCAAATGTGTTTCGGCTTACTGGTTGAGAACCACCGTTCTACGAGCTTCCCAAGCTCCTCTGGGGTATACTGCATTATCTTTTCGAAGCTGGAAACCCCGCTCCATTTATTCAGGAGCCACACTAAGCTGCAGGAATGAACTGTTGGCCATAGTTCGTGTTTCTGATGCAAAGCCAACCAATGACTCCTGCTAACACTAACTGAGAATCTTCTCAGAGGGGCCACCATGCGTGGGACTGGAATTTCACATGACAAGAGAGGTCAGTGAGAAAACTGTAGAGCAGAGAGCTATAATACCATCTAGAGATAAAACCGAGGTTCCACACGTTGGCCACTAGGACGGAGGCAGGGCAGACAGTTTAAGTCTTTCTTCCGCACAGTGGTAGGATAGACTGTGCTCCAGGCTCTGTGAGGTGCAGCAGAAGCGGCAGCGAGTGAGGCAGACTGGACTCATGGTCCTTCTAAGTACAAAGGAGGAAACAAACACGTGGGGAACTCTCTAAGTACTCTGTTGGGGTGTCCACAGGGCACAACAACCTACATGTTAGTGTGCCCACAGAAGGTCAGGACATCTCAAACCAGGAGTGAGTCACTAACAGCATTTAGACACTGTGCTAGAAGGTTCCTGGAAGAGATACGTGTGGGTTGTGGTGATGGTGATGGTGACGTGATGACACGCTGGTGGATGTCAAAGACAGTAGGATCTGGCCCTGCTCTGATACAGACCTGTGATGAACGTACCTTAGTTTCTCTAGCCATGGCTCCACCTGCAGGCTCAGCCACATGGCTGGACTGCATAGCAGATGGAGAAGTTAGGTTTGACACAATTTCCTCATATTAAGCACAACGGGGGAAAGAACTATGCTTTTTCTTCTCCTGAAAGGCCCTGAAATGGAAAGCAAGCCCTCTAGCTGTGACCAATGGGAGAAAGGCCAACAGGATGTTCTCTCGGGACTACCTGGAAGTTCCACACGGCCTCTTCTAATCTGGATTGAACAACTTCCCAGAGGCATTAGAACTTTCTTGCTCTTGAACTGACACTTGCTGGTGGAGAATCAAATAGTTAGGGCAGAGTTCAGGGCTAGCTGAGGCCCTGACTTGGTAAATGAGATAGAAAAGAGGAGCTCTTGGGCACACGTGACCAAGGAAGATCTTCCCACATAGTGAAGGTGGCCGGGAGAAATGCACATTTCCATAACCTCACATCTTCCTGGTGTGCTGAAACTATGACCGCTTCTTCCTAACGTTTTGGTCCCAGGTGGTTTTTCTTTCCTCCTCCAACTTTGCGTGGTGAACAGCCACAGACCTGCATGGAAAGTCCCGTGGCTCTTCTGTCACAGTGGCTGTAACTGTTCTGAATCACTTGAAAGAACATTGGAGGTACTGAGTCACTTCAGCCCGAGCTCTCCAAGCACGGTGCTCCGCCCCCCCTCCCAAGACAGGGTTTCTCTGTGTAACCTTGGCTGTCCTGGACTTGCTTTGGAGACCAGGCTGGCCTCAAACTCACAGCGATCTGTCTGCCTCTGGCTCCTGAGTGCTGGGATTAAAGGCGTGCGCCACCACCACCCAGGCAAGGCGCAGGGCTCCTAAAAGCCAGGTCCACGCTGCTGCATCACCACCTTCAATAGCAAGCACTGAGATCAGCTAAAAGTAAAAACTTCTCAACAGCGTCAAACATGTAATAATCAAAGTCTCATTTGTCCATAAAATATTTTAATAGCTTTTTTTAACGATGAAGAATTAAAAAGTCTGTGTGTGTGTGTATGTGTATTTGTGTATGTAACAGCATATGTGTGGAAGTCAGAGGACAACTGTGTGTGCACGTGTGTGTTTGTGTGTGTGATGTGTGTGCATGCATATTTATGTGTGTGGTGTGTATGCATGTGAATTCATATGTGTGGTGTGTGTACATGTGTATTAATGTGTGTGGCATGTGTATGTATTTATGTGTGTGATGGTGCATGTGTGGAAGTCAGAGGACAATTGTGTGTGCGTGTGTATTCATGTGTGTGGTGTGAGAGTGCATATGTATTCATTGTTTGATGGTGCATGTGTGAAGGTCAGAGGACAAGGTCAGAGGTTGGCCTTCACTTTCTAGCCTGAGACACTGGATTTTGTTGGCTGCTGCACAATGCCAGGCTGTCCTGTGCCGTAAGCTTCCAGGGACCCTCCTGTCTCTGCCTTCCATCTCGTTGTAGGACCACTGGGGTGGCAAATGTGTGCTACTGCATCCAGGGTCTGGTGTTTTGAACTCAAGTCTTCATACTTACCTCACAAGGACCTTATCCACAGACCCATCTCCCCAGCCCCCAGGAGGAGTTTTCTACAGTGAGAGGCCACGTGCCAAAGCCTGTGTAGCAGAGTTGGGAAGAGCTAGAGGCCATTGCTGCTTACATAGCAAGAGCCCTGTCTCAGAAGACAAGGCTACAGTGTCACCTGCCTCACCTGGGGACTGCAGTGCCACCTCATGTGGGGATTGCAGTGCCACCTCACCTGGGGACTGCAGTGTCACCTCACCTGGGGACTGCAGTGTCACCTCATGTGGGGACTGCAGTGTCACCTCACCTGGGGACTGCAGTGTCACCTCATGTGGGGACTGCAGTGCTACTTCATGTGGGGACTGCAGTGCTACCTCATGTAGGGACTGCAGTGCTACCTCATGTGCGGACTGCAATGTCACCTCATGTGGGGACTGCAGTGTCACCTCACGTGGGAACTGCAGTGCTACCTCACATGGGGACTGCAATGTCACCTCACCTGGGGACTGCAGTACGCTCACGTTGCTTCTGCAGTGTCGCTGCGAGTGGAGCTGATGAGGAGGACCGCTATTTAGTCCCATCTGCATGCACCAAGTATCACACCAATGCCTATTATTCCTGCGATACCTGCTAATGTATTATGGTGAGGGAAGTGGTGACAAGAGAGCTAATAGGACCCAGGCCTACTGTACAATTATTCGTTGTCAGCAGAATTAAGGGAGAGTAAACAGGCTTTTGGAGTCCGAATCCAAAAGTGATGTTCTGTAAGGAACCCACATCAAAAGTATTCAGCGGGTCTGTATGTTAATTTTTGCACTGCTCTCTGCTTTAAATTTTTTTTTTTTCTATTACACTTCACTTCATTTAAAATTGAGGCTATTTCCGCCAAATGCCAAAACCCAGTATGTGCACAGTTTGCTGAATCTTTGACGCTGGGGACTGGGCTTCTCTTGGCTAAAGGGTATTATAAGGATTCACTGTGATTATACTAAAAAAAAAAAAAAAAAAAAGAGTGTGTGATCCTATCGATGTCAGATTTATGTGGAAAACAGCATTTGGCTCTGTTCTTGGGTTAAAAAAAAAAATCACCATTTTTAGCTGACTGACTTAGAATCAGCCTACCAAGCTCAAGAGTGTTTTCTTAAGTAACGTCTGGCTTTGGGTCTTGAGGCAATAAAAAGACAAATTCCACTCATGTCCTAGGTGTCTGCCTTTGTCAGGCATGCTAGAAGAACTGACTTGGAGAATGAGGTTAAGCACCTCCCCCCAAACCCCCATCTGGACTCTGGCTTTCTGGTATGAAGGGGGCTCAGGGCCAGGCCTAGCCAGCAAGCACAAGCTCTAAACATTCCCTTATATGGACACATAGGTTGTTAGTGTGAGTGGAACAGACCAGAAGTCGGGCTTCCCACACCCACCACGACCCTCTGCATGGAAAGTATGAGAGGTGGTTTCAGCCCCCATTTGAGCCTCTATTTGCAGAGAAGAGCTCACCCAGGACACACCACGTCTGTCCCTGCTGCACAGGCTCCTGGCTCCCAGCAGCTCTCTGTGGTGCAGGAGAGATAAATCTGCATTTTGTTGTTGTCCCCTCCATGGTGGGCTGCAACGTGGGTGCTGTTTTCTCACCCACCTCTTCTGAATAATGCCATAGATAAGAGGCACCCCCCCACCCCCATACATTTGGCTGTCGAGAGAATCATAGAATTATCATCCTGGATCAGATTAGTACCTGATCAACTGGAGAGAGACCTGTAGCCAAGACGCCATGGCCTACAAAGTAGCTCTGCCTTTGCTAGTAACATCCACATTTTCCTTATTGACAACCTGCAGGGTGAAGTCTCCATTTGGAACCCGTGTCAACACCTTTCTAACCTCTGTTGACCGTAACTTTTCAGTTCCCTAGACAGTATGCATTTAAGTGTACACACATTCCCTTTTAAGGAAGGCCTGTTTGCTGCAGTGCGTTCGAAGGGTTGGGAGTGTAGAGGAGACGTTGAGAAGCCGTCTTCTCTCCTCTTCTCAGCTTGGCCCACCAGACTTTGCAAAACTACAGAACAACCAGTTTTATAGGAGAAAGGCTGGCATACAAGCATCTGGAAAAACACCCTTCAGGAAGGGCGCAGCGGCTATCTTAACACAACAGGGATTTTGTTTAGTTTCTGCTTATCTGGGTTTTCCGACAGGGAATTTACTTCAATGCTCCAATGAGGGGAGAGAGGGGGGCGGTGGGTGGGAAAGTGGCTGGGAAACAGAAGCAGGGGGCAGGAGGTCAGGTGTGGGGCTGGGTCACTCAGCTGCAGAACACAATGCTGTTAGCCACCCAGCCCCTGCACCTCACTCCTTTCACCAGCGCGTCTGTGCACGAGGTCCTGTCCCTCAGTGGCTGGCTTCTGCAACCGTGCCTGGCTCCCAGCCCATCTCCTGTGCTAGCCATAACCCTGGGTACATCAGCACCTCAGAACCATAATGGTTTTATCAAAAGATACTCATTCAAAAGGTCAGATTACAGAGAGACAACGATTAACAGTTCCAAAAGATGTGAGGAAATCAAAACACCCTCACATGGCCGAGTGAGAATGAAAACTAGCCAGTCTGTGAAACCATCTGGCAACGTCTAATTTCATCATCTGCAAAACGTGAAGTTGCCCTGACAAGGGACTCTCAAAAGGGTCCAGGCAGCATCTGGAAAGGTCATTGTCTCTGAAGAGGGTGCTACTGACATCTAGTGGACATAATCTGAAAATGCACCCCAGCACACTGTAAAGCACAGAACAGGCCTCCAACAACGGATTATTTGGTCTCAGTGTCAGTAGGACTCTGACCTGTGCCCGATTCATGAGTTGAGTCTAGACTCTCCTCACTGTAGGAATATGCTCTCATCAACGGGCTGTGTCTGTTGTGATTGGGACCCACTGCACTGCAAAAACAGAAATAAGTAACAGCTGCAAAGGTAGGTGGGATGGCTGTCTTAGAAGTGTGTGTGTGTGTGTGTGTGTGTGTGTGTGTGTGTTGGAGGAGGGGGACTTCTGTGTCTCACTCAAACTGTTGTATGTGGGTATAATATACAACTGGCTGATATGTTAAAAAAAAAAAAAGCACACATACAGTGTAAATAAGAATGTGGAAATCACAGAGTGGTTGTTGGGGTAATAGCAATCACTAAGGCTAGGGGATGACAAAAGAAACAGATTAGACTCAACAGCTGTTAACAGCCTACTGTGACCAGTTGTCAATGGACACTTGATAAACAACTAAGTTGGGCCAGCACTCGGGAGGCAGAGGCAGGCAGATCTCTGTGAGTTTGAGGCCAGCCTGGTCTAAAAAGTGAGTTCAGTATAGCCAAGGCTACACAGAGAAACCCTCTACAAACTCTCTACAAACAAACAAACAAAAGTCAAGTTGGGCATGGTGATGTACACCTGGGACCTCAGCACACAGGAGGTCGAGGCAGGAGGATCTCAGGCTTGAGACCTATGACTGTAAAAAAGCAACATAGCATTTATCCTGTACCTCGAAGGCTGGCATTACTCCAATACGAAAATAAATAGAGTTAAACTTCTACCTTCAACTAAACACAGAATGAATTCCAGATCATGCACTCAGTGGTCTGTGTCATTTTGAAAGACTAATCCAACCATGAAGGGGAGAAATTATATATATATATATCAACCCCTAGGAAGAATTCAACAAAAGCCAGCTATGATATATCTACTATGCATAGATCAACAATACGTAATCAATACCTACAAACCAATAAAGAAAGCCAACTAAAACGTTAGCAGAGCTCTTAACAGCACTTTACCTAAGGGGAGGAGTCCAAATGGCCAACCACACACAGCAAGGGCCTGGTGCCCTCAGATCAACCGAAACCAATGGGATGCTGAGATACACCTAGGATGGTTGTGGTTCAATTCAACTGTTTACGTAATGAGAGCACACTGCTGTCAAAAGATAACTCCGATAGTCACCACATCTAATTCATAACAGTCCTAACTGTCAGCAGCCACAGTGCTCGCTTTGCTAGTGACAAGATGCCTGACGTAGGTGAAGGGGGAAAAAAAGGTTTCTTTTGGCCTGCAGTGTCTGGGTTTGACTCAGTTCATCATGACAGGGAGGGTGTGGCAAGGCTGTACCGTGACAGCCGGAGAACAGAGAGAGAACACGTCTGCATTTGTGGGCTTTCCCATCTACCCTTAGAAATATTCTTCAAAAAATGTATAAGTGTTTGCCCACATATAGTATGTATACCAAATGTGTGCAGTGCCTTCAGAGGCAGAAGGAGGGGCCAGATACCTTGCCGGGCGTGGTGGCACATGCCTTTAACCCCAGCACTTGGGAGGTAGAAGCAGGCAGATCACAGTGAGTTCAAGGCCAGCCTGGTCTACAAAGGGAGTTCAGGACAGCCAAGGCTACACAAAGAAACCCTGTTTCAAAAAACAAAACAAACAAAAAAACAAAACAACAACAAAACAAAATAAACAAAACCAAACTAGAGTTACAGATGGCTAGTGTGGGTCACGGGAATTGAACCTGAGTCCTCTGCAGGAACACTAAGTGTCCTTAACTACTGAGCCATTTCTCCCAACCCCATAACCCTCGATTTTTCTATCCACATCCTCGAGCCTCTGGGATGGTGCCATTCACGTTCAGGATGAGTCATTGCCTGCCATCCCTAGTGAAGTCTTTACTAGTTAAGTAAAAAGACTAGTTAAGTCTTTTTGGACATGCCCTTCACAGATAAACCTGAAGTGTCCTTTATTCACCTCCTAGGTGCTTCCTGACACAATCAGATGGCAAGTTAAGGTTAGCCATCCGCATCCGGTTCCTCCAAAACAGACTGTTCCACTCGCCTACTGCCACGATGAGAGCCGTCTATAGTGTAAGCCGCACGGAAAGCATTGGGTGAGACATCAGACAGGAAAGGGAAACCATACCGCGTAATTCCAGTGAGATGAGCTTCACGGATGCTCTGCACGGAAGGCGCATGAAGAGCTGCCTACAGCAAGCGTGGTGACTGTTCTGTTTCTAGACTTGGTGGGGGTTACATGGGCTCGGTGCTTTATACAAGGCATTCACTACACCCCTGGCTGTACATGTTCCTTAAAGACATCACACAAGCCCCGCACATAGGAGGAGAGAAATGCCAGGCCGTCCATACTCAATTCGCATCCACAATGTTGAGATCCATAAGCGCATAACTTGATGAAAAAAAAAATACATTTCTCCGTTTAAACATACCATTCTTCAAACCTTGAACTTAAGGCTGAATTTCCACTGTCATTCTAGAAAGGCAGGTCACAGAATAAAAGAAGGTGCCTGTAGCTTATTTATCAACAGGAAAGCCATGGCAAGTGACAGCCGAACATCCATCAGGAGAAAGCAGGTGTGGCGAAAAACACGGAACAAGGACCTTTCCATTGATCCTTGCGGCTGTCTACTATTTCCAGCCATTCCTGGTGCAGCTCAATGTCCCTACTGACTCTAGCCCATGTCTCTTCCCGGAAATCTAGAGACAATGACTGCTGAGCATTCAGCCCCATCAGTTTCCATTTATTCCCTAATGTGTTATTTTGTAGGCTCTGTGTATTTTACACACGCAGCCTCACTGTCTATCTTTATTTATAAACTTGCATTTTTTTTTTAATTCTACATTCTCCCTTACCATATCTTATACTGTAGGTGAAGAACTATGGTTTGACCTTATTCCTGTTAAGGGCTTCAGTCTTTCAGAAGAATGGATGCTCCACTTAACCGGGCTCTTCTTTTATGGCCTCTCCCTTCCCCCAGCTCCTTCTCTCTGCCTCCCTCTCCCGTCCTTTTCCTTTTCCCTCCTACCCTAGCTCCTCTTCTCAACCCCTCTCCCCCCACACTTCCCACCCCTCCTCCATCCTTACCCCACCCCCACCCATCCCATCTCCTCCCATCCTTTCTCTCTTTCTTTGCCTTTTTTAATGGGAACAATTGGAGTGCCACTTATTTCATTTCCACTCCCTAAGCTGCAGAAGCTCTGGCACTCTCCTGCCCTGCTTTCACCCCCAGCAAGCACAGGATAGCTGCCGACCTCTCCATTTGTCCAAGTAGGAAGCAGAGCTCTCAGCCTTGGCAAGCGTGACTCCAGCTTGTGTCACCTTGCTTTGCCCAGCCCCCTAGGAACGAGGTTGGCGCGCGCACACACACACACACACACACACACACACACGTGTACAACTTTGTGTTTCAGTCTGTCTCTGCTGCTGGTGCGCTCTCCACATTGCTGTGTGCCTGCTCTCGGGCTGGAGAATTCAGACCCTGTGTGTGCTTCTGCCCTTAGTGATGGAGCTGGGAGAGACATTTCCTCTGAGGTTAGCCTGCGGTGCTAGGATGGCCTCCTGGTCTGAATTGAGGTTCTCACTCACAGCTTCTAAACGTGGGGGAGTCACATGTCTGCCCTCCCCTCTTCAACCTTCTCCTTGTGCTCTTGAGGCCCTGAACAGTTTTTACTACTTATTCTTGTGACTTCTGAAGGCTATGTTGCTATAGCAACCCAGGCCCACTGAACCGTGTTAAAGAACCTGTTATCAGGAAGAGGAGCCATTAGCTGACTCCAGAGTCCATTTAAAAGAGGATACAATTACTCCTCAGAGAGGATGTACCACAGTGGCATTTAGAGCCTCTGGGGCAATGAAAGTCTGAGAGGAGCTGGTCCAAGTGCCCCAAATTAGGATAAGGACAGGCAGCGTGGCATGCTCAGGCTCACCTGGGATGACACAGCCACCAATCCTCTCACCTTCTACTCTGCAGCCCTCACAGTCCCTGCTTCCTTTGCCGCATCTCTCACTACTCTATGCCTTCTTCTCCACGGACCAGGCTGCCAACAGCCATGTTCTTGCCCTTCACTCTCTGTCCTGTGGCTGCTTTCCACCCTCTCCTGCTCACAAGGTCCTCAGCAGCTTCTGCCAGTGTCTTGTGGCCAGAGGTGGCCTGCCATTTGCCTGTCTCTTGCCCTCCCCCTATGCAGTATATGCAGTTACCCTGTCGGGAGATCTTTGCTTCTCTCCCTCTCCAGAATAAAGACAAAGATGCCTGGCTCTTATTTGTGGCTCCTCTCTATCAGCTAGAGCTACAGTGGTCATCAAGTCAGCTCTTAGTAAACGAAGCTTTGTGTGCAGGTGAAGGACGATGCCCAGCGTGTGTTCCAGTGAGCCTCAAGAGTTCCATATCCCCACATCCCTCCATCCCCATGTGGTACCCTTCTCCATTTCCTCCCACTGCCCCAGTCACAGGATACCCTGAAGACTGGGTCCATCACATATGGGGAACATGTAGGATAGAGCGAGGAGGGCCTCTGGGTAAGCCACATCAGTAGAATGGGGCCAGGAATGCAGGTGACCCACTAGTCAGCAAAGGGTTGGTCCTAGCCTTTCTGAGATGTGTCTGTACAGGCAGGCATCCTTGTTTCAGCTCTTATAATGCTACTACTGTTCATCTCTTGCTGCCTGATATGCACTATCTCTCTTCAGCCTTCAAGAGACATGGCAGGCTAATTCTTTTGTCTCCTATTACAGGAGCTGAAGATGCCGAGCTGCAGCCCCCCCCCCGCCCGCCACCCCGCCGACCTACAACAGCTTCTGTAATGACATTCCCACTCATTCTCCAGGGCAGTCTGCAGGGAAGCCCTGGCCCCAGTCCCCATCCTGTCAGGCCCAACGGAAACTCCATCCCCTCCAAATCCCAAAAGGCAGGAGGGGCACATGGTTATCCGTGGTGCCTACCAGCACACCGAAGCTCATGCTGGCCTCCATGCTTGTTCAGCGTCAAGAGTGTCTGCTGTACATTTCAAAGTTCATCCTAGCCCTTCCCCCAAAGTCCCTGCAGCTCACAGGCTGCCCTCCCCTCCACTTACAGTCCTGCAGCATCATCCACGCCCTCTATGTTGTCCCCTCTTTCTTTGCCTCAGTCTCCCTCTTTTTGTCTCTTCCTCTCTCTGTCTCCAGCCCCCAACCCCCGCTCTCCCTCACCCCTCCTCTCTTTATGTCTGCCTACCCTGCTCTGTTCCTGCTCCTCTCAAAGCCAGGTCCGACTAGCTGGCCATGACCAGTCTACTACTTTCTCTCTCTGCTCTGGGCTCTTCCAGATGCTTTGGCTGTTCTTTATCTCACATCTACAGCAAAAAACCTTCCCTTAACCAGACTATGGAACGCTCATAGTCAGTTAATACACATACCACACTGGCTTCCAATTTTTGTTGCTGCTGTTCCCACTGGACCCTGTGCTTGGTCCTCACAGCACGACTGACATTATAAATATTGTTTCCATGGCAACGTGACAGCACTAAGCCACGCAGACACCTTTGGGAACTCAAAGAATTTCCTCTTATTTTCAATTAAAACTTTATGGTACAATTGAGCACGCCTACAGGCATTTCTGTCCATTGCGTGAGTTTTTTAAAATATCCTTTACAGGGACTAGAGAGATGGCTCATCAGTTAGGGATACTGCCTCTCATGCAGAGGACTCGGGTTTGGTTCTCAGCACATACAAGGATGCTTGCAATCATCCGTAACGCCAGTTTCAGGGGATCTGATGGCCTCTTCTGACCTCTGAAGGTACCGTACACATATGGTGCACATACATGCATGGAGGCAAAATACTCATACACATTTTTAAGAAAAACCTTTTATGCATCTTTTTAAAGTATGACCTTAAACAAAGCATGCTCAGCAACAGTCCTTATCTGGGCATGCTCCTAAATGTGTGGATCTCTGCATAAATATGCATAAGTTCCCTGGGTAAAGTCTCTGTGCTTTCTTTGTTTGTTTCCCTTGCCTGCTGCAGGTAGTGAGCACTCGCCAAACTTTCAGACCTCGGCTGTAATTTGCAAACCTGTTGCATTTGGTCACAAGCACACACAGGATACAGGCAGCAGCTGGCAACTGCCACTTCTTCCCTTAGCACAGTGCTGGCTAAGGCAATGTACTTTACAAAAGATGGGACAACTATGACTTGGGCCACCAGCTCTGAGGACTGGGTCCAAGCAGCGAGGGGTGCAGCCAGTGCTGGGACCCAGGACTGAGTGTCTTCAGAACCTCTGCCTCCTCTGGCCTTCTGACCTTCATGAATAAAAGCAATAAAAGCTTCAGGGCTGAAGCTTTGGCATCTTGGTGTGTATGTGGTCCCTCCTGGTTGGGGACACCATGGTTTCTGAGGGGTCAGGACTTACCAGAGCTTGCTCTATGAGGAGGCAGAAGAGGATGGCGTTGCCCACCTCTCTGAGGCTCTGGAACACGTCTGTCTTGAGTTCTGCGTACTCAATGATGTCCTTCAGCTGATGATGGAAGAACTCCAAGATCCCTGAGGACCACAAGAGGGAGGTCAGGGGGACACAGGCACAGTTTAGCCAAGTTTATGGGCGGCGACAACCAAGCCACAGCCCTAGACTTAGCAACTATCTACTGGCCAGCTTAAGGGTGAGATTCCATACAAGGGTCAATACTAAACAAAGATCAGGAGGCTGGCACAAATTATTTGGAACAAAAGGAAACTCATCCGTAATCTCAAATGGAACAGCTGTGGCCTGTCTGTCCCTACAAAAGGGACCTGAACTCCTAACAGCAACATTATTTATTTATAGGTATCATCTACTGAGTTAGGCATTCTACTGATAATGTCTCCTTTATTAATCCTAATAATATCAACTAGACAATATCATCCCTTTGCAGATGAATTCAGAGAGCGTACGTGCCTCCCTCTGGTCACGCAGCCAGGAAGTGGTGCAGTTAGACTTGGACCCTAGAGCCTCGAGCCTCATCCTTTTCCTCTTCTCAATCACACTCATATGGAAAATTATGTCTTCACTTTTGGAAACAAAAAATATGAGGCACTAAATGCATAGCTTCTGTCTATCCTATATTATATAGTTAAAATTTTTTTTCCAACTTCAGTTTATCTGTGTCACATGCCACCCCTCCTGGGGTATCAGCCACCTCTCAATAGGTAAACAGGAAGGCCTGCTAGAGGGGCTGAGGCCCACACATGAAAAAAATTTTTTTTTTTTTACTGTTTAAACCATAGGTTCTCAACCTTCCTAATTCTGTGACCCTTTAATAAAGTTCCTCATGTGGTGGCGACCCCTAGCTATAGAGTTATTTTGTTGTGACATCATGACTGTAATTTTGCTACTGTTATGAATTGTAATGTAAGTGTCTGTGTTTTGCAGTGGTCTTAGGTGATCCCTGTGAAAGGGTCAGTTGACCCACAAAGGGGTGGCAACCCACAGGATGAGAACAGCTAGTTTAAATGCCTTCACACGTGCATCGCAACGTCAGCTGGCCAGCCAGAGGGCATACTCATGAGATTATCCACCACCCCTGACAGAGAGCAACAGTCCCTGCTCAGGGTACCAAGACATCCAATCATTGGCAGGCACACCCAGAGATATCAGGTGCCTGGCAACTTAGAGACTGAAACCCAGAGGAGGAGGCCAGAGCCCTGCCCTTCCTTGGATGCGCACTCCTTTCTTGTCACCCACCTGGGGAGCCATACTCGTGCCGAGGCAAACGGCATATCTTAGGCATCACTTCTATCAGCGTCTTCACGTACTGCAGGATGGTGCCTTGGAGCTGAAAGACAAAGAGTCCATATAAGTGAGTGGGCTAACCCTGTGTTGCTCTGTGCACCTCTGGGCTGAATGCTGGGCCACGGGGCGGGGGTGGGGGAAATAGAGGTAGGGTGGGGGTGGGGTTGGAGTGGTACCAGATTTCTGCTGTGACTTGTAAACACAGCATTTAAAAGAGGGTGATATTCCCCTTGTCCTTTATAGACAGGAAAAGAGTAGACTTTACAATGGATGTGGGTTGGGGTGGGGGTTTCAGGG
The DNA here is from genome assembly GCF_903995435.1 of Acomys russatus. Classification (NCBI taxonomy): domain Eukaryota; kingdom Metazoa; phylum Chordata; class Mammalia; order Rodentia; family Muridae; genus Acomys; species Acomys russatus. Next base: position 28,112,349 of record NC_067161.1, read on the forward strand.
TTGGGGGTGCTTACACTACGGAGACCGAATGAAAAGTAGGCAAGGAACTATGGAGATAAATGCACATAACCTAATTTAACCATGGAAAAATCGTAGCACATTCTTCCTCTGCATTCTCAAGACAAGACATCTTTAATCTATTACAGCATTTTCTTGTTTTACTCAGGCCTTGGTACAGCAGTCCTTAATGACTTATAGCTTCTCATGGCTGCTTCTGAAGAATTCGGCTGACTGGGTTTGGCTTATTCTGTACATGGCTGGTTATAAATGATTTCTCTCCAGGAACTCAGCTTTCCAGAGAAATCTTGTTTCCATGGTTTGCCCTTAATTTAGCAGCATTGCAGGAAGTTAAATGGGGTTCAGGTGACCATATCTGGAGCACACACACAGAAGGTTGAAACGGGGCTACAGAACCCCCTGATAGCCAACATAATATAGAGAGCAGTGGTCAGCAAGATACCCCAAGGGCACAAAGTATGGTGACTGATTAGAGATGTCAGCCGTGGTCATGAGAATTAAAAACAAAACAAAACAAGCAAAAAACCGGCAATGTGTGAGTCATGCATTTACTATGCTAAAGTGGTTTTGTTGTTATTGTTGTTGTTGTTTTGAAGGGTCTCATGCAGTCTAAGATGGCCTCAAACTTACTATGTAGCTGAGGATGATCTTGAACCTGTGATCTCTCTATCTCTACCTCCCGGCTGCTGGGATTAGGGGTTGGTACCACTCCAGCTGCCAGCTTTCTGGGGGCACCAGGGATTAAACCAAGGGCCTTGTATAGATCAGGCAAGCACTGTACCAACTGACCTACACACCCAGCTCACCCACCATGCTAATCAATTAACAGAGAGCATAGCTGGGCGGAATGAGTGGTCATCTGCCTCTGGATGCCCAAATCAGGATTTCTCAGTGCAGCCAGCAAAAACAAGGAGTAAGTTCTGAGCCACAGATGGAAAGACACAGAAAGGTCAAGGCACAGCTATGAGGGCTAGAGGAACAGCAGCTCAACGGTTAAGAGCTCTTGCCACTCCTGCTGAGGCACCCATATTGCATGGCTCACTAATGCTTAGAACTCCAGTTCTGGGGGTTTGACCGACTGCCCTCTTCTGGTATCTGTTGGTACTGCATGCACATGATGCACACACATCACACAAATAAGAGGTATATTAAAAGAGGTAGAAAGAAGTACATCAGAAGACATGCATGAACCACCAAGAAATAAGGACCAAGGACCACCAGAGCAACATTAACTGGCAGAGCTGGAGCACCTGAGGTTTGGCTATCAGTTTAGCAGAGACAGTCCTATGTACAGCTACTGTACCTAGGGACATCCATGGCAGCACCCAAGTCACCCCTTACCAAGCTCTTGACAATTTTCAGTAGTTCCTCCATGACTACGGCAATGCCTTGGTAGCCCAGCAGTCTGCAGATGGTCTTGAAGTGAGGGGGGCCCACAAAGTTCCTGTAGGAGCTATAGATGTGGCTGTAGGCGATGTTGAGAGGCTGAAAACAGAGGTTGAGAGAAAGTGAGTGAGGATACCAGAACAGATGCTGGAGGCACGGTGGGGGGCGGGGGCATCCTGACAGCTATTTTTCGGAGAGAAGAAATGGGATCTTGCTGCTACCAGGTTAAGACCTCGTGAACACGTTTGCAAGACACTGGTCCTGGAGAGAGATGTGGCCAGTGACTAGTGATGGAGCAAACGTCAGTAGGCTGGAGAAGCTGCTGCACACTGGAAGAGGGGCAAGGGCTTCCAGGTAAATAGCAAGACTACAAGGAAGCCTGCCACCTCTAAGTGTCTGCAGACAGATTGAGGCTACTCTAAATCAAGCCATGGTCTGGGACAGAGAGACTGCCTCTCTCCTAGAGGAGGTTTGGATGTGGGATAGATATGAAGAGTGGACATGTGACTGGCACCGTCTTCTGATCTTGACTGTTTCGATCTATGAGATGAGGGGATTTGGGAATGGCTACCCCTGGGAGTCAGGAGATTGGCATCTGAGAGCCCAGGAAGATCAGCAGGCTTTTTGAGACTTGGTTTCCCACCCTGAGAATGATGGGTATTGGATTAGTTAGCAGTGTCAAGACTTGCAGAGCAGCAGTCCATCCCAGGAAAGAAGTCATAAGGGTTCATATGCAGAATACACATGGTAGAGCTGCTTAGATGGGCACTGGTAGGGGGCCTAGAGCTCTGGCCTCGGGCCGCCATCATCCTATGGACCCCCAGGGATACCCTAACTGAATCAGACAGAGCTTAAGAGACGTTTCCAAGCTGGGTGTGGCCGTGCACATCTGCAATCCTATTTCTTGGGCAGTTGAGGCTGGAGGATTGTGAATTCGAGACCACCTTGGGCTGCATAGTGAAATCCTGTTTGCCTAGCATGAAATGAGGCTCCGGGTTCTATCCTTGGCACACATTTCTAGATGTACGGAGTGGTCTATGTAGGGAGGGAAATCTCTGAAAATGATGTCTACTAAAGCCCACATTGACTCCTGAAAATGAGTGCACTATGACTAAGAAAATGTGTGACCGTGACTGTATGAACCTCGAAGCCAGGTCATATAACGCCTTAATGTGAATACTAAACCTACCTTAGTGCTTCTGTAAGGGGCAACACTACCGAACAAGAACGTGCAAAGGGCTGTAAGGCACATGCACAATGGTAGGAGGTGAGATTTGGTTCAGGGTCCCATCATCAAAGCTTTATTCTGTCTCCTTCAGAGTAGGGGAGTCCAGTGGCCAAAGAGGCTTAACAGGAAAGGGCCATAGACCTTTCAAGGGAGATTGGAGTTGTTTGATGTAGTTGTGAAGACTTGTGAAAACATAATATGGGCAAGGATGGGCCTGCTGCTGTGTCCCCTCTCAAATGTACACACTGAAATATTAAGCCCCCATGTGAGGACATGAAGAACCAGGGACTTGGGGTGGGTGGAGTCCTGGTGAGTGGGACTTAGTGTCTCCATAATAATAAAAAAAAAAAAGACATGTGATCTTGTCCCCCCTCTATGCCATACAATAGGATGCCCATTTGCAGACCAGACCTGAATCTGCCAGCACCCTATACTATGATCTTGAACTTGGAATTCCCAGCCTCCAAAGCCATAAGCAGTAACTACTTGTTATTTCAGTCATCCAGTCTACAGTATTCTTGTTATCTCAGCCCAAACAAAGCCAAGTACATTTTACTACATGTAATTATATCCCCTATATGAAAGCAACAAAGCCTCCACTTTTTATATCATAGCCTAACTTACTTAACTTCTCAAAGATTAAAATGCAGAATGATGCTTTGAATTTTCTCCTGTAGCTTTAGCATACTAGGGAACGCCAGAGGACAAAGCTTCAGTATGCCCATGGCCAGGGAGACAGATGACAGAGCTCTTGGCTTGTGCCAACAGCCTGCTCATTCCCGCTCATACTACTGATTCTGAGATTTTCCTATGATCCCAGGAATGCACACCCTCCTAGATCTTCTCCAAACATCCTATGAAAGGAATTTCTGCTCTGCACAGCAGGGGGATGGACATGGGTGAGGGTGGCCAATGATGGCAATCAGTTTATTGGTTTTTTCCTTTTTCTATCCAAGTCTCTATGTTCATACTGTGAGACTACAAATTGGGCCCTAGGGTAAGAACAGTCATAGCTGGGTTCAAATGCCAGGATCCTATTTTGTTCTTATTGCCTTTGTGAGACAGACTCTTGTTATGTAGCTCTGGCTTGCCTGGTGTTCACTATATAGCCCAGGTTAGCCTTGAACTTACAGCATATTCTCCTGCAGAGCCCTAATTTACTAGTTGGATGTACTCGGAAAAATTACTTAAAAACCTTGGTTTCTCCTAAGAAGATGGTAAAAGTATAACAGATAAGACACGTAAAGCAGCAAGCGTGATGCTTACTTAGTCTATGGGAGCACTGTGGAAACACTCATTAATCTTATTTCAGCCGATTAAAGACTTAGAAAGTACCGTGTCTTGCTCAACCCATCTTCTCAAGAAATTCTGGCCACCGTGATGATTCCCTCGATATGGGCAGGTTCAATCCATGAGGTCTAATTTTATACAACAGAGTGCGTATCCCACAATTGGATTGGACAGAAATCAGAGCCAGAAGCAGCTGACAGAACATGCCCTCAAATGCAGGTATTTTGTTCAACATTCAAAACATCAGAGAAGGAAGTACTGTCCAGGATGTGGGCCGGGCAGCCCTCACCGCGGGCAGGAGGCTGGCATACAGGCACTCGGTCTTTCCTTTCCAAGGTGCCATCCCCACTGCTCTCTTGTTGAGTGTGTGTCCCTTTTAGCACTGTCCCAAGCCTCCTTCCTCCCCAAGGACCTCCCAGTGCCAAGCAATTCAAATGAAACATATTTTCAGGTATATAGAGACTGTTCAGCAGGCCTTTCCAGTTTTGGGCAGAGGGAAAACACTTTGGAATTATTTTAGCAAAGAAGAGTTTTTAAAAAAATGCCACCCCCAGCAACCCACTTGGTACATTTAGGAGGTCTCTGGTGCCAATACCATGTCAGTGTAGATGAGAAATTTAGGCTTCAGTCGAAGCAACAGGAAATTTGCAGGCTTCCATGCCACCTCCTAAGTGAACAAGCTCCCTGCCCCATCCCCAAATCCACCACACGCATGCAACAGAAAATACACACATGCGGGACAGAACATGCACACGCACACTCGGAGGGCACCCCTCTGACCTGCTGGCTCAGCCGGAGGCTGGGCCCTATTGAGAAAATGTGGGAATAGGGGAGCCTGGGCATTTTCTGAGGTTCAGCAAAGAAAAATAGGAACGCAGTGTGACTTGGGACATTGAACATTTGCCACTCATCTGTTAACCAAACCATCTCCACTCACTGCCTAAGGTTACAGCCATGGTCTGATGGAGGAACTAACTAGATATCATGTACCCCATGTGAAATCAGATTTGTTTAAACCTAGATCAAGAAATAAATGAGCTGACTTAGAATTTATTACTGGGCAGTGCGGGTCATGGGTTCCGAGAAAGCAAATAGTGGTTTTTTTTAATGTATTATTATTTTATATGCATATTGTGCTAGCACATGCCATAGTGAGTGTGTGGAGGTCAGAGGGCAACTTCTGGGGGGTCAGTTTTGATTTTGGGTCATCAGGCTTAAACAGCAGGCACTTTCGCCCATTAGGTCATCTCAATGGCCCACAAACAAGACTTTAAGAAGAGGGGAAAAAAATGATGAGTTTGGTCTGGTGGGTACTCATAAGTATCACTAGATAACTTCTAAAACAAAACAACAACAACAAAAACGGTGGGGAAAATATACCTAACCTAAGAGTCATCATTGCGCTAATGCTCAGGCCTGTGAGTCCAGCACTTGTGAGTTGGGAGCAGGGGTGTCAGGAGTGTAAGCCCAGTCTTGGCTACACACAACTCCAGCCCAAACCAAACCCAAACAAATGTAACACTGGCCATCGGCATCTCCACCTCTCACCAGATGGTGGGCCTAACCAGCCACTCCGAACAAGGAATTCTATTTATATGGCTAATCCAATTTGTAAGCACTTTGCATCTCTGCTTTCTGGAATCACAATGACTGTTTTCAGAGACTCCCCAAGAGGAATTGAAGCCCATCCTAACTTCCTGTTTGTGTTACAGTTTCTCTAGTGGATGCCAGCAGCCCACAAACAGACACGGGCCTCTGATTGAGGCTGGCGAGCTAGCTAGCTAGCTGTAGCTCAGCTCTCTAAAACCAGTGCAGGCCAGTATCAGCAAGATGCATCAGTAACATGCCACACTGCCCTTGATATGAAGAGGCTTCCTGGCAGTCACAGGTTCAGATCCATTGCTAGAGCTTGGGCAAAAGCATTGACGTCCATGCCTGTTGCTTCTTGATGTTTAGCGTAGGGCTGGGGCCTCAGCCTCTGAGTTTCTTCCTGGGGTTTTCTGCAGTTGCTAGAGAAAGCTAAAGATATGATGCTTCTACAAGTCCGATGTGCTATCCATTGTGCCATCAGCTGGGCGGTGGTGATGCATGCCTTTAATCTCAGCACTTGGGAAGCAGAGGCTGGTGGTTTGCTATGAGTTAGAGGCCAGCCTGGTCTACAGAACAGCCAAGGCTACACAGAGAAACCCTGTCTCAAAAAACCAAACCAAAACAAAACAAAAACAAACAAACAAACAAAAAACCAGGGAAAAAACGATGCTTTTTTCTCTCTTGAGCCTTGGGTTAAATGCCTTGGAAAAGTCAAAAGGCTCTGAGAGGACACGACCACTCTGTGACACTTGGGCATTAGATAGCACTTAGGTTTCTGGAGGAAACCAAAGCTAACTCTAACCCAAACTCCTTTCTTTAGAATCAGTACTCATTTAAGGACACACAGACAGACAGACACATGGATACACAGAAGTGTGCTGCTCCGTGACAAGGGTATTTGTTTGTTTGTTTATTTCTTTCAGACAGACTCTCACTACCTATCCCTGGCTGGCTTTGAACTCTCTATGTCCACCACACGGGCATCAAAATCACAACAGACCTGCCGCCTTCTGCCGCCTGACTGCTGGGATTAAGTATGTACCACTATACCCAGATCTTCCACCTTTTAAGTCCTTCCTGCTGTCCACCACAAGAAATTACTACAAACCTGGTACCTTGAAACATTCTGGTAGCCACGAGTCCAAACTTAGCACCACTGGCCCCACACTGGGGCTTAGCTTGTCCACATTCCTCCAAGAGGCTCCTCCCCCAGAGAATCTGTTCCTTGCTTCTTCTAGCTAGCAGTGGCTCCAGCACCCTTATTTTGTGACCCCATCACTCCTAGCTTCCAGTCTCTCTACTCAGTCTTCTTGTTGCATCCTCTAGCTAGGTTATTCTCTTTAAGGCCAATTGCAATGGTCTTATAATGCTCACAGGCTCACCCAGACAATGCAGGTTCCTCTACCCATTTCCAGATCTCTTTAAATCACACCTGCAGAGACTTTGTCCTCAAACAGTAAGAGCTCCAGGGTGAGGACCGGCTGCCCTCGGGAACCACTGTGAGCTATGTCAGCTGTCGAGGCAGCACCATGGACAAGTGGAAGCCCAGGTGGAGACAAGCAGGTGCTGCTATAATCATAAAAAGCCTTGACAGGGGAAAGCCATGCTGTGGAGCCCAGGGACACCAGGCAGGAGTGGTGACTGTGCCCTTGCGAGGCTCCTGATAGTGTTAACACCTGGGCTGGTGGCAATGCCCCAGGCCAATCAAGGTGCGATGTGTCGATGCCCAGACAGATGCCCTATGAGGATGAACCCAGGTGGCTGGAGAGGTTTGGACCCTCTGGACCATGACATAATGAGGATGTGTTGGAAGAGCTGGAGGATGCTCCTATAACCAACCAGTTCACGACTGAGACAGAAGCACTGTGTAGGTAGTGATGAGCATGCTGACCAAAGGAAACACCCCCACAGTTCCCGAAGGCCAGAATATTGGGAAACGATGAAAAGAATGAATAATCTGTGCTGAAATCTGAATCACTGTGAAGATGGTTTTATGCTGTTGGAGAGCCCAGAGAAGAAGATAGCTTTAAAGTATCCGTTCCATATTCATTTTTTTATGGCATCCTCCTGTGTGGCAGATCTGAGGCAAGCGTACTCCTATTTCATAGCATAGGATGTTCACATGAGAAATGCTTGCTGGATGCGGGGAGGGGGGCTGCGGGGCTGGGGGAGCAGTGAGCTGCTGTTTTCCTCACTCCCCTCAGTTACATTCAGGCAGCTGCACACTCCCTACAGGGCCTTTCAGTTCTCTGCTTGTTCCTATCATTCTAGAATCCATCAAGCGGAGACAACTTCAAGGTAAAACAGAACGGGATGGGGTGGAGGGATGCAAGCTGTGCCACTGGCCATCGGAGACCAGTCAGGCTGACTGGACTCTCACAGAGCCAGATTGCAGGACAACAATGCTTTAAGCATAGGCCAGGTGGTCACGGAACCTGGGCGCCTGACTGGTCCCACATCCAGCAAGCATTTTTCTTTCTCGTGAACATCCTGTGCTCTGGCGTCCGAGTGCACCTGCCTCATTCAGGCTGTGGGAGGAGACTTGGGTACCACACCTTTCCCAGGTACCAACCCAGCTCTGGGATAGAGATATACCCTAAAGCCATTTCTTCACTGTGAGGAGGACTCAAGGGCCCTCATTCAAGGCTGATTTCTTCTGAGAGGAATTTGCCTCTGAAATACACATATCAACTGGGAAGCACTTGGCCCAGTGGCTGAAGTGGCCCCACTTGTACATATTATGGGAAGTGGGGCCTAGATGGTGGAGAAGAAATGGGATAAATTGTGTCATTGGCTAAAAGCATCACTGGCTCGGGTGCTGTGGGCAAGTGGTAATACCAGAGGCAGGGACTCTTGTTTCCAGCCCATCAGTCAGGTGGTCCGAGGAATGCCATGTCTTCTCTTTGGATTTTGTTCCACTGTTTTTGAGACAGCCTCACATAGCCCAGGATGACCTGGAACTTCTAATGCCTTTGCCTCCACCTCTGGAAGCTTTGACTACAGGCATGAGCCACCACGTCTGGTATATGACGGGCTGGGGGAATTAAAGCCAGCATGGTAGGCAAGCATTCTACCAATTGAGCTATGTTACTAATCCCTTCTTCTCTGGGGACTGTGAAATAAGGGGGCTGCTGGGCCTCACAATCTCTGAGTCTCCTAACTCCTCACATGGAGAGCCTAGGGGCATACATACCACCCTGAAAACAGAGTCCCACTCTGTGGAGAAAGGCTGGAGCACTGCCTCCTCCCTCCCCAGGTTAATGCTGGTATTTTTATTTCCCTCAAAATAACCTTTGAAAAGACACCTGCAAACTGCAGTGTTGGCCCTTCTGCGGAGAGAGAGAGGACACTCTGCCCTCTGTGGGGGGTTATCACCATTAGCATTTGAGAAGAGACTTGCTGTGCACTTTCCTATGGAACATTTAAGGCAGTCTGAATTGATGGATATGCCAGTCACTTCTGTTAAGACTGAAGGCCAGGAGCACCTGTGGATCAAGAACACTGTGCACCCTGGGACTCCACGCCTCCAGAGCCCCTTAGCCCAGCAGGTGGTGACTCACTAGGCAGCCTCTCCTAGCTTTTTGATGGCCATTGGTGTGGCTCATCAGATGACCTTCACAGCTTTACTTGGATGCTTTGTCTGAGAAGGAGGAAGCTGACTTTTTAAAAATATTTTTTTTTAACAATGTATAGTCAAATTGTATGCATCTATAGGACACAGCGTGACATTTAGTGTGCTCAGATCACAGGGATGAGGGACACATCCATCACCGCAGACATTTATGTATTGAGGACATCAAAATCCTCTCTACTGTTACTCTGAAACAATGAGTTGCTGTCGCTCACCACTACCCTACCATCTCATAGAACATTAGAAGTTACTCCTTCTATTCCACTGTACCTTTCTCTACTTTCCCTCCATTTCCTACTCCAGTCTCATGTGATTACTGTTTTCTTTTCTTTGGAATTAACTTTTCAATCCTCACAAATATGGAAGTATATATGTATATCTCTGTGAGGTCCATCATAGGTAGGCACTAAAAGACATGGGCGTATGGTGTGTGTGTGTGTGTGTGTGTGTGTGTGTGTGTGTGTATAAAATCCAAATATAGGCCTCTCATGGTGAATCGCTCACCATGCAAATGTGAAAGCTGGGTTTAGATCCACAGCATTCGTGTAAATGCTGGGCACGTGGCTTGCCTTTAATCCCAGCACACAGGAGGAGGAAGCTGGAGCCCAGAGCAAGCTGGCCGGTTTTAGATTAGTGAAATCAGTGAACTTGGGGTTCAAGTTAAGAGACCCTGCTTCAATACATTAAGTGGATAACGATCGAGGAAGTCATGTGACATCAGCTTCTGGTCTCCACATGGACACATGCATAATCCTATGATTTTGCATGCATATACCAGAACATGTGTGCAAGCCTGCACACACACATATGCAAAAATAAATTCAAATCTCATTCCCACCCTCCATTTCAGACACCTTTGGGCTCCTGTAGAAATGATAGTGCTATACTCTGTGATGCTGAGGAGACCAGGAAGGGATCTGGGATAAACAGAAAGGTTGGAAGTGCAGCCAGCAGTCCTCAAAGAAAACCCACACTGGGTACCATCTGCCCAAAAAGCAGTTTCCATTTCTCACGTCAATTCCAGGTGACTGGGGCAACCAGCTGCTCAGATGCCTGTGCTAAGAACTCCAAGGCTGACTGTGAGCCCAACCAGAAGAGCTGTGCTAAAATCCCTGGAATACTGTGACAAATCACACAAGCATGGTGGCTCGAAAGTGACAGAATGCGCCCTCTCCCAGTTCTGTAGACAAGAAGCCTGAAGTCAACATGCCTGCAGGACCAGGCTTCCTTTAAAAGCTCCATGGGAGGACTTTCTTTTCTCCCTACTTCTGACGTTCACTGGCTTGTGGCTCCACATAGTCTCCTCCTGGGTCTGCAACCCTTCTCCTCTCTCTTAGAAAGACTCCAGTCAACAGATTTAATAAAGGATGGTTTCATCTTGAGATCCTTAAATAATTACCACCCACGAAGACTCTACTTCTAAATAAGACATGTTCTAAAGTTGATGCCGAGGAGCTCAGGGGACGCAATGGTCTTGACAGGGGTACAAGTATGTGCAATGTGAGAACCCGATTCCTCCTCCCCTCCCCACCCCTGTGTGTCCACGGCATTATAGATGAAGGAACTGGGATCCGGACGAAGAAGACTCTTGCCCAGAACTGTAACCTAAGGGCAATGCAAGACATGATAAGGAGGGAGGGGATCTGTAGGCAGGGGAGGAGTTACAGAGTGGAAGTAGGACGGGAAAGGATGGGGGTGAATTAACAGTTCACCCTGGAACCTAGCCGGGCATCTTTGCATTTGAAACCACTATACACAGATCTAGATGGAGTAAGGAAATGATCCCTAGTCAGCCCCGGGAGGTGGCTCAGCAGTAAATCCCTTGCCTCCAGGAGCCCCGGGACCCGAGTTCAATCCACAAAACCCATATAAAATGCCAGGCGTGGTGGTGTGCACGTGTGCACGTGTGATCTCAGAGCGTGCAGAGCTCACTGGCCAGCTGGCCTTAGCCTGCTTGGTGAGATTCCAGGCTGATAGGAGACTGTGTCTCAAAGAGAAGACTGAAAGTCCCTGAGAAATGACACTCCGCACAGGTACATGTGTACTTGAACACACACAGATACACACACACACAGACACACACACACACACATACACACACACAGAGAGAGAGAGAGAGAGAGAGAGAGAGAGAGAGACAGAGACAGAGACAGAGAGAGAGACAGAGAGAGAGACAGAGAGAGAGAGAGAGAGAGAGAGAGAGAGAGAGAGAGAGAGAGAGAGAGAGAGAGAGAATACGCCAAGTACAGAGAAAATACAGGAACACCAAGAGGATGTATTATCTTGAGGATCAACCTGCAGAATACTGCCGATTTTTTTTTTTTTTTTTTGGCTGAAGGAATCAAAGCTCCTCTCACTGGGCAAAAGCCTTCACAGACCGATCCCTGAAAGCATTGTGCGTAGATGCCTGCTGGTTGCCATGGTGAGTGATGCTGATCTGAAGAAATGAATAATGTGAACGCTGGGGGCGACAGTGGGATTACTCAGTGGTGAGAAGAGACATCAAGGAGAGCCTAGTGCGGAGGAGGGAGAAGCCCATTGCCTCGGATCTGGCCCACTCTGTCTCAGAGGGGAGACGGCTACCCAGATAGACTGCGAGCGTCAGGTAAGACTCACGGATGGCTGTCCTGGAAATAAAAATGGCTCTTCCTCTCACCCTCTGCCTGGAGAAGGGCCAGGTTGTGGGAACTGAATAGCTAAAGAAGACAGGAAGAAAAATAAGTACGGGGAGATGGATTTGTCCCTGGAAACTGAAGATGCTGCTCGCATCCTCAGTAGAAACTCTCTTTAAAAAAAAAAAAAATGTCTGCTGCAGGGAGCCTAGGCTATAAAACAGCCAGAAGCAGAGGGAAGGCAAACAGTGTGTGAGAACCGGATTCCCAGTTACCCTGGTGGGAGGGTTTTACAGAGCGTGGTGCCTGTGTTCTACCTCATTTATGGTGGCTGGAAGTGTGTTCGCTGAACATGGGGGCCCCTGGGTGGGGAGGTGAGCATGTATGATGGGGCCACAGAGGGAGGGAGAGACAGTAAGTCAGTTTCCCTCCCATAGCCATCGCTGGAAAGATCTGCACACACCTGTCTCATCTCTTCCACCTTCCATTTGGCTGGGCAGAGAGCCCCAGCCAAATGGAAAGGTATAATCCCCCCTTCCAAGCATTTCCACTGTCTTTAGTGAAGAAAACAAGGACTGAAAAATCACTTCACTCTGTTACATCCCCCCCCCCCCCCCCCCCAGCCGCCCCGGCTTACCTACTCTAACACAAGCATAAAAACAGAACTCAGTTTGGTTTAATAATCACTTTGGGCTAAAGTCTGATTGTACCATTTCTGTCTACAATGTGCTCTGCACTTCTGCCTGGAGATGAGGAACAAGGCAGAGGGAGAGGGGAAATTCCCTCTCTCAGATGGAATGAAAGAAGAAGAAGAAGAAGAAGAAGAAGAAGAAGAAGAAGAAGAAGAAGAAGAAGAAGAAGAAAACAAAAACAAAAAACCTTGATGTCTCTCTCTTACCGAAGCAGAAAGTCTGGCAGTCTGAATAGAACTCACCTGACTTGCCAGGCCTCACAGCCACCAGGGCACCTCATTTAGCAATAGTATTCTGTGCGTACTTTGCAGAGTAATACAGTGGCTAAGTGTCCTCTTTTTCTGTGAGCTGAGCTGCCAGGCTGCTCATTTGTAAGATGGGAATGGGGTCTGTTATTGTGTGCCTGTTTAACACAGCCTGGACTCAGCAACCGCTTATTTGAAGTGTGTGGTTAGACCAGAGATTGCCAATCTGTGGGGCAAAGCCCCTCTAGGGGGAGGCAAATGACCCTTTCACAGAGGCTGCCTACGACCACTGGGAAACACAGGCATTTCCAGTAGGATTCATAATGATAGCAAATTTACAGTTAATGAAGTAACAACAAAAATCATTTTTATGGTTGGGGGTCACCACAGCATGAAGAACTGTATTAGAGGGTCACAGCACCAGGAAGGCTGAGAGCCACTGAGTTAGACAGTCATGAAAGCCATGGGACTATTTTGACTTTTAGAAGTTAACTATTATAAGTTATGAGACTATTAGAAGCTAAGCTATCCTGGGAGGCGATGGCCTTGACCTGAGAAACTAAATTCTTTCTTACTTTTTTTTTTCCTTTTGGTTTTTCAAGAGATGGTTTCTCTGTGTAGCCTTGGCTGTTCTGGACTCGCTTTGTAGACCAGGCTGTCCTCAGACTCACAGCGATCCACTGGCCTCTCAGTGCTGGGATTTCAGGAACGCACTACAGTGCCCAGCTCTTGTTGGGCTTTGACCAAACAGTAGCAGAAGCTCTGTGGTGGGATCGCCGCTGGAGGGCGCCAGAGTGAATCTCCACTAGCTACAGGGAACAGAACTCAGAATCTTAAAAACCAAAGCCACTGGGCAGAATGTTCTAGGTAACAGTTCGCAGCACTCAGAGCAGAGATGGGAGGTCGCGGAGGGGCTGATCTGAGAATCATAGCGTAGGCTCTCTGAGATTCCACTGAGCTCTCTTCATTTTGCCGGTGTATGAAAGGGCTGGGAACAACGCTGTCAGGAATGGGGTGTGACGGCAGCCTTGTGGGTGCATCTTAGGCCTGAGGGCTACAAGCTTTGTCATGAACCAGTGCGCGTTACTGTGTTCTGCCGCGTGTTTACTAGCTTAAGGAGCTTAACCTCTAGACCTCCATTTCTTCCCCCGCACCCCCCCCCCTTCTTTCTGTATAATGAAGTCAGTATTTGCGGCCATCTCATCCGCACAGCCTGCGTGGCTAGGATTATATCCAACACTGATGTAGGGAGATGTCACTCTTCACTGTGATTTGGTTCCAGAACCGGGATGAACATTGAAGTTGGGAACGTGTCTCACACGGGAGCCATCATCTCCTGGTCGTCCTCGGAGCCCTGCTTGGAGGACTATTACCATATTATGTACAGGCCCAACTGGAACAGCATCTTCTCTGGCTACCTGCGCTACAGCTTCCATCACGAGGAGAAGGTGCCTCGAACCATCACCTCCGTGGCACTGGAACACCTCGCTCCTTCTACTCTCTACTTCCTCTGTATCAGCTGCAAGAAGGCTGCCTTCCCGTACAGCCACTACTGTACCATGTTCCACACCCTGGATAAGAGCCCGCTGGCTGCGGGGGGCTCCCTGGTGGACCCCCAAATTTCTCTCTGGGTACTGATGGCCATCCTGCTGGCTTGCTTCACTGCTGTGTTGGCCTTCATCTGCCTCCAGTTCTGGTGCATCCGTTGTCACGAGCCTCGATGGTCTTACAGAGCTGGCCACATGGAGGAAGCCAATGGGTTGGTAAGATGGCCCGAGGAGACACCTGCTCTTGGTCAGAGGGAAGAAGATCTGCAGGGGCTCCCCCTGGTGGAACTGCCACGCAAGAGCTCTGGGGCCAGAGCTGAAGCGGAACCGGAAGCTGAAGCCAACCGGAATATGGTGGTCTTAGCTAGAGAGGGCGGTGACCAACCAGCCATACTGCCTCACTATAGGGCGTGAGTGATGAGGAGGAGATTCCCTTCTTCACGTAGCCTAAAATGCTCTCCACAGTGAGTCCTGTGTGAAAATGTGTCTGTGGACCACCCGCTTCTCTCCTCTCAAATGTCAGTGTCATATGACTTGCGTGGGTTGGATGGATGCCACATGACAGTGGTCCCCACGCTGGAAAACACAGACCCTCAAGGTATGTCAGGGGCAAACAAGGCATCGGTTCAGTGTTGTCCATTTGGAGGCCTAGTTAAGAACTTAAGACCTGGCTTCAATACTAAGATCAATCATGGCTGTTTAACATACAGTAAACATAGCTAGACTGGAATCGGATACAGTTCATTTTGTTTTGTTTTGGTTTGGTTTTTCGAGACAGGATCTCCCTGTGTAGCCTTAGCTGTCCTGGACTTCCTTTGTAGACCAGGCTGGCCTCGAACTCACAACGATCCTCCTGCCTCTGTCTCCCGAGTGCTGGGATTAAAGGCGTGTGCCACCGCACCCGGCCCTCTGATACAGTTCTTAAAAGGACTGCTGAGTCAGAGGTGGACCGGGAGCTATGGTTTCAGTCATTCTCTTTGGAGGTGTGAGGAACTCCTTCCTACACTTAGGCCCTCGCACACCAGACCCTGGACCACCGGCTCATTTTTTTTTTTTTTAAGCCACAGACTGGCTTATCACTATTTCTTAACAACCAAGATCTTTTATTTAAATTGATCACAGCTTTAAAACATAGACCCTTAGGAGACAGCTTTTTATTACCCCAGAAATAGAAATACAGGCCCCTGTTGTTATAAATAGAAGGGGACAGAAGTAAGAATGAATACAACAAACAAAATAGTAGGAAAGCTGATGACGACCTGCCTGTCAATGACTCTGGGCTTAAGACCTGCTCTCTTGTATAGGACAAACAGGGAGGCCAGCCAGTGTCGAGGAGATTAGCACCAACACTAACATAAATGCCTTTCCTTTGTACAACATAAGGCTCGAAAGAGAACTGAAAAGGGAAGCATGATTTTTAGTTTGTGAACCATGTCTGTGAGCCACCTCAAATGATGTCTGCAAGTCCTCCTCACTCCTTTCTTTCTTTTCTGTCCCCTGTGTATGGGGATGCGATGTCACTACATAGCCTTGGATGACTGGAACTTGCCCCGTAGACCAGACTGTCCTTGAGCTCACAGCAGTCCTGGTAACTCTGCCTCTCCAGGGCTAGGACAGGTGAGCGCTACCACACCTGCATTACAAGCTTCTCTTAGTCTGAGAAAATTACCCTCAGCAGTTTGGCTCCTCTAGAGAAGACACCCGTCCTCTTAACATCCTCCTCACACTAGTAGGTGCCCCATGAAGCTAAGGATCTCTTGACCTCACACCATCGTCTCTGTCTAAGCTTATCTCTGCTTACTTTGAAAAAAAGGTGGCTCTTTTTGTTCTGTCAGCAAGAAAAATCACTGCTCTTTTTTTTTTTTTTTTTTTTTTTTTGGTGGGAGACATGTTTTACCCTTATGGTAGCTTTCTTCTGAGCCTTCCATATGAGCTGCTATCACAAGGAATAAGTCTGTACATATTGTGACATTGGCAGGACTTGGTGACAACTATTCCTCACCACAAATATGGAAATGAAAGTATGTGCAGGTGTACCTTCTCTCTCTGATGTACGCTGAGTGTGTACACTCTAACCCATGTCTGGCCTACAAAGGGTACATGCTAGATGTCACCGAATGAATGAATGGGCAGAAGGGCTGAAGACTTACAATGGACCCTGTGGGGACAATGAACTAGAAGGAGGATGTGTACAAGTGAGCAAAAGCCACAGGAGGCAGAGGTGACCTTCCTCTCAGCGATAGCTCCAGACATCTACAATGGCCCTCAAGCTCTGACTGCAAATCCCTTATATTGACCGAGCCCAGAATGCCAGAATCACTAGACACTGTTAGGATGAATCAACTGAGAAATGGGAGAAACTGAGATGCTCCAAGGAGCTTCCCCCACATATCCATTTACCCACCAAGCTCAGCATAGTACCCTCGCCTCACCTCCCACCCAGCTCCCCCAACCCCGAGTTTTGTACCCCATTCCTGCTGGCTGTGAACCAATAAAGATGAATGTATTTGCATGGTTCCTGCCTTGCTCTCAATGCACCTCTTGAACAACAGACCCTCTGGCTTTGCTGATTCTGGGAACACCTTTCTGTTTGTTTGTTTGTTTGTTTCTCACTCTGTCAGCCATGAGATGGGACAGGATTATTTACCTTGGATCCATACAGGTAATAAGGCTGGACGTTGGCGGGCTTATCTCGTTGTGGCTCCTGGGTGAAAGGGATGGCAGTTCGGACAAAACTAGAAGAAAAGAGAGATGGAGAAGCCGTTAACTGAGGCTGTCACTCGGACAGAGACAGCAGAAGGCCTCCCACTGACACAGCAGCCTGTCCTAGACGGCTGCTTGGTGAGGAGCCGTGCCCTCCTGATACCCTCCCTCTGGTTACTGTGTGCTTTCCCATTTTCCCTCAAAAACGAGGGAAACTTGGAGCCCACGAGGCACAAAAGTCAGGGTGTGCTGGGTCTGAATATGGCTCCAATTGTCACCTCCAGTTTCGCTCAGGAGCTGAGTTAGTGAACTCTTCCTATAAAGGGGGGGGGGGGGGCGAGATCTGCAAGCCAGATGTCCCTGCTGTAAGCACTGGGCTCTTCCCTGACCATGAAAACATCATAGACTGCAGCATCCTGGTGAACATGGCTGAGTTCCCGTAGAACTGTGAACGTTAACTCATCTTCACGTCATCGCTATTCCTCTTTGGATTTCCCCATAACCATCCACTAATGATGGTAGCTCTGGGCTGGGGAGGCAGCTCAGACATTAAGCACCTGCCATGTAAGAATGAGGGCCACAGTTGGGATCCCCAGATCCCACGTAAAAATGCTTAGTGGGTGTTGCTGCTCCTCTATTATTCTAGCCTCAGAAATGTGGAAAGTGGACTCTGAGAATCCCCAGAGAAACCTGGCTCAGCAAGCTAGCTGAACAGGTAAGCTCTGGGATTGATTGAGAGACCTAGCTGAACAGTCAAGCTCTGGGGTTGATTGAGAGACCTAGCTGAACAGGCAAGGCCTGGAGTTGATTAGGAGACCTAGCTGAACAGGCAAGCTCTGAGGTTGATTGAGAGAGCCTGCCTCATTATTGAGGCAGTGGAAGAGTGACTGAGGATGATTCCTGTCATCAACCTGGGGCTTCAACATGGGTGTGCTCATGCACATGCTTTAACACCCACATACTTGTGTGCCCACACATATTCAAACATACATACAGGAGTACAACAACATACACACACAATGAAGAGGGAACAAAGCATCCCCTCCCCCAAAAGATGGCACCATTCCTAGTACATGAGCTGCTCAGAGCCAGTCTCAGTTCATATACTGCCGTCGTGGCTGGTGACAAGATAGGGTATATAGTTTGTGGACAGGCTATAGTCTGTAGCCCTGACTCAAATGCGCTATAAGGTCAAATCTTGAGAAAGCAGGGCATTTAAAGATTCAGGTACACCTGGGGGTAGAGTCTTCCCGATTCCTTCCATTCATCCAGTGTGGATTCAGTCCATAGCTCCCAGGCTCCAGGGCCTCAAGGACTTCACCTACACATATTTTCCACCTGTCCTTGTGTTCTTGCTTAAGTTGTGAATAAAGGCAGTAAGGCCCTGTGTGAGGAAAGGGTTAGGTCTTATCTCTGCTTCAGTGCCCGCTCCAGAGCTGTGCGCTCTCTCTAGGAGGCAAGTTCCACTCTGCAAAGAGGCCTGCTGTGTACACACATGCCCAGCTACGTGCATGTCCTTATGCATGCACCACGTGACCAGAATATTGTCATTCATCGAAGCCTTCTGGGGCTAATGAACACACGGTGGTCCTGTCATGGCCCATGGGGTCTGTTCCTACTTTATCCTTCACAGCTGCTGTGGGGGGTCCCAGCGTGTGTTATAACCAGCAGGGAAACGGTCCAGGTGACGTGAGAATGAAGCTCAACCTTAGTTAGCTGGCGCTGGGTCAAAACCTCTGGAGTCTGATACCAAGTAGCTTATTTTTTACACATTTAAACAGATTAAGACTTTGGAGAAAAGTTTCCTTGTGACAATTATCCTAACAAGACTTTAGGCCTGGCTACACAAAAACTCCTTCACAAAGTACATCTCTTTAGCAAAGCACCTGTGACCTTTCCTATGAGAAAGGTTCTATTGACTGAGGAGCGATGCTCAGGGTAAGGGCCTAGGGAGCAACGGCTTATGATTAGCATAACAGCAAGCTCTTTTGCAAAGTACGTGGGGCCTTGTTCACGAGGATGGGTTCTACCGATTGAGGAAAAATGCTCAGGATTCTGGGGGGATTTGGTGAGGGCTGGCTTTACAGAACAGCAAAAATTACCCGGTAGTAACGCACCAATTCTCACCCTTCTGGGTGGAAAACAGGTGTCGACGTCTTTTTTTTTTAATTAATTTATTCAGATTACATCTAAATTTTTATGCCCTTGCTCGTCTCCTCCTGTTCCTCCCTCCCTCCCTCTTTCATCCTATTCCCATCCCCTAGGTCTATGACTGAAGGGGACCTCCTCCCCCACCATATGGTCACAGCCCAGGTGTCAACTTCTTATATTGAGAAAGAATGCCTGTGTGGTGAGCAGTTGTGGGTTTTCTAGCGCTTATCTGTGAGCGCATGCCCTCTGCAGGCTGCCTTTCCTCCTTCCACTTCCAACTCCCCTAGTGTTACTTTCACCCCCGGCTTCTGAGTTATGTACAAATTCTGCCCATGACAGACTTCTGCTGTTCACTTTACTAATTCCTGCCGACTGCTTCACTTTCTCGGAGGAGAAAGCCTTCTGTGAGGTTTGCCTCATTCCCAGACTGGGTCAAGTTGGGTTAGAAGGCTCCAAGCATCTGGATGGCATATGTGGTTGTTCACTTCCAGCCCAGAGCCTACACCCAGGGGCATCTCCACAAAAACACTTGTCACGGCAACAGACAGAGCTGCTAGGCCCAGTTTGGAAGCAAGTGACCACAGCCTCTTTTCCTGCCCTGCCCGGTGCCCCGTGCACAGGGATTCCCTTACCGGTTTGTGGATCCGTTGTAGCAATAGTTGGGCAGGAAGTCAAAGTTCAGCTCCCAGAAGACATGCAGGGTGATGCGGCCATAGGGGGCAGACACGTTATGATTGGCTTCTCGGAACATGGCGTCAAAGCTGTCTAGTGTCATGTGCTTACAGAGGAGTCGGTGTGTGAGCCGGTTAATCTCCAGCAGCCACTCTAGCTCCTGAGAGAGAGAGAAAAACCAAGGCTGCTAAAGGGTTGAAGGTAACATACACAGACACACATAGACACACACACATACATACATACAGAAAGACACACACACACACACACACACACGCACACACACACGCACACACACACGCACACACACACACACACTGAATACTCCTTGCATTGAGAGGAGACCCCTCTCAGACAACATCTGACCTTCTATATAAGATCTGGGATCCCCTGCAGTGGCACAGGACAGTGCTCCCTTCTTCTGATACTCTTGGGACAAGAGAGGGCACAAAGGCTACATGCAACCAGGAGGGAGACCGCTGACCATGTGCAAAGCCCGTTTGCAGCCCTTTGGGTAGAAAGCATGTTTGCACGCATTCTTGTTTCTTCATTGGTGAGGAAAAGGCCTGTCCTTTAGTGTCAGTGTCATAAGTAATACTGTGACTCACTAGAGGTTATTTCTCCGTCCTGGAGAAAGCGCTAAATAAATAGGAGATACCACCTGCTTAGGGTTAATTATTCAGTTGAAATAGGACATTTTCAGGTTTTGGCAAAATGTTGTATGATTTAAATAAATTAGTACATTCTATATGTATGTACATATATTATATATAAATATCACACACATATACATACATAGCATAAATAGCACATACGTTATGTATATATGCTGTTTAAATGCTCATCAAAGCCTTATAAGGTCTGTATTGCTGCAGTCCTTACACGTGTGAACACCGAGGCTTTGTGAAGTTGAGGGGCTTGGCTTTAGGTCCAGGAACTGGGCTCTCAGGTAACATTCTTAGCCAGGATCAAATTATCATTGGACTTTTTAAAGGAGGTGTGTGTGTATGTGTGTGTGTGCGTGTGTGTGTGTGTGTGTGTGTGTGTGTACGTGTGTATAGAATGCCTCCTCTTTTGGATTGCAGGTCCCGAGGCACCTGAGGCACCTATAGTCTGTACCCAGCCTCAGTGACCGGGAGCCTGTGTATGCCCAAGGCTCTGATTGTTTGGAGTCCCACCTTCAGGCAGAGGGTTAGCTCAGAGTTCAGGATGCTGTGTTTGTTGAGAAACAAAAGAGGCAGTGAAACCCTTCTGGTTGGATTTCATTTCTTGTGGCTCAGCAACTTGTCAGTCATTATTATCCAAAACCATCACAGTCCAAATAGGAAGAAAGAAAAAAAAAAAAAAAAGCTCAAGTTCCGGGGGAGTGTGAGGCCACTGTGGCCACGCTTTGGTGAGGCCAGCTTCACAGAGTGGTACCACTCTTCCTGTTACAGAGGGGAGAACTAACAGGATAAGAAGGCCAATAACATGCCCAAGGTCACACAGGTCACAGACAAGTGTTTGGGATGGCGTTTCTGGGTCTTTGGGTTCCAAATAGTGTGTCCTTGATCTCTTTAATACAGCTGCCTGGAAAGACTAGAAAGAGGTTGATGGTCCTTTGAAAGGGAATATGATATAAAGTCGGTCTTTATATTGTAAAACCATATTGGGATGGCAGGGGCCAGCTTCCCTAAGGAGCTCAGTGAGTCACGGGCCACACAAAGACTTGGCTCTCTTCTCCTAAGCGCCCCCCCCCCCCCCGCTGCAAGCCTGACAAGTTCACTTTGGTCGGGGGGGGGGGGGGGTCAAGGCCTCAGCCCACACTTCCAACATCGCAGCTGTGCAGCTTCCAACTGTGCACGGCTGTAAACGGCCATAAACACGCAGGCCATAACTCATGGCAGCGGGGCCAGGCAGGCCATGTATGGGAGACTAGCTGGAGTGGAAAAGGGTGTCTTAGAGGATGGGTCATCTGTGACAGGGTGGGCAACCCCATCACATAGGGCTAGGCCTGGAGCTTTGACACTTTAGCCGACTGTTGCCATGCTACAGTGGGCCAGGAGTGGCAGACCCTACAATTCCAAAAGAATGCTAGAGCTTGGACTTCAACCATGGAGCGGCAGTCCGAAGAACACTCCGGCTCTGTACCAGGAAGTAACTTAATGGGCATAACTAGACTCAGCTCTCTGCTGCTGTCTCTTCTGCAGCAGCTCTGTTCCCCGTTGGCGGAGGGTGGGTGATACAGCGAACAGATAGTAACGGCAACTGCAAATGAGTTAATTTGTAAGATCACTGAGCCCTGAGCACACAGCGGGTACCCTGTTTTGGGGATAAGATAATGAGACTTGGGCAAGAGGAGACAGCACTCAACTCCGCTGGTGTGGGAATGGCAACACAAAAGCAAAATGGGAAAAGAAAACAGCCAGATGGGCAGGTTTAAAGAACCAGCGTGCAGAGAATGAGACTGAGAGGAGGAGGGGCTAGCCGCATGAGAGGGACCACAACTCTGAGGGTCAGGGAGATTCCAGCAGGCATCTGAGAATTAAACAGGTCCAGTGGGCCTGTGGGGAGGTGACTACAAGCTGAGGAGAGGTGGACCTCTCTACAAGAATCTGCCGTCCGCCCTGTGAGCGCTGCCACCTGGGAAGGCTAGCTGGACTCTTCCTCGGATGCTTCCAAATGCTACAATGTTGCCTTGAGATTTCAAATACACCAGTAGGCAAACATGGCCCGCAGCCTGGCAGTCTGTGAGACTCCCTGCTCAGCACACTTATACAGCGAGGTGACTGACTCCCACATTTTACAACAGGTTTGAAGGCAGAGGGGAAAGACACATTCCTCCGTTGGTTCGTTTCTGCTGTTGCCAGGTGGCAGAGGTTGCTCAGCCAAGGCTTACAGGAAACCGTGCCTACCCGGAGGGAGAAAGCCTCCCTAAGGGGGTCCTTCGGAGGCTTCCCAGGAAGAAGATGTTCTGGGAGGGGATCGCTATCTCATCTGATTAAACAAGGGCTTTCACTGCCTGTTTACATTTTGTTCTAGCCAAGAGAACATTCAGTGTCTTCCAGGGAGTGGGCAGAGGCCATAGATGCCTGCTTCCCCACCCCCACCCCCCAGACATGCTCATTAGTGGAAAAGAGGAACACACCGATAAACAAAAGAGAAGAAAGTCAAACTCTTGCCTCTGGAGAGATAGCACACACAAAACAAAACTGTACTGCCCAAGACAGGCAGCCGAGTGCTTTCAGGAATGTGAGCTATCTACGGTTTCTTCAGGTGAGTGGTTGGGATATGTCCCACTAACAGATGCTGTAGCTATCACCCACCACCCACTAGAGAACGCTGCAGCTCCACTGTCCTTTTCCTCTCTTTTTCTTAAAAAAAAAAAAAAAAAAAAAAAAAAAGCTATTATTTGGCTGGAACCCCTGCTTGCCCTTACACAAGCTGAGAAACCCCCTCTGTTCTTTTTCCCTCCATCTGGCCTGCAAGGAGAAAACTCCTGCGTTTCAGGCAACCCACCCAAGAGGAGCAGCCTTAGAGCACAGTTTTTAACCATATACGGGCACAATCCCAGCTCTTAGCTGACAGGTCATCACTCCTCCTCGCCTAAGCTCCACAAAACCCCCTTGCTTTAGCCAGGATGTGCGACTTCACTGACCTCTACCTGAGAGATCATTAACTGCCTGTGAGAGCTGCCTTCTAATACACCTGCTTTATTCTACTTTTAATCTGGTCTAATCTGGCCTATGTCTGTATCACTGAGGGAGAGGGGGAAAAGCCTATTAGTGCATATTAACTACAAAGACCCATTCCAAATTCTTTCTGAGTGAGTTCCTACTGTTGTTTCGTAATGACTCTCAGAAGTGGCCTCCAATATCTTGTTTCCTATAGAGGTGAGGAAACAGGCTTGGTGAAGATGTGTAACTTGCCCATGAGCACAGAGCTAGTCACTGTCAGGACGGGACTTGGATAGTAAGTATGTCTGATTCTGGTCTTCTAGTTCAATGTCCTTTACGCCACCTCTTGGAGAGAAAAGTGACTGGGAAAATTCCAGCTGCTGCTTTCTAGCAGGGGACAGGTTTGCTCCTGACTGTGCAACAGAACTTGCTGAAAACTCTACAGGGCATGGTGAAGAGTGAAAACACAGGGTGGTGGTCAAAGCCATTCAGTATTTCAAGATGGAGACACAGCAGTACAAACAAGCCATCAAACAGACCTTCCAGACCCTTGACAGCGACACGCCCTTCAAGTGACCTTGGGCTACATTCTCTAGCTCCTGGGGACTCTGCCTGCTCTCGCGCCACTCTGTAGATCTAAGGACACACAGCCAACGCTGATTGATAGTCCCCTCTGATCTCAAGGAGTTTCTCCCCCGCTCCCTTCACCTGGCTGCCGGCCATAAGGAGGATGAGTAAAATCATTCCCGTCCCATCCAAGTCTTTTTCCCACCCCGTGACCACTCTGGTCAGGTGTGAAAAAATTCCCCTGCTTCTCTTGAACTGGCCCGGAAGAGCGTACAGCTATTTCCAAGCCCCTGAGGCATCTAAGAGTAGAAAGCCTACAGGCCCCCCTGGATCTTACCACAATGGAAGTCAGGTCTTCGCTCTCAAAGCGGCTGATTGCCTGGTCCAAGGATTTGTACATGGCAGCAGAAATCCGCTGCGTGATGAGTCTGTTCAAGTCAATTGATCTACCCAGCAGCTGAATGGCAGAGGGAGGTGGAGGGAGAACGTTACTTAATAGGTACACAGATATCTGACAGGGAAATACAATGCACGGAGAGGGGACTACTAAAATTATAAAGCGCATCACTGCGGCAAGAGATAATGTAGACTGTAGATAGCACCACAGAATCTCTTGACCATGGCAATTCTAGTTAATTCTTATCCATGTGAATATTATACGTGTATATGGCATATGTGTAATGGGTATGCTTGCGGGAGAGAGAGAAAAAAATGGACTCAACACAGTGAAACACTTGTCCCTATGAGTCTTGCTAGCCTGGAGGCAGTTGTATCTTGTTTTATTCTGACTTCCCTGAAGGCTCTACATAAGTGGTCCTCAACCTGTGGGTCACAACCCCTTTGGGGGGGGGGTCACATATCAAATAAAATTCTGCATATCAGATGTTTACATTATGATTCATAACAATAGCAAAATTACAGTTATAATGTAGCAACACAATAATTTCATGGTTCCTCAGCATGAGGACCCTTATGAAAGGGGTCACAGTCAGGCTGTGCGGGGGAGGCTCTGGGCAACCTCTGACCTCTGGTAAATGCTTCTGTTGACACCCTAGATTCAGCCCTGAGTGAGGTTCACTCTCTGTCTTCCTGTGCTCAGTTCACAGTCTCCAGGGAGCACTAGCCGCCTTAGCAATGGCCTACTTTATGCCTTCACGGGAGGGATTTTAAAGGCAAGCATATGAAGGGCTGATTAAAGGGCGGAAAAATACAGCTTAAGATAATTTCCGCTGGGATCCATATGGGTGTTATTGCAGATGCTATGAAGACAACAATAACCATTTATTGAGTACCTGCTGTGTGCACTGTGCTTTGCTAGGTGCTAAGTGATCACTCTTAAGTATTACTTATCTTAGGATACATTTCCTACTAACCAATTAAGGTCCCATAAGGGGATCCTGTGGCTAATTCTGGCTGCAACTAATGATGCTCATCTACTGAGTCTTGTTTTTTCTCTCTTGTGACTAGACACTGGCAATGGATGCCCACAGAGTTCAATGTGGATTCTTTCTTGCTCATGTCAGCATCTCCTTGGCCTCAGCTCTGCTCCTTCACAGAGGCCAAGGACCACACAACAACCACACAGATATCACTGCACGTGGGCTGTTCTGCTACCAGTCTAGCTACTGGCAGGGAGAGTTTAGCATCTGTGGTGGTACCGGTCCTCCACTCCACCTTAGATTATCATTTTAAAAGAGAGAGATGTGTTCTTGTCCCCAGCAGTATTTTTCCTACATCTGGGGTCAAATGTTATGAGAAACCACTGGATAAAAATGAACCAGTTTGTACCCTGGGTTTAGCTCAATGTGCTTCAAGTAAGGGGGTTGCACCCTTCTCATTCATTTCCGGGGTGGGTCTACCTGTCTCTGTGTGACAGTGAGTGCTGAGGAAGAAAAGGGGACTGCTCAGGATGGTAGGCCACAGTAGGCAGGGCTTCTCAGAGGCCAGCTGGAGAGGAGCCAGGAAGTCTAAAACTTGCACCAAAGGATGCTCACTACTGTTTGTAACAGATTCTGAGGCTCTTAGGTCTGGGTGCAGACACTTCAGGCAGATAGGAAAACTCACACCACCTCCACACAGCCTGTTCCTCCCATTCCTCCCCATCACGGCTTCCTCCCACGTACCTGGACATGTCTCTGTTTTAGCAGCGTCTCATAGCGGTTGGATGGTGGGTAAGGAATGATCACTCCATAATTCTTACATTCAGCTCGAAAACGTTTATCCAACAGGACACTGGAAGAGAGCAACGTGAAACAGGTGCACTGGACGTGGTGGCAAATGGCTCCTCCACAGCCAAGCCACATCTATGCCAGGCCACACGGTCCACCCAGAACACACAGTCTTAGACGTTTCCAATAGAACTGTGGCTGCTCTGGACACAGTTCCTCAGTTTCCTTTCAGGTCACAGAAGCTCAATATGTGATATGGAATTTTCTAAGTTAAAGGTGGGCAATCCAGGGCAGAGACTCTGTTCTTCACTTATGACAAAAGCAATTGAGTGCATTCGTAGTATATCCCAATGAAGATTCTAGGTGCCAGGGACATCTAGGTCCCCTCTGCCCTCACAGTACTGACTTTACAATAAAGAGAGACTGATAAACATGTGAGCAATTGGGCTGGAGAGATGGCTCAGCAGATAAGAGCACTGGCTGCTCTTTCAGAGGTCCTGAGTTCAATTCCCAGCAACCACATGGTGGCTCACAACCATCGATAATGAGATCTGGTGCCCTTTTCTGGCCTGCAGGTATACATGCAGGCAGAACACTATATACATAATAAATAAATCTTAAAAAAATGTGAGCAAGCAAGAGAATGAAATGGTTTACAAGAGGAAACATGTGCATAGTCTTCATTGTTCACTAGGCAACACATACACACGCATAAGCATACACCTGGAGACTCAGATACACATACCACCTGCACAGACACAAACACATGGATACACACATGCCTGCATATGCGTACACATACAGTTATTTTTAATGTTGCAACAGTTTTATAAGCCATGTGTACTATTTTTATCTTCCATATTGAGGCAAAGGTTGTAGAATATCCCTAGTACTTGACAACAAGAAAGTAGGGTCATCTGGAGTTAGGAGTTATGGAAAGTCTTTGTATTTATTTACGTATTAATTTATCTAGGACAGAGGCTGAAAGATAATGCTAAGGCCAAGGTAAGGTTATCCCCCCCATACAATAAAATTTGGTTTGTTTGAGAAAAGGAAAGGCAGTCAGGGTGGGTAAAGGGAATGAGAGCTTGCGAACCAGGGTCATCATCTTAGTCTACGGGCCAGATCTTGTGAGACCACAGAACCCCTGTAGAGAGGCAGGATGTATAGATGAATTGGAAGTCATTTAAAGGTTTTCAGTGGGAAAGAGACATATTTAAACTGGCATGGTCCTGAATAGCCAGACTGAGATCCATTGCCAGATACATATTAGACTTAGGAGCTCTAGGAGGACACAGAGCTATGTCCTTAATATTATTTGCACTGATTCCATGTTGAAATGTTAGTGGCTTTGGTTTGTTGAAGTAAACAAAACATTTTATTAAATGTCTGCTGTTTCTTTTCCTCATTAAAATATGGCTGCTCTAAAACACTGAGGAGGGTGTACATGGCTCCCACTTGTGGTAGCATTCTATTTCAGATGGATGGCCTTGGCCTGTGTTACTCTTTCCTTCTCTGAACTTCCCAGCTTCTCTCAACTTCCAGCCTTCCGAAAGCACTATCTTGTAGGGAAAGTTGCTGAGGGCCATTTTTCAAATGGGGTTAGGTATATGTGTGTATGGACATTGAGACAGGATTTCTCTTTGTAACAGCCCTGGCTGTCCTAGACTCGCTTTGTAGACCAGGCTGGCTTCGAACTCACAGTGATCCTCCTGCCTCTGCTTCTGCTGGGATTAAAGGTGTGTGTCACCATGCCCAGCCTGGGATATGTGTTTTTAAAGATGAATTTTTATACCCTTTCCGTGTGTGTGTGTGTGTGTGTGTGTGTGTGTGTGTGTGTGTGTGTATGTGTAGGGCAGAACAGGGCAACAGATCCCCTGGAGTTACAGGTGGTTGTAAGCTATCTCACATGGCTACTAGGAATTGAAGTCAGGGCCTCTGGAAGACCATGAAGAGCTCTTAACCCCTGAGCCATCTCTCTAGTGCCAAAGATGAGATTTTTTTTTTTTTTTGGTTTGGTTGGTTTTTTTTGGTTTTTCGAGACAGGGTTTCTCTGTGTAGCCTTGGCCATCCTGGACTCACTTTGTAGACCAGGCTGGCCTCGAACTCACAGCGATCCGCCTGCCTCTGCCTCCCGAGTGCTGGGATTAAAGGCGTGCGCCACCACGCCCGGCCAAAGATGAGATTTTATAAGCTAAATATAGAAAGTCTCCATGATGTAATATGTCTGAGTTTGTTTACCAAGAGAGCATCAGCATATTTAGGACCAGAATTGTCTTCGAAATGCTGCGTCCCTTGTTGTTACTGCATCCTACCTGATCTACTCACACCTACTAAGCAACTACTTACAATGAATGCGCCTTTGTGCTTTCTATCTACTTAATATTTAGGACTCATTCTCTTTACCCAGAGCAGGTCCTGTGTTCATGGCATTTCCTGTACAGTGCTTGTCAAGTCTGTCAGAGCAAAATGAAGCCAATCCCTTCCATGGTGGGAGGGGAGGGGCGGGGCAACTGAGATGGGGAAATCACCCTTGGGATGGCTGATTGGTTCATCTCAACTTCCAGCAAGAACCATAATACATTTATACAAGTGGATTTGTCTTCATAATCGCAGCTTTCTTTCTTTCTTTCTTTCTTTCTTCCTTTCTTTTTTGTTTTTTAGGGATAGGGTTTCTCTGTCCCGGATTTGCCTTGTAGACCAGGTTGACCTCGAACTCACAGTGATCTGCCAGCCTCTACCTCCCAAATGCTGGGATTAAAGATGTGTGTCACCACACCCTGCTGATTGCAAGTTTCTAAAACCCAGGAATTCACTGAGGATGGGGACACCAGTGGTTAAATCAGTATCTTTCAGTAAGCACTGATAGGCCTATAAATCTGACACACCTCCAACCCAAACATCTCCACACACCCATCCTTACACACATTAAATACATTCTCCATGGATTTATAGAGAGTGACATTAGCATTTTGTGGCAGTGTATCCCTCTCCAGGACTTTCAAAGTTTAAGGTGCCAGGTCACACAACCCGCCCTCTAGTGGCCTCTGCCATGAAGTAACTGAAGCCTCTCACCAGCCCCATCCAGGCAAGCATTATTTTTGTACTTGTTCTCCCAAGGCTTTGACAAGAAGTTCCCTTTGCCTGCACATTCTGGACTGGTCCTCCACACTTTTCACTTAACTCCCTAGACTACGCTTCCTTAAGATGGCCTCGACTAGCTCAGGTCTGTCGACCACATATTCCCAGAGTCCCAAGTGCTTCCTTCACTTCCTTTACACACTTCCTTCAGTTCTTCTCACTCTTGTCCTTCTTGTGAACTGTAGACCTCATGAAGTATCTGCAGACTATCTACCTATTCCCCGTTACAATGTGTCTCAATGTCCAAGCCCGTGGGAATTGCTCCATTTTCCTCAGGTGCTGAAGAAGGAAGAACAGGGAATCTACAAGCCTCCCCTGTCGTCGTCCCCCCCCCCCCCCGCACCCTCCCCACAGGGGAGTTGAAGAAAGGACGCTCCTCACAACGGAGGCTCTCCTACCTGCCGGCCATGGCTTTGTAGTAGGCAAAGATCTGGTCCGCCAGTTTGTAGACAAACTGATCAAAGCATAGGTTCACCTGGTGAGGAGAAAGCAGTGTGGTCAGTGGTCAGTGGATCCTGTCTGCGTGAATCACAGAAACATAGGCAGTTAGGAGGGGCCCAGGGCAGGGCTGACTGACGTGCACTGTGGGGCAACGTAACAGCCTTGACAGAAAGGGTCAAACGAAGAAAGTGTCTGTGACTGTGACGGGTGCATGTCACAGTTCGGCCCTTTGCTCTTCAGGCTTCAGTTAGCTGGCAGAGGAGCCTAGGAACCAGCCCCTCCACAATGCTCCTTTTGGCCCTCTTATGTCATGACTACCTCTAGCAGCCTGCTACCCCAAAGACTTTGTCTCTTCATTGTATTTGCTTTCCCTGGCTCTGCAGAGTTAAATTTGAGAATGTCCTTAGCAATAGACAAGTGCCCTTCTTCAAGCTTTCCTTAAATCCCACGGTTTTCAGTGTACGAAGCCTTACACCAAAGGGTTTCACCACATTCATGGGCTACTACGAGGTTTGAGGGAAAGACAAGCTGACACCTGATGTCAAGCATCAGAGCCATATCTCCCATCAAGGAGCAGAGCGAAAAGTGGCAACGCGAAACTTTAAAGAGACCAGGCTCAGCTGCGGGGCGGTGGTGGCACATGCCTTTGATCCCAGCCCTTGGGAGGCAGACGCAGGTGGATCTCTGAGTTCGAGGCCAGCCTGGTTTACAGAGTGAGTTTCAGGACAGTCAAGGCTACACAGAGAGGCCTCATCTCGAAAAACAAACAAACAAACAAACAAACAAACAAACAAAAAGACCAGGCTCTGGCAACAGCAGGGCAGGGGACAGAGCTAAAGGTGGGGATGCATCTTTGATTCCTTCCTATTAAGTCCTCAGCTTTGTGAGATGAAGCCTTTACTTAAACGTTTCTGTACCTATTATTTGACACCCACTATATTACATAGAGCAAAACCCATAGCAGGAGCTGTGCTGGGTGCTGGCTTCACACCCATGGTGCTGGCTTCACACCCATGGTGCTGGCTTCACACCCATGGTGCTGGCTTCACACCCATGGTGAGGCCTCCTGCCTAGGCCTCTGAACTTCATGACCCTCAATGTGCCCTCTATGGAATCTACAGGGTCAAAGCAAGAGTGTTCATTTAGACCCCACACTTCCTTTCTAGAACCAACTCTGAATTCTTGTCCAGATATTTCCAGCCCCTCTAGAGGCCCTGATGGTCATTTCCAGAGCTCAAGACCTGCCTATGGAATAGTTAGAGGCACCACTTGCAAGCTGAGTTGTATATGCACATGGAGGTCCTTACAGCCCCTCATGGTAATATAGCACAGACTGGGGTCCAGGACAGAAAGGAGTGGGCCATTGCACACTGTTATGTTTGACAGCCTCAGCTGTCACAGGGAGTATGAATATTGTTTCCTGGAAAGAGTCACTGATCCCCCCCCCCTCCCCATTTTGTGTCAACTGCTGAATCTTGGACAATCTTGGGAGAGACGGCAGGAGGGAAGGAAGCACTTGCCTCGGCTTCGATCTCGTCGTACAGGAACTGCTTTTTGAACTTAGTGAGGGCATAGTAGGCGCTGTCGTTGTACAGGTCCAAGGGGTAGAGGACGTACCTGTGAAGGGGCACAGAGTCACGGGGGGCCTAGAAAAGGCGTGGCATGAGAGATGAGCCCGACGGCCTGGACCTGAAGGCAGCCTTCCGCCCTCCCACTGTGCTCCCAGCGCCTCCATTCAGGAAGGTCTTGCTTCCAATTTGCACACAGAGATCAGAATCCATGATATTATTGGGTCCCCTGGTCTAAAAACCTTATCCTAGGAGGATGCTTCTTGCTTCCTAGCTGATTTCTCTGGTATGGCTGTTATGAGATGGACAAAGAGAGGAAGGGCAGGTGGGGCTGGGGCCCTTTTAAGCCCTTTTAAGGGCTGGGGTGGAGTACAATGCCTCATTTATACTCAGTGTTTTGTTGTTTTTGTTTTTTTCTGTAAAGCAAAGAGCTCTGTGGCTCTGTCCTCCCCATCCACCCCAGGAGCTCCCTGGTTGGCCCAAAGCTGCCTCTTACTCCATCATGGAAGGTTCTTTGGTTTCCAGGATATGGTCTGTTAGAATCCAGGGCATAGACATCTCAATGGGGAACTGGATTCGCCGGCCCATGGTTAACTCCAGGAAGAATTCTCGGAACCAGAGCTGGGAGAGGTCACAGCACTGCTGAAGGGCTTCTGGAAGCACAGGGAGAGAGCTGCAGCTTAGCAGAAAGTGCTCACACACCTGAGCAGCTGCTATGTATTGGCTGTCACTGCCAGGAGCACGGTAGGTGTGTCACACATGGCCCTTCCCTGTCTTGTGCCCAAAGCCAGCTTGGTAGCATTTATGATGAATGGCATCTGTCAGCTTCTGAGACAGGACAGGTTATCCCAAAAGAAATGGATTTATACACAAACCCTGTTGATAGGACACACCTACCAATGTTGACTTTCAAGGAAGCATGGCCCCTTGTCCCCTGTATGTGGTAACCTTGGATCTCTTACTACTTGGAGGTCTTGAAAGTTCAGCTTAAGCACTTGGGAGCCCGAGATAGGCAGATCATTGTGAGTTCGAGGCCACCCTGGTCTACAAAGAGAGTCCAGGGCAGCCATGACTATGAGAGAAGCCCTGTCTTGAAAATCCGAAAAAATAAAAAATAAAAAATAAAGAAAGCCCAGCCTCTCAGAGGAAGAGGAGGGTACTGGACTGAGATATAGTCTGGAAGTGTCCACTGCTAGGAAAAATGACTAGTGTGAAAGTATGAAGGAAAATGGCCCCAAAGAAATGCAAATCAAAACAACTGAGATTGCATCTTACACAGGTCAGAATGGGTAAGATCAAAAACACAAGTGACAGCTCATGCTGGTGAGGATGTGGAGCAAGGGAAACACCCCTCCATTGCTGGTGGGAGTGCAAACTTGCACAACCACCTTGTACATCAGTGTGGTGCTTTCTCAGAAAATTGGGAATCGATCTACCTCAAGCCCCAGCTATACCACTCTTGGGCATATACTTAAAGGACACCCCATCACACCACAAAGACACTTGCTCAACTATGCTCATAGCAGCTCTATTCATAATACCCAGAAACTGTAAACAACCTAGATGTCTGCCAACTCAAGAATGGATAAAGAAAATGTGGTATGTTTAACACAATGGAGTATTACTCAGCTATTAAAAACAAGGACATAATGAAATTTTCAGGCAAATGGATGGAACTAGTAAAAAAAATCATCCTGAGTGAGGTAACCTAAACTCAGAAAGACAAACATGATATATACTCACTTATAAGTGGATATTATCTGTAAAGTAAAAGACTGTCATACTATGATCCACAGACCCAGAGAGGCTAAGTAACAAGGAGGGAATGGTGTGCGTGCGCGCGCACACGCGCGCGCGCGTGTGTGTGTACATAAAAATCTCCCTGAGAAGGGAAAATAGAATAGATTTTCTGGGTGAACAGGAGGGATCAGGTGTGTGGAAGAGAGTACTGAAAGAGACAACTGGAATTGGGGTGGTGGTACCATTTTAGGGGCAAGGTAGAAACCTAGTGCAACGGAACTCTTTGGAATCTACAAGGGTGACACTAGCGAAGACTCCTAGTCATGGGGACATGGAGCCTGAACCAGCCATCATCTCTAACCAGGCAGGGCTTCTAGTGGAGGGATTGGGACACCAACCCAGTCACAAAACCTTAGACCTACAATTTGTTCTGCCTGCAAGAAGTGCTGTGGGAAAGGTGATGCAGAACTTGTGGAGTGGCCAACCAATGCCCGGTCCAACTTAAAACCCATGCCACAAGATGGAGCCCATGCCTGACACTGCCTGGAGGGCCAGGAACCAGAGGCTGGACCACCTGAGAACTAGGATAGTGGTAAACATGACTGGCGGAGGGGTGGGTTGTGGGGGGGGGGGGAAAGGAAAGAAAGTCAATGAAATGACTTCATCCAGCAACTGATGGGAGCAGATGCAGAGACTCACAGGCAAACATCAGGAAGAGGGGAGGAGGGACTATAGGAGCCACAGAGGTCAAGGACATCATAAGAGCACGGCCCTCAGAATCAACGAACCAGGGTTCATAGGGGATCACAGAGGCGGAAGTGACAATTAGGGAGTCTGCACAGGCCTGACCTAGGTCTTCTGCATATACGCTATGGTTGTGTAGTTTGGTAGTTCTTGTGGGGCTCCTAAAAGTGGGAGCAGGGCTGTCTCGGACCCTTTTGCTTGCTTCCAGGACCCTTTTCCCTCTACTGGGTTGCCCCGTCCAGCTTTGATATGAGGGCTTGTGCCTAGTTTTATTGTAATTTGTTATGCTGTGTTTGGTTAATATGCCTGGAAGGGCTGCTTTTTTTCTAAAGGAAAACAGAGGAGGAGAGGATGTGGGTGAAAGGGGAGGTGAGGAGAGGGACTGGGCAAAGATTGGGGAGGGGGGAAACTGCAGTCAGGATGTTATACACAAGAGAAGAATAAAGAAAAAAAATATCGGCCCCATAGGCTCACAGGGAAGTATGGCCTTGTTGGAGGATTGTTGGAGGAAGTGTGTCCCTGTCTCTTCCTGCTGCCTGTGGATCCAGATGTAGAGCTCTCAGCTCAGTCTCCAACACCACGTCTGCCTGCATGCCGCCGTGCTTCCTGCCATGACCACTATGGACTGGACCTCTGAACTGTAAGCCAGCCCCAACTTAATGTTTCCCTTTTATAAGACTTGCCTTGGCCATGCAATGGAAACCCGGCACAACCGAGTTCATAGCTACTGCTCACCGACCAAAGGCTGACCCAGTGCACGGCTGTGCTACAGACACGCGTCCCCAGTGTGCTTTCCGCTTCTAACCGATGTCTACCAGACAAACTCATTTGGGCCAGAATGCATGCAACAGAGCCTGGCCTTTCCTCCCTCCCTCCTCCTCCCCGCCCCGCGCCCCCCCCCCCGGCCCCCCCAGCAAGCTGACAGAAAGGCCTTTCTTTTGGTTGGTTTTAAAGTAATCTTTTGCCCTTGGGAGCCAAGTGTGGCCCCGTGTGGTTCAAGATTCCATCTGTCTACAATTTCCAGTCTGACCGGTCTCCTTGGCTGCCCTGGGAGGTGGATGCCCTGTCTTCGCTGCATGCCCCCCCCCGCCCCCCCCCGGGGCCCCGAGGCTCACCGCTGATGTTGAGCAAGTGTGTGAAGAAGAAGGATTGCTTGTGGAAGTCCTCTATGGCAAGGACGATGGGGCCATCGAGGCTGCTTCGGAGCGTCTTCTTGGAGCCGCTCTTGTCTGCGATGAGCGACTCGAGCATGGTGCGCACCATGTATAGCTTGAAAAGAAAGGGGAGAGAAGGTGAGGGTGGCCCTCCACGCCGAGGAAGCGCGTGCCTTCCCTTCCCGCCTCCCTCCCTCGTGCTTTCTTGCGTTCTCAAAGAGAACTGTCTTAAGGAAGCACGGATTTAGTCAGAGAAGTGGGTCTGGAACCACAGAACCTTCTCTCCCTGCTCTTCTGGGACCCAGCACATGCCAGGCAAGCATTCCATCACCAAGCTCGCCGCCCGCCCTCGTGGAAAACCTCCGAGATGGAGACTGACCAACTTTTCAAAGTTCTCTGCCTAGGGCCCACAGGACCCCCTAGGTGGACCTGACGATGGCAGGTAGTTAAAGGCCCATGAGAGGATCCTGCCTTCCCTGCTTAGCCAAAGGTGTGGACATCCATGTCACTCTACAGTCACTCTCAGATTTTCCCAGATGACCATGGTAACAGCATGGATGGGGCACTGAACCAGGAATCAAAAGAGCCAGGTTCAAAGCCAGGCACTGCCATTGACTTGCTGTGTGACCTTAGACAACAAAGCCTCCACTCTGGGCTCCAGTTGCCTTTTCTTACAGGAGGAATTGGACCAGCTAAGCTCTCAACCCAGTCTCTTTCAGCTCTAACATTGGGAGGAGTTATGCAACAGACAAAGCTCAAAACAGCCCCCACCCCACCACCGTTTTAGGAGCCTCTGTGTTTTTGAACCTGCCAGTGAATGCTGGCGCCCTCTGGTGGCCTGGGCTGCATTGCACAGCCTTCCCGTGATTCTGGATGGAAATCCGTTAAGTCCACAGGAGGCTACAAGACACTTAACTCCTGCCTACAGACTGCCCTGCATGCAAAGGGCCAAGTGCACTAGGTTTGTTCTTTCTGCTATTCTCATATTTTTTTTTCACACCACTTGTCTTTGAATCTGAGGGCTGGAAAGGGCCTTGAGGAGCCAGGCTAGTCTGTTCCTGCTGCCTCCCGCAGTAGGCACCCAAACCAACCCAGCCAGGCGGTGTTATACCAGGGATCGGCAGCCTCTTCGGCCCTGTGTGCCACCAGTGGGGTGAAACAAAGCCCTCGGGGACCACTGGCAGGCCTAAGACATAGACAGGAGAGAAGGAGGAGGGAATGGGAGGGCAGGAGAGACAGGGAGGAGGGAGAGAGAGAAAGAGAGAGAGAGAGAGAGAAAAGCGAGAGGTATTGTATACAGTGGGAAAGCCACCACAACTGCAGGGGCCACATGTAACACGCTCCGACCTCCCAACAACCACGCTACTTTCTGCAGTTTCTGTATGGGCCCTAGGGTCTCACCCACCATGGGCCTGGCAGCACTCACAGATGGTTGGCATGCTATGCTACCCTACGCGTGTATACCCTTCTGTGGGGAAAGGATGGCCACTGTTGCTGATTTCCTAGGCAGTCCACCCTCTATGAACCTGTCAGTAGGTCTGTCTCTCGGTACAGTGCTAATGATGCCTTGGAATCCCCAAAGAAAGGAGGCTGTGGTGACTGGATTCACATCCAGTTCTCCCTACTGGAAAAGTGGCTTCATTCTTTAGCCAACTGTATTAGTTTAACAGGGCGTTTAACCCACCAGGACAGCCTACTGCTCAACTCCATGAGATGCTTGCATCTTCTACTGCATGCTGAAGGCTACGATGGAGCCCTGGGGTGGGCATCAGGAGACCTGGGTTCTTGTCCCACCTCTACTCATCTTGTGACTTGGACAAGTCACTTCCCCTTTCTGAACCTCAGTTTCTCCATCTGTGATGGGGGGGGGGGAGGAGGGAGTTTTCCTCTCCCTATGCTCCAGCTCTGGGGCTCCCGAGGAGTCAACTAAACATGTCTGTGCTATCAACCTAGCCCAGTGGCACCTGGGGGGTGGAGCTTAGCTTTCAGTGACCAATCTGCAGTTCTCAAATTATCTACAACGATGCCCTCTCCTGTCTTCGGTCTATAGCGCCTCCATCCTTCTCCTGTCCCAGCTCCTCACAGGCCCTGTCTTTATCTACTTCTCAGGACTTACCACACCAGGGCACTCAGAGTTAGAAAGCTCTCTGACCCTCAAGTATTTCAGACCTGTCTATGGAGGCTTCTTTGGAAGGTACCACAAGCAGAAGACAAAGTCTGTGCACATTGGAAACTGCAGAGCTAAGTAATGCTAACCCTGCTAAACACTCACTCACCCCAGCCCTGCCCAGACATGGACGCACACAGAAGGAAGGGTCAGAAAGGGCCTCAGATGGCCCGAGTCAGGTATTCCAGAGTAGAGAAGGCTTGAAAGGCCATGTAAGGAGGAGCTTCCAGCTTGAGGCTTCTGGAGCCTGCAAGACCCTGGCAGTTTCAGTAAGTCTCATCTGTTTTCAAATACCACAGAAAGTAGACCAGGCAATACCTTTCCTACATCGGCAGTGAGAATTGAACTTCGTGATTTACTCTTTTTCCCCCATGTAATTTTAAGACTGTTCTGGATAAGCACAGGTAACCATCTTAATGCAGAAGGTCTGGCGGGGAACCCAGAGTATTCCTGACAACCAGACTTTCTCTAAGGGAAGAGGCTTGCCACGCTTGTGGGCTGTCTTTGGAAAAGGGATGGGAAAATTAGAAAAGTTAAGGGTTTTATTGTTAATGTGATCTCATCCAAAGTTTTCTTTCTTCTTCTTCTTTTTCTTTTTCTTTCTTTCTTTTTTTTTTTCTTTTAAGAAGATGATCAGAGCTAAGAGAGGTTAAGGTCCGTGCCCAAGAACATAGGGCAGGTCAGACGCAGAACTTGTAAGTTCCCATGCCAGGATGCCACTGTAGGCCAAGGGGCTGGTGTTATTACAATATACAGACCGACCAATCCCTGCCAGACTCCTCCTGTGCTGTAGAACGTGAGCTTTACAGGGCTAGGAGATAGCTGGGTCAGCAGCTGTGTGCGACTACCACTGGTCAGACTCGACAACTGAGGCGCAGAGAGATTGTGTAACATGCCCAAGGTCACACAGGTGTCTAGGATTAGAACCCAGGTCTCCTGAATCTGAGGCCAGTAGTCTTCCTGTGTATATCAAAACCAGACATCAGGAAAAGCCTAGAGCGGCTGCTTAGGCCTGCCCTTCCTCACAAGGATCCCGGTCCCACTACCCCATGGTTAGGTATGTTGCCCCTTCCATGGTCCAGCTGGCCTGGAGTCAGAGGAGCCAGGCTGCCCAGGAACCACTTACCTGTGTGCTAGATGGCCCCACAGCACGTCGGGGCACCTTGATGTCAAAGCCACCTTTGGGGTCTTTCTCCCCTCTTAAGCATGGGTCATTGGGGGGTTCTCGGCCTCCCTCCCAGTCACAGATCGTCTTGCGAATTGCCTGCAGGACACTGGGGAAGAAGGGGGAACTTAGCTCAGGTGTCTTCAAGGGTGTTTCTAGGCCCCACAGTGTCTTGGTACCTCCTGCATTAATGTTCTGGGTGTTTGGGAAGTGCATTCACTCCTGGACCCACCCAGGGATGCTGTTAACAGGGTCAAGGCACTTTGAACAAGTGGCTGCCATGGCTTTGGTGGCCATCGACTACCTAAGAACTCAGCTGTAAGCCATTCAGGGGCCTGGAGGACAGATGCTAGGGGTGGCGAGAGGAGGAAGAAGCTACAGGGGCATCTCATTAGCACCACTAACTCCATGGCTAACGTTTTCATAACAGCTTATATTTATAGCCTACTCACTCTACATGGTGTGCGCTGAAGTCTACATATAGATCATTTCCTTTCACCATCCCCCTGGCCATGGACACAATGACTCCATCTTACAAACAAAGAACCGACACTCAGAGGACTCATTTGAATGATACGCTTTTAGACAGCTGTAGGTTTGAGTTCAAACTCTAAGTGGAGGCTTGGCGTATCACAAACATCCACCCGCCAGAGGGTCTGTGTGTTTGGGAGCCATGCTAGAAGCCAACTGAGCTAGAAGGCCCTCCTCTTCCAGCCCTGCAATCCCACAGACCTGCAGCACCCTGAATGGGGCCGTCCGAGGCCCCTACCTGATGAGGACATTCTTTTTCTTGCGCACAGCTTGCCTCAGCGGCTCCCGCAGCGTCACCTGGGCGAAATCCTGCAGGGCTGCGTAGATAGTGTTGCGGATGGCCTGGTTGAAGACACTCTCCATCCTGCCCATGAGCACCTGCAGACCCTTAATCATGGCAATCACCTGGTGGGCACAGAGCAAGGGTCAGCCTAGCTATCATTTAGCAAGCCATCTGCTCACCATGCAGTGCCACACTGCAGAGAAGGGGCACTGGAGATACCCCAGTGCCTCTAATACTGCCAGGTCACGACGAGGTAAGAAATGGTACCAAATGCACACAGATCAGCGCTCTCCTCCTTCCGTCAGTGACCATGCTAAAGGGGTGCTCTCATGCACTGTGGCTGGATGTGTCAACTTATACTTCTGCCATTCTGGAAAAAGGATGGTATTTCCTGAGCAGCTACAAATAGAACTATCCCATGATTCATCCATCCTACTTCTGCATGTACCTGAGAGCAATGAAACCAGTGAGTTGAAGAAACACCTGAAGCCAGTGTTAACTGACAACAGCCAGGACAGAATCTACAGCGTGTAGAGACAAACTGGGTTAGATGTAAACAATGCAAGATTATGCAGCCGTAAAGAAGTAGTTCTGCCATAGGTAACAACATGGACAGAACTGGAGGGCATTCACCATATTAAGTCGGGCACAGAACAAAGCTTAAAAAAATAAAATAAAATAAAATAAAAGAAAAAAGAAAAAAGAAAGAGGGGGTGGAGAGAGAGAGATGGCTCCGTTGGTGAAGCGTTTGCATTGTAAGCATGAGACCCAAGTTCAAACTTCAGAACCAGCAGAGAAAAAAGTGAGCATGGTGGAGAGCTGGTAGTTCAGTGCTGGGAGACAGAGCGAGTTGGATTCTTGGGGCTCAGTGCCCAGGTAGCCTAACTGGGGAATAGAAGTCCAAGGTGGCCAGCTCCTGAGGAATGACATGTGAAGTTGAGTTCTTGCCTCCATGTGTATAAGAATGTGTCACACACTCACACATACACACGAGTACTGGAAGGATACAGTGGGCAGTAATGGAGAGGTGATGGCTTGTGTATATAGGAGTGCACTTGGATAGGAGGGACAACTTCCAATGCTACGTTACAGTGGGAAAAGCCGCACTGCATGTGTAGCTGCGGATTTCAAAGCAAAATAGCTACTAGAGGGGAATTTGAATGTTTCCAACAACAACAATAATTCAAAGTGATGGATATGCAGATTAGCTGATCTGACATTTACATAGTGAGTCCAAAATTCTGACACATCAATCATAGTGGACCTCATGGTTATTTATAGCCATTACGTGTTAACCCAAAATAGAAGACGACACTTGTACCTTGCTACAAAGGCAAGACTGTGCCTCGTGAAGCAGGTTACTGTCATCCTAGTCCATGCTCTTACTCTCTTTGCTGACTGTTGACAAATCACAGCTGGCCCTTGGACCACATCCTGGATATTACTCCTGTGGGTTTTTGGAGATCTCTCTACCCACACGATCATAAACTCTACCAAACCAGACCACTGTTTCAACTGCTGGAACATTTGCAAAATCTTCCCTTCGGAACAAAGTGGCCGATAGCTGCTTGACCCTTTTCTGGAGCCTTTTCCCAAAGCTGTCCGGAAGACACCTCTGCTTCTACATGTACAAAGGAGGGAAGGGGGAGCTTGGGTTGGGACAAGTCGGGCCAGCCTCAGTCTTGGTTGTTATCTGGGGGCTGTGTGCCAGAGGGCCTGTGCTTTTTCTTTGGATGACCGTTTTCTCCTGGCCCTGAGCACTCCCTCCCCTCCCCTGCCGTCTGCTGCCCAGTGGGTGTGGGAGGGACAGGAATGACAGATTAGGTCGGAGACACAGTCTCTATCAGGCCATCTTCCCCAGCAGTAAACCTTGTGAGAACACATGGGAATCAGACAATGAATCAGCCATCACACAGCGGTCACACTCTCTCACACCCACAGTCATGTGTCTGCCTGCACACACCAGGCTCAGCACAGAAGGCCCTGTGGCTAGGAAGGCCCTGCTATGCACGTCTATGTGTGAAAGCCCCTAACAGGAGCCTTCTGTTGAACAGGAAGGAACAAGGGAATGAATGCTGAGCTTACACAGGAGGATTTTTTTTCCCTCTAAAAATGTTAAAGAAACAGAACAAAATAAACAAGACATACCCTAAACAAACAACAACACTAGCAATTAGGGTGAGAAACCTGGTCAGAAGGTGAGGCCGTCCCTAGAAGCCAAAGAGCAAAATGCTGTGCCGCAGTAAGGTAATGAAAAAAAGAACTTTAATAAGGGAGGCATTCAAAGGTGGTCAGGCTCCCAAAGGTCTGGGCTCCTGGCCAGAGGTGAAGTTAAAACGCACCCAGACAGGGGCTAGAGAGCTGGTGCAGCAGGTAAGAACATTACCTGCTTTTGCAGACCCGAGTTCTGTTCCCAACACCCACGTTGGGCAGCTTACCGTTGCTTGTAATTCCAGCCCAAGGCCTGCTTAGACACTCACATGCATGGTCTCTCACACAGACAAACCCATAATTAAAACACTGAGACAAATGGATAGATACAGAAGGGTTTGGAATAGTTTCAAACACAGGGTGGGCAAGGCTGTAGGACCTGAGGGTAAAATCTTTGCAACTCAAGACTACATAAAGATTTCTTAGCTAGATCCCCATTTACCATACTGTAAAATAGGTTGAATAGTTTGGACTCTAGCAAAATATGAAGGCAGAGTTCTTCAAAGGCACTGCCAAGGAAACAGAGGCAAAGTCACCAAGCAAAGGACCTGCTCACAACACATGCTTGATCAAAGTTTTGTGGTGAGGATATGGAAAGAACTCCCACAATTTGACAACGAGAAAGCAAAACACAACCATTCTCAATGGGCAAGGACAGCCAGGTGGTGGCTGCAACAATGGTGACACACACCTTTGATTCCAGGCAAAGGCAGGTGGATCTCTGAGGTCACATGAACTCAGAATGAGTTCCAGGACAGCTAGGGCTGTACAGAGCAATAACCCTGTCTCAAAAAAAAAAAAAAAAAAAAAAAAAAAAAAAAAGAAAGAAAAGAAAAAAAAAAGCAAAAGCAAAGACTTCGATAGAATATTTTACACAAAAGAATAGGTGATAAGGGCATGAAAAAACACTTGGCATCACTACACTCTGGGAAAATGAGA
This sequence comes from Acomys russatus, assembly GCF_903995435.1. Lineage (NCBI taxonomy): Eukaryota > Metazoa > Chordata > Mammalia > Rodentia > Muridae > Acomys > Acomys russatus. Next base: position 28,154,589 of record NC_067161.1, read on the forward strand.
ATGACAGGGCTAATGAGACTCACCTATATATATATATATATATATATATATATATATATGACCATTAGAATGGCCAGGATCATTTGTAAGATGGCCACTGCCAGGGCCTGTGAGGGCACAGAGCAATGGGACGTGGTGGTGATTTGAAGTCCCCCTTTGTGTGGCCACTGAAGGAACATCTACAATGTGAGTACTCCAGTAAAAGGCTAGAGCTCAGCCAGGCTTGACAGGACAAGCCTGTAGAGTCCCAAGACCTGCCTTGGCTAGCAAGTGGGTTCAACAGCAAAAATAAAAAATAAGAGAGAGAGAGAGGGACTATGTCAATGAAAAAATGAACAGAAAGACAAACAAAGCAACCATCCTTCCATCTCCATCCCCACAGCACGGGGTTGAGAGTGTGACCATACTCTGCTTTTTGACATGGGTGCTAGGGATCTGAACTGGGGGTCCTTAGGCTTCTACAGTCAGTTCTCTCACCCAAGGAGACACCTTGCCAGCCCTCATCATATGTTTTACACTTTAATTTATTCTTAGAAAATGTCATACATGTATGCATTATGCACCGGCTGGCTCTGTGGCACCTCGACACAAGCTAGAGTCTTCAGAGAGGAAGGAGCCTCAGTTGAGGAAATGCCTCCATGGGACCCAGCTGTAAGGCATTTTCTTAATTAGTGATTGATGGAGGAAGGCCAGTCCATTTGGGTGGGGCCATCCCTGGGCTGGAGGTCTTGGATCCTATAAGAAAGCAGGCTGAGCAAGCCAGGGGAAGCAAGCTGGTTCTCAGCACCCCTCTGTGGCCTCTGCATCAGCTCCTACCTAAAGGTTTCTGCCCTGTCTGAGTCCCTGGTAACTGAGTTCCTTCAATGATCGACAGCAATATGGAAGTGTAATCCAAATACACCCTTCTCTTCCCTACTTGCTTTTTCGTCATGGTGTTTCATCGTAGCAATAGAAACCCTAACTAAGGCACATTATATTTTGATCATATCTGCCTTCACTTCCTCTCGACCCTCCCTCAGGCCCTTCTAATCTCATATCCTCCTTTCATAAGCACTTAGTTATTCATCTATTTCTTATGTTTTAAGCCTGAGTCCACTGAGTGCTGCCCATACACCCATAGGCATGGAGTCATCGGCCTGGGCATGGGGGACTCAATCAATGGCCACACCCTTAAAGAAGAATGACTCTTGCTACTCCAGTAACTAGTAACTGTTCTTCCACTGGGGGAGGGGGTCAGGGCCTCAGGAACCTTCTAGGGTCTATGCTGGGATTTTAAATTAGCTGGGTCCCTTCATCACTTCTTAGTAACCTGGATTGGGGGTGGGGAGGAGGAAATCAGAAAAAGGGCAGCAAGTTAAGATGACAACATTGTTGGGTGATTAAAAGAACTCCAGGAACCATGGGGAGCAGCAGTTCTGGGGTGAGTGGGGAGAGCAGGGTATCAGCACACCCACCTCCACAAAGGCAAACTTCTCCTCGCTGGTGTAATTGTAGCGCGTGGCTCTCTCATACTCTTCCGCTGTGCCCGGGCAGTCCTTGTTGCAGAATTTGTCTGTGGGGTGGACCAGCTTCCAGGAGTACTGGGGAGAGAAGAAACAGCCGATGCCTAGCAACTGAGGTACGGGCAAGAAAATGGCCAAGCCATACCAGGGCATGCTAAAATGGGATGAAGAGATGAAGGCACCAACTCAGGCAAGGTGGGGACAGACCCTGGAAACACCATGTAAAAAACTCTAGATACAGGTGTGTGTGTGTGTGTGTGTGTGTGTGTGTGTGTGTGTGTGTGTGAAGTGATGAAAATATTCTTAATTTAAGGTTATGCAATTCTGTAAACACTCTAAGATATGTAGATCTCAGTCAGGTAAGCAATGTGTCATATGAACCAGATGTAGAGGCAGAGGCCCATGGACGCCATGGCAATAGACTAAGTGTGAGGCCTGCCACCTCAGGACACTTACCACCTCCATGACATGGGCGCTCCACTTGGATAGAAGTTGCAGGCCTCTCAAGGCCAAGTCAAAAAGCTCCCGGTACTCTTCATCCGACTTCTGGCTGTCCAGGCCTGAGCCTGTCACCACCTGGGGAAAACACAGAATGCAACACTCACCACATGGTCCATGGGCCTGACGCTTATAAGCATTCCTCCTCTGATTTCCCTGCAAGAACTATGCAGTTTGTTATGCTCCCCTGTGAGGTAAACATGGCATTGACGGGACGTCTTGCTGAAAGTCACACAGGAGGTATCAGTCTATTTCCCCATTTAGCCCTACCCTAGAGCCTGCAGCAAAGGCTTTAACCCTGTCTTGACTAGTAAGTCCTTGCTGTGATGTGAAATATGAGTGAGTACGCAAGCAATGACTTTCACAGAGCACTGTGACATCACAGGTCCCCTGGTTTCATATTCTGTTTCACATACAGTGTTCATCACAGGTCACCAAAATGATGTCATAGTTCACTTATTAGCTGCAATGTGCTGATTGAAAAGATATTCCATACCATATGTATGTATGTATGTATGCATGCATATACATGGTATATTTACATGATATGTATATATGTGGACATGAATATATGCAGGTGGTCATCAATGATGGACACTATCTTTGCAAATTTGCTTCATTGCTATGATCTGTAATTTCCCAAGCTAACGCAGCAATGTGGACATCCCTTGCAGACACCTGCATGCTCCCAGTTGAGCTGAGGCCTCTCTCCCTTTTTGGTTTAGCTCTCATATTTCAAGCGAACATACCCCCTATAGCTTAAGCAGGCTTGAGATGCCCTCACTTTTGGGCTTTTAGTTAACAATTTCAAACAGAGCTGGTGTGCTAGGGCAGTAATTCTCAGCCTTCCTAAGGCTGTGACCCTTTAACACAGTTCTTCAATTTGTGGTGACTCCCAACTATAAAATTATTTTCATTGCTACCTCACAACTTTAATTTTGCTACTCCCGTGAATCATAATGTAAACCTTGTGATAAGGTTGTTCAATCACAAAGGGGTCGTGACCCACAGGTTGAGAACCACTGTGCTATGCAGTGCTCTGTGCCCAGGAAAGCTGCAACGGACATGCGTAGAAACACTTCCTTCTAACTGAAGTCATGGTGCTGTTGACACTCAGCGAGTGCCAATGAATCAACCAAAACTGCCACAAAGGTATCTTTAGACAGAAATGTAGATGAAACAAGATTCTGTGGTGTTAAAAACACCCTGGTAAGAGGCTCGTGGGAATTTGAGTTTCTCTGTGGGCAATGACTCACTATTTTTTTTTTTAATTCAGAGTTTATGGTTTTTATAGAATGTTACAACTGAACGTTATGAAAACTGGTAACATATATGCACATAGAAAGTGCGTTCATTTGGCTGTATGGATCTGAGGTTGTCTACATCTAGAGAACTCATGCTATGGTAGATAGGAACTATCTAGAAAAATGTTGTGTCTGTATTGTATGATCTTATCATCTCCTATATACAGAAAGACAGCTATTTATGATGTGATGTTTAGCTTTAGCTGCCAACTTGGCACAGCCTAGAGTCACCCTGGAAGGGTGTCTCAGTGAGAGACTGTCTACCTTTGGGTCATCCTGGAGGGCTATCCATGGGCAATGGCCTTAATTAAGTTAAGTGACAAGGGAAGATCCAGCCTACTATGGATGGCAACTCTCCCTAACCAGGAGGTACTGGATTGTGGATGAGTGGCATAAGCAAGCGAGTGAGCGAGCAAGGGAGCATGCATCCATTTCTCCCCACTCTTAACTGTGTGTGTGTGTGATGTGAGCAGCTGTCTCAAGCTCTTACCCCTGTGACTGTTTCAAAGCGATGGGCCATAACCTGGAACTGTGAACTAAAATAAACTAGTCTTTAAGTTGCCTTTTGTCAAGAGCATTTAATTATAGTAACAGAGATAAAACTACACTAATGGCATTTACACATGGTGTTGGGTCTTATAAATAATAGAGACGATTCACAATATATTCAAGCATGAAAATAGGTTATATGAAAAGCAAAGACATTTCTAAGAGACTGGAGGATCTGTAGAATTTGGTGTCAGTTGTAGATCCTAGAGCAATCCCTCATGAACGCCAGGAGGTAATTGTAATAGTGATGATGATGATGGTGGTGGTGGTGGTGGTGGTGATGATGATGATAAAATAACCTTTGGGCAGAATTAGTCTCAGCTGGCACAAACACGTGACTAGGAATTCCGGATGACAAATGATTATGCTTATCTCAGCTTACTCGCACATTTGGAAAGACAGATAAAGGTTTGGACTTGGTATGGTCCTTGTGAGTTCCAAGCTTACTAACCATGCTGCCTGTATTTGTCAGATGGAGCTCATTTCAAATGAGCGAGGTTAAGGTCACAGGTACTTCCCGGAAAAAGATGATCGCCATGGCCATTGGCCACACGGTGGAGCCACTGAGCAAATGTGGCCTCTTCCACAATGTGGAAGCTGAGATTGGGGACCTGTGTGGGCTTAAAATGCACACCTTACATATCAGTAAGAAAGCCATCTTTGGGAAGGGACCCACGAAGACATGGTAACCAAAGTTAGTTGTGAGGTGGTAGGATTCTATGGGATTGGCTACCCTTCTTTTGTGTATCTAATATTTTTACTTTCTTCTTCTCTTTTTGTTTTTTGTTTTTGGTGTTTTTCATTACAGGGTTTCTCTGTGTAGTCTTGGCTGCCCTAGATTCACTTTGTAGACCAGCCTGGCCTCAAATGCACAGAGATCTGCCTGCCTCTGCCTCAGCGAGTGCTGGGATTATAGACGTGTGCCACCACACTCGGCTTCTAATTTTTTTATCAACTCTGTGAATTGATCATGTTCTTATATTTAAAAAAAGAAAAAAGTCAAAAAAACAATCCTTCACATTGCAAGGGATCTTTACGGCACACACACTTGTGGACCACCATGGGTGTCAGTTTTCACTCTCCATTGTCTCTGGGACCGGGTCTCTTGGTTGTTTGACATTGCAATCGCCAGGCTAGCTGCTCCACAAGCCTCCTGTGTTGCTGTAGAAGCCCTGAGGTTGCAGACATGTGCTCCCACTGCTGGCTTTATGTAAGTTCTGGGGACCCTAACTCAGCTGTTGCCCATGCTTGCCTGGTAAGTGTTTTCCCCGCTGAGCATTGCCCCGCCCCTTTATGGCCTTTTCTTTCCATTTATATTTCTGCAATGATCATGTTTATGCATCTTTAAATGGTATCATGGGCAGAGGTGTTTAGAACTCTGTCTCTGGCCATTGAAGGTGGAGATGGGAGGAATCCTATGTAGCTAATAAGTTACTGGGCCTTTACTGTATTCCAGACACAACACATATACCAAGCACCCTGCTTAGTGAACCTTTCAAAATAAGCGCTATCATCACTTCCATTTAAAAGACGTCTGTGTTATTTTTAACGGGCACGGTAGTTGTAGATGTCTGTGGGACACAGTGTGAAGATTCGACACATGCATACACCACCTCTGATGTCATTTCTTCATGTTGAGGTCCATAATTATCATCCACCACAATCACTCTACTGTGTGATACAACATTACAAGCGATTCCTCCTACTTGGCTATTTTAAGCCTGTATTTTGCTTAAATAATTGCTATTTAATAAAAGTACACATACCCCCAAGAAAAAGGACAGCATTTCTCTCATCTGACTGTACCTGTGTTCCTGTTACACTATCTCCATCACTGACCATTCCCCCAGTTTCCCCACCCCAACTCCCATCCCCCTCAGGCAGTGCTAGAATTATATCCATTTTGCAGATGAAGGAATCGAGGCCCAGAGACACTGATCAACAGCCCTAGTCTGACTCTAAACCCACGCTCCCAGCAAGGCCACCTTCCTGCCTCTGGCAGTGTATTCCCCCTAGGCCATGTTGCCTGCTCTTGCTCAGCCTCTCTGTACAGCTGCCGGCCCTGGCCCAGCCACAGGACCCACCTCACTGTTGCTGTAGCGAGCCAGCTCAGAGATGAAGCGGATATGGTCATCCCGGATCTGAACCATCTGCTCGCAGATGTTGTACTGGGGGCTGATGCTGCTCTGCGTGCAAGTCCACCTGGGAAGAAAAGCACAGGGTTTGTGTACGGGGCCGGGCTCCAGGCACTCTGGGTGGAACCGAATGGTAATGTGGCTGCCTACTCCCCAGAGCTGGCTCTCTAGGCAGCGTGGCTAGAGAGGAGAGTCCTGTCTCTGCCTTCCCCAGATTTTACCACAGTGGTGTTTCTGGGCGCCAGTGTACAATACCTAAACAATACTTACCAATAAAGTGAGAGGGTGAGGGCCAAGATCACAGCCTCTCTATGGCCACAAAAGGCTAGAATCGCAGCCGAGCAAAACCAAGCTGGGCAGCCTCCCTGTCTTTTCCAACAAGGACCTGGTGACATGGATTTACTCCCTGTCACTCTGAGGGGTACAGTTAGTGCCTCCCACACTTTTCTTTCTTCCTTTTTTCTTCCCATTCTCATCCTCCCTCCCCTCTCTTCTTTCCCTTCTGTCCTTTTGAAAGATGTCATTAGGAAAACCACCCTGAATCAGGTGGAAAAAAAACGAACAAAAGCCTCACCCTCTGTCCTCTTCCTCTGTCCAGAACTAGTGTCTCAACAGACAGAGAATGGGGAGCCAGTAGGCAGAACTTTGATTCAAAAGAAGATGCAAAGAGACTCTCATAAGGATTATGAGCAGTGGTGCCTTCCTCCTCCGCTAGTTTTTCATTCTGAGCTCCTTGCATAGGGAATGCTGTTGCTCAAACTTCTGACTCTGCCTGGTTGTAAGCTGATATCTGCCTAACCAGCCTCTTTCTCTAAAATTGCCAGACATGTCTGAATTTCCCCACTGACCCATCTCTGGGGCTCCAGGTAGAGGTAGCTTGTAGGTCAGGGACCCCTCTGCAGGTGTCTTAGGTGTGTTTGTTTGTTTGTTTGTTTTTGAGACTGGGTTCTAATGTAGCTGAGGCTGGCCTTGAGCACCTGTTCCTCCTGCCTCCACCTCTCAACTGCTGGGATTATAGGCATTTGTACCATACCTGGGCTCTGCTGGTGTCATTTTAAATCGCAGCTACTAAGAGTTGCTGTGGCAGGGGGATCACAAATTCAAGGTAATTCTGGGCTGGGCTACATATAGAGTTGAACTCAATGAGACCCTGACCCCAAATGAAAAGTAAGAAGAGAGGCAAGGCTGCAGTTCACTTGTAGGGTACTTGCCCAGCATGTACAAGACCTTGGGTCAATTACCAGTGCTGCAGCCCTTGGAGAGAGACTGACCAAAGGGTGGCCAGGACTGATCCACATGGATAGGCCATAGTCTCTTAGCTATAGGTAATATCCGTGTAGATGGACCATCCTCTAATGTCTTCTGAGATTAGAGGGACCAGGGTTGAAGCTAGACTAGCCCAGCCCTTCTCCCCCCAAAAAAATCCTCCTGGGAGCCACTGAGTCACCCCCAGGCTTTAGCATAGACTCCCTAGAACCATGGTTTCCTTTATATGACGTAAGGGGAGATTACCAACCCATGTCCCTGCCGGATCCATCAGCGACACTGTTAACCCCGTACTTACTGCATAGTCACAAAACCTGAGCAGACACCTGACCCAGTGACATCTGCTACCATCAGTAGACTCCTGCTGTCCCACTGAGGGGCGGGGGTTACCGCAGAGCAGGACAAGGGGCGTGGCTATGCTCTGAGCCCTTTAGAGCTTGGCAGCAAAGAGCTGGTGCAAAAGAGCTCAGAGCATCCTCGCTATTCCCCTCCTGGCAGTACTGTTCTGCCTGCGGGAATCCACCTGCCCAGAGCTCTGGGGAGGGAGGAGGGACTGAAGTGGTCCCTCAGCTCCTTGCCCGGAGCTGGGCATCCTCACAGGAGCCGAGAGACATTACGGCAGGCACTCACTTGGACTTGTTCTCTTCATAGTGAGCACTGGTCTTAATGTATCTGGCCAGCTCTATCTGCATGTCGCCGAAAAGGGGTACCACCTGCAGCTGCTGCAAAGGAAGCAAACAGAGCACGTGAGATGCCACAGGCAGGGCTGGGCGGCTGTACCATCAGGGTGGAAGGCTTCAGTGTGCACCTGGGGCTAGTAGCTTGAATTATTTCTATAACGGTATTGCCACAAGGTCCTGGCACCCAGAGGAACCCCAGCCATTGGTTAGGCCCTTCCCCTGCCTCCAACCTACTGTGTACTTCAAGCAATTGACACCAGAAAGGCAAAGTGAGATTTGTTCAAGGTCACATAGGAGAATAGACGAGGCAGAGGACCAGATGGCTGGCCTCCTAGTACAGGGTCCTTTCTATAGATCAGAAGGTTTCTGTTGCTCCAAACTGGAGTAGGAGCAGATGGCAGAGGGCTACGGCCTGAGGCAGCCTTCCGGAGTCTGTCATTAAAGTACAGATAGGCCAAGGACATGTGGAAGGGAGGCTGCTATCTCCTTACAACTGTCTCTCCTGCACTGGACAGGGGACCAGGCACTTTATAAACACTATCTCAGCTGAGCCTGGCCTATGTAGGCCTGTAATCCCAGATATTCTGACAGAGAGGTAAGAGGGTCTTATGCACACAGGCTCCATGGGCAATACAGTGAGACTCTACCGTAAAATAAAAAGTTAAAAAAAAAAAAAAAGGTGTGATATAATTAGTAATAGAAGATTTAATTCGCATGGGCAAGGCCCTGGGTTTAATCCTAAGTACTATGAAACCCAACTACCCAACCATCCACTATCTCCATGCACACATAACCAAGTGGGGTCAGTGCTGTCTCCCTCTCACTGTACTGGCACAGGAATGGACACATAGGAAGCTTAGTCTGTTCAGGAAGTCAGACCAGATAAAGCAAGAGCCAGGATCAGAACCCTTGACTCCAGGAGGCCTTGTTGATGCCTTTCCCCAAAGCTACTTCCGTTAGAAGGCAGTGGAGCCCAATTAAACCCTGGCCCTGTGTAGGCCTGGTTCTACCTTCCTTCTTATGGCCTGAGGACAGACATTGCAGTTTCTCAATATGGGGCCCGTTTTCATCTGGGGTAGCTCTGGAAAAAAGCTAACAAACCAACTCACAAGATGCCTCTGAGGACTCAACATTTCCCCTTCAACCTCACCTAGTATCTTCCACAACACAACATCCTTCCCCCAGGGCGGAGCTCACATCTGAAGGACCCAACATCAGAGTAAACTCGGAATGAGAATACACTTCCAGATGGGACATCTCCTCGTTCAAACTCCAAAGACTTAAAACTTGCCTGTGGGTTTTTATTTAGAAAGTGTTGGGGCCAGAAGATCAGAGCTCAGAGATGTCGGAATGCATGTATGTAAGCTGAATGCTGGTGGGTTTCTGTGCCTAAATGGTGCAGGCAAGTGGACTGCCCTGGGCCCCAGAGTGGCTACAATGGCAACCATGAATCGACTTAAACTCTAGGGTTTCAGGGATGGAGAAGTGGCTCAGAAGTTAAGAGTACTTTATTGCTCTTCTAGAAGACCAGGGTTTGATGCCAGGTACCCACATGGCAGATTACAACCATCTGTAACTATAGTTACACAAATACGGTGCAGATATGTGCAGGTACAATACTCATACACATAAGATAAAAGTAAATCTTAAAAAAAAAAAAAAAAATATCCCGGGGCTGGAGAAATGGCTCAGAGGTTAAGAGCACTGGCTGCTCTTCCAAAGGTCCTGAGTTCAACTCACAGCAATCACATGGTGGCTCACAACCATCTATAATGAGATCTGGTGCCCTCTTCTGGCCATGAGGTGTACATGCAGGTGAAACAGTGTGTGTGTGTCTGTGTGTGTGTCTGTGTGTGTGTGTGTGTGTGTGTGTGTGTGTGTAATAAATAAATCTTAAAAAAAAAATCTAGTCTTTAGTCCTCCTTGCATGAGCAAGGAGTAATGAAAATCCACACAGGCATTTTCTTCTAGGATGCAACTCTGTCTTTAGGAAAGGGAAAAAAGCAAGCAGGAAGACTTCCAAGGCCTTCAGTGGGATCCGGGCTGAGTCCTGAGGCTGTAGTGAGGGCAGCTGGGCCTGTGTTTCCTGTTCCCTGTGTATCTTTAGATGCCTCTGAACCATCTCCACAGCTTTCTGCCTAATTTCCTTCCTTCCCCCAGGGCTTTAGGCTCTAGGCTCTAGTAATTCTGTCCCCCTGCCCAGGCCCAGATCCAATTACTAACCTTAAAAAACTTATCAATTTTGCTCAGGTTGATTCTCTTCTTGGCATCCAGCTTGTAAATGTTACTGACATTTCCATCCATCAGGTAGAGGCCAAAGCCCATCACCTAGAATGAGAAAGGGCCAAGTGCAAAGCTCTCATCACACCTCCAGAGGGATTAACAAAGGTGGGGATCCATGACGCATACGTGCACACATGTGCAAGCATGTGCAAATCTAACTGGTATCTTGCAGGGACGCGCATGCTATTTCAAAAGCATACACATCTCCAAGAGAAAACAGGAAACTCGGGCCTGATTTCAACAAGAAAGTGTGGTGTCAGTTCCCAAAAAACTCTTAGGAACCACACAGTATTCTAAAGACGAGGAATCGGAGACACAGAGCGCTAAGTGAGCTTGCCAGAGCCACACAGGTAAGCTGCAGAGACTATCTGCAAACAAAGGGTTTAGTCCGGGCTCTCCCATCCAAAGGTCCACTCACAGATCCTCTGAAATAGGAGAGACCCTGATGCTTCCCAGAGGGGTCAAGACCTGGACACTGGAATAATGACAAATGACCATAAAATTCCCCAGGAAAACATCAACATAAAGGCCCCTGAGGCGTCCCGGGGGCATTGCTCAAGAGCAAGTCTCTGTCTGAAGATGCTGATGCTATTGATATTTCAGCCTGTTTCCTAATCCCGTTAGGTAAAGAAGCAGCTGCAGGGGTGTGGCCAGCTGCGGTGACACAGAAAGTCACTCCTTTCTTTCTCACCGGGGCCCCTAAGGGAAGAAGTAGCAGACTGTCAAGGACAGCTGCTTCCTGTTTGCTGCAGTCTGTCCTGCAGTGACACCACCAGACTGTCCTGTAAGGGCTTCCAGCGCCCCCTGGTGGCATGTGAGCTCACTAACAAGCTGCAGAGAGAGCTGGGCAACAGCACAGAACGCGGGAGGCCTGTAGAAGGCTGTGAACTCGGAGGAAGGAGATAGAGTGTAGTAAGGCAGCCTGGGAGGCATCAGAGGGGCATAGCTGTTGTAGCCACCTGTGTTTGACACTGGGGAGGAGAGGCCTTTAAAACTGGGGCAAACTTTGCTGGTTTCTGATGGCCCAAGAAAGCTGGAGTGAGCAAGTTCCAAAAACCACATCGCCCTGTGCTATCATTTCAGTAACGTGTGTTCGCCTGAACTCATGCAAGCGCTTAAACCCCAAAGTCACAGGGCAATGGCATTAAGGGGGTGGGGGGGACCTGAAGGATGTGGGAGCACACCTGGAATCCAAGCATTTGGGAGGCTGAGGGTAGAGAACTGAAAATCTAGCCTGGGCAGCAGAGAGATCGTCTCAAAATAAAATATGTAAATAATAAATAAAAAGAGGTTGAAACTTAATCTCATAGTTATTTAAAGGTGAGGCCTCTTGGGAAGTGAATAGATTTTTAGAGGCCCCACGGCTGTGTGAGAAGAGGGGGAGCCCACATGGGGACACACAATAGTCCCATCATGTGACACCCTCAAGGAGCCTCACCACACCGACATCACTTTCAGCCTCCAGCATGGCAGGCTAATGAAACTTCTTCCATTAAATAAAAAAATAAATAAAGTTGCCAGTCTTAGGACTTTTGCTGGATTCATAAAAAAACAGCTCATACCGGGCGTGGTGGCACATGCCTTTAATCCCAGCACTCGGGAGGCAGAGGCAGGCGGATCACTGTGAGTTCAAGGCCAGCCTGGTCTACAAAGCAAGTCTAGGATAGCCAAGGCTACACAGAGGAACTGTCTCGAAAAACAAAACAAAACAACAACAAAACAAAAAAAACCACACACACACACACACAAACAAAAAACCAGCCCAGGACACTTAGCAAAATCAACTGAAAAAATGTAGGCATGGGAATCCCAAGCCAGAAGAGGTTCTTGGGGGTGGCGGGGGTAACAAGGCTGATGTGATGGAAGAAAAAGGAATTTTGAGAGATTCTGGAGTAAAAAGAACAGAAAGGGATCCTGGAGAAGGCTGTCCATGTCAGCTGTGAGAGAAAAGTTAGGAAGGACATAAGCAGTCAACGACAGGCAAAGCCACAAAGGCTCCTCTGTATGGTGCTGTCTTATGGCTGCGTGACGTTCTAAATGCATTTAAGAGCATGGGTTAGAGAGTCCACGTGCAGGCTGGTGAGATGCCTCAGTGGGTAAAGGCATCTGCTGCCAAGCCTGATGATCCGAGTTCAATCCCCAGACCCCACAGGGTAGGAGGAAAGAATTGCATCCCATAAGTTGGCCTCTGATGTCCACATGCATACTGTGGTACAGAGGTATTCAGGCACACACATAAGATAAATACATCTTTACAATTCTACGTGTAAGGCTGGATATGGCGGTGCATGTCTTTAATCCCAGCACTAGGGAGGCACAGGAAGGTGGATCTCTGTGAGTTCAAGGTCAGCCTGGTCCACATATTGAGTTCCAGGCTAGTCAGGGTTAAATTAGTGGAGACCCTGACTCAAAAAAAAATCTTCTATATGCTATGTATATTAAATATTTTGAAACTATATAAGCACAGAAAGAAAAGACATATGTTAACATGCTAAAAGCATTGTCTCTGATGTCTGGGAGAGAAAAATCCTAAAAGTTTAGCGTCTCCATAATTATAACAACAGCCTCATAACTTCAGAATGAAGAATGAAAACCACTAAAATAATTTTGACCACTCTGACAAAACACAGGCTCTGCCTTCCATATAAGCTAGGAATTTCTCTTTCAGGAAGTTTAGCTTTACAAAAGGCTATGCCATCAGGGTTTTCAGTGCAGTCAAATATTTAACCATAGGAGATGTGTGGACAAAAAAAAAAAAAAAATCTCCATAAACTGGGTTTCTTGGCATCAACTAACTTGGCATCAACTAAGGATGTCATCTCAGAAACATGCCTAATGACATCTGCAAATGTGTGTGTATGGCACATGAAAGGGAAGGGAGAGGACACAAGTAAGATGGCCCAGTCAGTCACGTGTTTGTGGCACAAGCACAGGACCTGAATTCAATCTCTAGCACCCATGCAAAAACTGGCAATGGTAGTGCACATATGTGTAAACCCAACGCTGGGGAAGCAGCATCAAGCCAATTCCCGGGCTTGCCAGCCAGGCCTTGCCAGCCAGGCCTAATGGGTGAGGCCTGGGTCCCAGGGAGAGACCGTACGTCAGGAAAGAAGCTGGGGCTGGAGCGATGGCTCAGTGGTTAAGAACAGTTCCTGCCCTTGCGGAGGACCTGAGTTTGGATCCCAGCACCTATGTTGGGCAGCTCACAATAGAGCGTACGTGACACCTCTGACCTTCATGTGCACATACCCACACATGCATATTTAAAATAATAAAAATAAGTCTTTAAAAAAGAACATGGGTGGCTCCTGAAGCATGACACGGTTGTTACACACACACACACACACACACACACACACTCACACAGTGTGAGGTGGGGAAGTTTTACCTTGAGGAGCATGTGTTTCTCACTGGGTGTCAGGTACATCTTATTCTCATAGTAATCAACACAGATGTTGACAATGTCTGCCAGCAGTTCCTCATAGCCTGGGATCACTTCCAGTTGCTGGTGAAGACACTAAACAACAGCGCCACCCGCTGGTCAGGCAGAGCAAAATGTTCCCCCTGTACCACCCAGAAGGCCCAGAGCTAGGCAGATTAAATGAGCTCCTGTAAGAGTTTTCATGCCAGCAAGTGCTGATACCTGACTCCTCCCCTTGCTGCTAGACATTTAGCAGGTAGTTTCTGCTTAGCTCCCACAGCAGGGATCTAACTCTCCCATGCTAACTCAGCCAGTTCTGAGGGTCAAGAGAACTCTTGGGTAGCCCAGCTTTACAGCTTTACAGCAACTGGGCCTGCACTAATTGCAGTTTAGTTTTGAGGGTGTGGACTCCTCTGTGAGGTTTCTTCAGACAAAGGCAGGGAGAAGACCCACCCAGGGAGAAGAGTAACAGGAAGTGGGTAGGTATCTCCTTCCTGGCAGGGTCCAGGAGCATCAAAACAGTTCCTGTGAAGGAAGGTTTCTCTGTATCCCTTTCTCCCCGTAGAGACAAACTGGGCCACCACAGGATACTCAGTGGATAGCAGCGCTAGAATTCTTCACAGACGGCAGTGACTCCATAGCCTTCTGTACTAAGCAAGAAAGGTCTTGCTACTGCCAGGTCCCTGAGAACGCTTGGGAACATCAGGGTCCTTTTTGTGTTGGCCTGGGGTCCTGCGGACATTCTTGTTATTAGAAGAACTGATAGTGAGACAGGGCCCACTCTGACAGGGAGGGGAGAAGCCCCGTGGATGCATCCTGCCAAACGAGTGGGGATGGCTGTGCTTTCTCAGGCTCCTGGTCTTGTTCTGAGGGCTTTTTGTACATTCTTCCTTTATTTAT